>NC_079171.1:45232442-45592442 GCF_947568905.1 Ostrea edulis | reverse complement strand
GTAACCCTTATTTCACTTTCAGCACTACAGACTATAATTTATGTTACTTTAATTCGTATTTCAGAATATATTGGCAAGGAGGAGTACCAGGAATTTGTGTCCTTTATATTGCGCGATCCTCAAATGCAACAATATCCCCCATATATTTTTATGACCACAGATACACTAACCGATGTAAAAATTACTACAATAGAAACATCTGAAAACCAAATGACGAGCTTCAACTCCTCAATAACAATACCGTATCCAGCATTTGGAACCAATGTCTCGTCAGAATTGAAAGCTATCCGTATTCGCTCGAGAGAAAACATAACAGTTGCTGTTAGCGCTCATCAAGATATCACTACTCTTATCCCTACAGAAAAATTATCCACGTCATATATATTCTCAACGCCAATTAGAGATTCTGCCTTTCAAGCATATATTGCGATAACGGTAACAGCGATTCATGACAATACCAGTATTACATTTTCTGATTTGGGGGATTCTACCTCCGCGGAATACACTCTCAATGCCTTAGAAACTCGTATTCAAGATTATCGCGGTACAGACCCGAGAGCTTATAATGTACAGTCCTCTAAGCCAGTGGCCGTTTTTTGTGCGATGTACTGTATGTCAGATGTAAAGTGCACTAATATGATCGAACAGATACCGCCATCCAGTCAATTGGACACCGTCTATATTATTCCCCCTAATATTAATATGTTAACCGCTGTACTAATTGTACCTCAAAAGAATACAACATTATTTGACCACAATGATGGTTACCCTGTCGTCACTGGTAATATCTACGATGCTATAATGCTTAATAATGTCTTAGTCAGGCGAAGTACAGATCCCATTCTTGTGACAGCTTATGCACTTAATGAGGATTTATCTGTCGGGGGTCCATATTGGACAGTGGTTCCTGGAGTGAACCAATACCTGCCAAGGTATAAAGTCATCATACAAAACGGATGGAATGCTAATCACATTGCTATTATGATCAGGAAAAGTGCTGTTGGTGGTTTGCGAGTAAAAGAACAATCCATTGATGCTAACGCAATTCGATTCGAGAAAAATGTGTTCGTTGAAGACCTGGAATACTCAGTCATTATTGCAGAAGTAGCAGAAGGCGAACTGACCGTGGATACTGTCGACGAAACTCCTTTTGGTTTAATGGTGTATGGAAATCGAGCGGCAGCTGGCTATGGCTTTGCGGGCAATGTTGTTCTCCGTTAAGGAACGTCTCGGATAATCCTTTGAACATTAGATACCTGTACGTTTCTAAATTGCACAAGATATGTACAAATAACAATAAATGTAAATGCAGGCAAATTGTTACGTGTTGTCTTTCTGTCTAGTGATTTGTCAGGTATTCATTTTGGTATCCCTGAACACCGGTAGTGATACCCTTAAAGGTCATAGAAGACAATTTTTCAACAACAACAAAATGTTTGCACAAATATGTGTTTTTATTTAATTACTTAATATATGTAAATAAGTCAATCAGAAAAAAAACTCGTAAGGTAAGAGACGCTACAGATCGTCAAATGCTGCTGCGGTGTGAATTATCACTTGTTTGATGACGTCAAAAGACACCACCTTGACGCAAAAGTGTATTTGTTTATACTAGGAAATCAGTTGTTCCAAGGTACTTTTGTCCAAAGGATCCAATGTTCAGAGAGACTTGCGTGTGAAATTTATGTACATGGAGAACTCGAAGTTGTGTAACAAACATTTTACGCGATTACGGGGGTTGGTGAGTGTCAGTTTCGTTACCGTATAGATCTACACTCTGCTTTAGTAAACATAATGGGTATAAGAAATTAAATCTTCGACCAGATGCATTCCCAAAATGAAGAACGACTGCGGACTAACAGCGAAGACATGAAAATCCTGCAAAATGTTGACTGTATAATGACCGTAGTGCATGTACAAATATTAATAATTTAGTATTTACATGATTCAATTTGTTTATAAGTGAAATTTAACAATGAACCAATCATATGAAGTTCTGCTGATCAGCCTTTTTACTCTAAATATATACATGCAAGTAAGTAAACTGAAGACGAATATATCTAACTTTATAATATATGTTGAAAGTTGCAGTATCCGACACCTCCCCCCACAAAAAAACCCCACCCCACATTTGTTCTGTTTAAAAAAAATGTTGAAAGAAAATTGTGATGCGTTCGTGCGATATTGAAATTACAAGTTCATATATTAGGTGAAATAAACCAAGTTTACGGTCATGCAAGAGTTGGGGGGGGGGGGAATTTTAGTTCTAATGAAGCACACTATAGCATGTCGATTTCGTTAATGAGGATATAATTTAATAGAACGTTAAATGTTGAGTAAAACGATGGTAAATTATTCTTCATATGAGCCCTAAGGACGCAACATTTTATTTTAAAAGTAGCCATTTATATCTATCATTATATTCACCTGTTAATTAAATTGAAATAGCTGCACACGATATGTTCAGGTAAAAATCCTGATGGAAATAAATCCAAATTACAGCGGTCACGATGTGTGCAAAGGGGATTTTGATCTGGCTGTGAAATAGATCAGAGTCAGGATGGGATTTAGGCAGGTAGAACCAAAGGAGGATGAAGGATACCTATCTATTTTATCAGTCTACCCTCAACTTGAAAAATGTTGGGGGGAACACGTGATGCTGTGCGTTTGCATGGGGTTACAATATTGCAGGTAATAACTATCTGTATTTCTCTTCATGTCATCAGAGAATATACTCTGAAAATAATCATACATTTGTTATTAACCACCGCGTCAGTATAATTTCAATCGATCCGGAATAAATGGGGTCTTGATCGATCTTCCTGTTCGTCATACGATGAAAATTCGTCAATGTGGCTGGCATTTGCATTACTTATAAGTTAAAAGTGATATCCTTGTTTAACAAACTACGTTTCCTCATTCAAAAACTCCTTCAGTTGCAAATAAATCGTTCATGGGTGTGCTTTTGTTTCCATTAGCAAATCTTATTGTAGTCCCTTATGACGTCAAAAATACGAGGAATCAGGAGCGATAATCGGGTAACTCTTTTCTATTCTGAGTAAGTGTGCACTTCGATTTCTTAGAGTTGATATCGTTATCTATCTTTAAAAAGCCTTTTCATGAGGAGTCTGAAATAAATATGGAAAGAAAAATTATTTTTAAAAGCCGTCTCCGATGACCTTTAATGGTAGACAACCGGATACAACTCGTTATATGGTATATTTTAATGATTAATACTTTTACATATGTACATTAATTATTTACAAAATTCATTTGTGGAAAAAATAGTCTCTCAGAGAGACAGTTATGGAAAATCAGAATTCATCTGTTCCAATGAGTATCAAATGTTTCGTTATCACCATTGTTGTAAAATATGAATTCTTGCGTTTCATAAAACAGTTTTAAGTAGAATTTTGCAAAACGAATGTTGAATTATTCTCAGTACATCTCGCTGTATAAATATTGTATTTCAACCAAAGGATAAGAGTATTTTGTAAACAATTTTTTTTACCAGAATACCTAAATGAAATAGTTTTGGGGTAAAAACTAATTAAAAGTTTGTTAATCTTCTATATAAAGTTGAAACTCATCTAGGGATGCTTAAACACAATCACATTCCCAAAGTGTATGTTCTATTCTCCTCCTCTCTGTGACAAAACGTACACATATTACAATCTACTTTTTAAAATGTTGAATAAAAAAGAATTGGTTGCTAAATTTCTGTATCGAAACCATTGGAGTTTGCAGTTGGTTTGGTTATTTTGAAAGGTAGTGTATTGGAAATTTTCATTCTCTGTTTTCAATATCTAAAAGCTGAAAAGTTTTTAGTTAAAAATTCCTAGAAGAATTGTTATTTTTTATACTTCAATACATTGGAAAAATTTCTTCTAATAAAAGGATTTTGATAACCTTTTAAAGTTAGTGTATATACCTGACTGCTTAATCCAAGTTTTATACCATGGAAAACACTTGCATATCCCAAGAAGTTAATTTTTACACTTGGATAAATAGCACTAAAAGTATCATGACTAAGTCTCAATTATATGATTAATGTGTCTGATGTTATTGTTGGTTTTTTTTTTTTTATTAAAGTACGTTTTCTTACTAATGTAGATCAGATGGCTGTAAAACAAAGGTGAATCTGCAACAACATTAGACTATGTACAAGTGTTCTGTAATTCGATCCAAGCCTTGAATACATTTATCCAGAATTGTTTCATGACTTTAGAAATAGAGAAGCGCATTCAATCCCACAGGATGCGAATATATTAAAGTTAAATTTTTTTATATGAAATTCCTCAGCCCCGTATTTGTAGAGATAAGAGGTCTTACCCAAAACAATTCCATTGAAACTATAGATGATTTTAGATTCATCATTTTTAGGCCGTCATCCTCATATTTCAAGAACATACTTCTTTACCCTGTGGGTTGAGCAACACTACACAAGAGAGAAAAATAGTTTTTCTAATTCTTTACAGTAGGCAATAGATTGCTTAGGGATGGATATCAGGATATGATTCAACAATGGTAACACTAATGTTTTAATAACTGCTATCTTCTCAATGAGAGTTAAATACCTCTCCCCCATTGATTTAACATATATTCTATTAGACAAGTTGCGTAACAAATATCGGCTTTTAAATTGGCGAAGGATGAGTGTCCAATCGGGCGGGTTGGCGGTCGGGGTCCACAATTGGATTGTCCGGTCTCTAACTTTCTTACTTTTTAGTGTATCTTTGTGAGACTTACATAACATAATCACATCCAAAAGAGGTAGGTTCCTATTTATTTTGAGGTCAAAAGGTTAACGGTCAAGGTCACTTTGTCACTAAATGTTATAAATCTGAGCTTGTCCGGTCTCTAACTTTCATACTAATTGGTGCGTCTTTGTCAGACTTGTATATTTTGATCACATCCAAAAGAGGAAGGTTCCCATTTTTAGGTCAAAAGGTCACAGTTCAAGGTCTCTTTTTCACTATATACTGTAGATTTGAGCTTGCCTCTAACTTTTATACATGTACATGCTGGTGCATGTTTATCAGATTTCAAATCCTAATGACACTCAAGATTCATGTTGCTTTTGAAATCAAAAGGTCAAAGGTCAAGGTCATTATCACTCTACATACCTATTATGGTCATTCAAATCTTCATACTTATCAACTATATTAAATACGTGCATGTTTTTACTTCGTGAATGCAAGCGTGCATAATTTTCCAAACTGCAACTCGACCATACGCATCTTTGATCCGTTTTAGCGATTTTTGTTTACTAATTTGGGATCATAATTTGCTTTAGGTATACTTTGCAACAGTCAACATCAAAATGCATTCCTAGTAAAATGAATTTAGTGATACTCCAATCAAATTTACTGTTGGGAATAAGAACATCGTTACTTGATCTTTTTGAGCCAATCCATACTGTTTGAGTTTTTGGGTAATTCATATATAGTCGGGACATTTCTGAGAAAGCATGCGGAGTTTTAAGAGTTCATTAAAGACTTTGTCCACTACCATCCAAATGAATGACATGCCGTCAGCAAGTGACAGTTATCTTTATCTTGTATTAAGTATGGCATAAAATTTGTAAATGACCAACGCGTTATCCACATCTAATCACCAAAACTAAAAAGAGGAAGACTAATTTTGCCTGAAAGTATCTTAAACTCTTTTATACGAGCAAATAACCCGTTCAATATGTTTGGCTATTTCATCTGTGTCACAGATGATGCATTAGATGGAATGTATTGTCGAAAACTTAATAGCTTCGAAACGAACCTTGTGTCCACCATAACTCCATCACCATTCAGTATTTCCCACATTGTTTGAATTCTGATAATTCTTAAAGGAAACCAGTTTTCTTTGTAATAATGTTATCAGTTATTGATCCAGAGTTTATCATGGGAATAGATATTACAGAGCCCCTTGGACAAATACTCGCACGTCCTTTCAAAGTTGTACACGATTAATAGTCAGAACAGATTGAGAAATTGAAGTGTGTGCTTAAGACTCCATACAGTCAATAGTGACGAAAGGTTTTGATTTTTTTTTTCTTTTTGGGCACATTTTCGATTTTTACTTCAAGAAAAGACCAAATATCTACTCAGTTCAGTTAAGATTTCCCGGGAACAATTACAGTACTGCATATAAATGTACATCAGTGCGCATCGCACCATATGACGTCATAATAAAAACGATGCCACGACGTACAAGTTCTAACAGTTGTATCGCGGGGGAAATGCCATAATAGTATGTCGTTATTTTCTATCGTTATCATGTGATATGCAGTATACATGATTTGTTTTGTCAAATGCTTATCATATAATAATATATTAGTTCTTTTTTCATATCAAATCACTTAGCAGTTATCAAATCTAGTTTGCGCGAAGGTGATGTTTGCTTTATATTGTTACATTGAAATCGCCCCTATATATCATCCTGATTCCGATTAACACTGCGTTTAATTTACATAATTATTGAGACCAGCTGCAGTAAATGTTTAAGTGCAACGATGTACAGTGTATGGTGGTATTTGATGTTTATATATCTATATTGCTAATTCATTGCTATATCAGAAAAGTGTTGAGATCAACTTCTGATAGAAAAAAAAACCCTTTCCACATCTGATAATCTCTTGCATACTCTCGAAAATTAAGAAATATGCTGAACTTGCTCCCAAGATTGTTCAGTTAATGTAATGTAGGCTCTGTTATTTAATATTAAAAGGGTCGGTCTGTATGTCACCAGTATCGCTGCACTTTTGCAATTATCACAATCATTTTTGTTGGATCTAAATATATAAAGTCACGTGCTATTCTCGTGATGATAAAGACATGCCTCGATGAAAATATATGGAAGCTTTCTGGGTATCGGTTTAAACGTCGTTTCGTTCTCGGATATTTTTCATTAAATATTATCCATATAAACACTACAGACCATTTTATGCATTAATCTAATTGAGTAGGGTTTGTGTTTTTCTTTATTTCGTATTCCGTATAGGAGTTATGAGATTGGTGACAGTTATCTTCACCAATCACTTCTTAGTCTGGAAAAAAACCAAATATTGAAGTAATGGATCCAGTGGGTGTAGCACTGCATTCTTGAAATGTTTAAAATCAACGTTTTATCTCAGTTTCATTTTTTAAAAAACCAAGAGAGGATCCTTTCTCGACAACGAGTATGCACCTTAAGAGTTTTATCTTCATATAATAGAATCTTCTTCTGATTATGCTTAAAAAGTAAATAACAATGAACTGGTCTTACAAAACTCTGTGTAATACTGATCGTCAGTGTCCTATTTAAATCGTCCTGAAATTTGTTGTTTTAACTCAAATCTAATTCGGAGCAGTTTTCCCTCTCTTCAGTTGATGCAGTATTGTCAGCAACAATGACCAAAATTTCAATTGGATTACAACCTGCAATATATTCAGATTTATTGTTGAGTATATACGGGTAATCCAATATCATAAAACATCTGATAAACATAATCCTGAGTGGCTTTTATTAGGCATAATTTAAATCAAACTCAACAAGGATCAGAGATAAAAACACGATTTTTATTATAAATGTCATGTCAAACCACAACCCATTGGATATTTAAGTCTAACTCAAACATTATATATCATATCTACCATTGCAATTAATTCAAATCGCATATTTTTACACCATTGATTTTACCCATTACAAACCCCGTGCAGCAGAAAGCTATGTAGGTATTCCAAAACCCCGTCCTTCCTGTGTTGACCTTGATTGCATTCAAACCCTCACACACGAATGGACTGAGCTGAATGTGACATTGAAGGATGCAATTAATCTGGAAATAATAAACTCTATATCAAAATCTGAACCAAATATGGCATACAGAACGAAGTAAGATAATTACTGTAACCAATTTTGGACTAATTATCAGACGCAAACCGATGTAACGCAGAAATTTTGAAAGAACACATTTCAGACGAATGGTTTCATATCTTCTGCTACAACATATAGAAAACAAATGAACAAATGACCAAGCAAATGGACGTCAGGAAAACAGGACACCACCATCACGATATAGTTTTGATGATTAACAGAGAGCTACTTTCTAGGTAGCACTCTTGATGGCATTGTGTGTGACAACTCTGAAAGAGGATTGATTGAAATATAATGTTTCTACTCTGTGAAAGACAAGACCATCAGTGAAGCGATTGACTTCTTCCTCCAAAGAAATGGTGACGCATTCAACTTAAGATATGATCATCCCCATGGGTGTCACAAATCCATGGAAAGCTTCTAATCACAGGAGCTCCATTATAAGACTGCATTGCACACACCACACAATACTTATATAAAGACAGATTTTATACAAACAAGTCTTCCATGACTGTGTTCAGAAACTAGCTGACGGTTTAAGGTGACTCTAGACGGCCTGGTGGAATGGGTGACTCCAGACGGACCCATTATGTAATTGACTCCAGACTGACCCCAGACTTCTACACTTACTCTTTATATTACATGGGTTAGTGTCATTTGTATCTATTTATAAGTTATATTAAAATCAATACGAGTCTTATAGTTTACATTTTATAGATTGTGAAAGAAGATTTAGTATCCGTAAGACAACAAAGAGAGAAACAGACTCAGTTATAAGAATTGAAATTGTTTAATGATGATTTCTGCCCAAGGACCAAATCCTGATGACTTCCCCTCTGAGAAAACAGTTACCTTATGGAAAAGCTCAAAATCATGAACGACAAATGTTTAATTAGTTCATCATATATATGTATAATCTATTGATTTATTTAATCCAGACTATTTGATTGGGGTTTTTTTTCTTATTGTTTATTTAATCAAATATAATGTATGATATATATATAAAAAAAAGTTCGTGGGGCGCTTCGCTTGGTACAATACATGCTTGGGTGTGAAGGATTTGTCACTGTGAATGGGTATGTCCTGTCAATTGAGAAACATGATAAAGAAGCCTAACTGAAGCGGCCTTGATTGGCATATTATGTATAGATCTAAGTTTGTTATTCTTCACCTGAAGCTGGTGGCGACGGTATGTGGTGAAAAAGTACCCAATGGAGAATATAAAAAGAAAAAAACCAGGACTATATTTTTAAATACACTCGATTAGGTGAAAACTCTCAGCAACAATGATGATGTTAAAATTCAATATGCAAGCATGCTAATGTAGCATAGGTTGAAGACTGTCCATACCCATGTGTCTCTTTTTGTTATTTCAAAGAAATATTATTAGCGTTTCTATCAATTGAACATATCTTGACGGGATGTAAAAGAAACACATCTCATAGATCATTGGAAAATCGAACTGTTAAAAATTCAGATCAAGAGATAATTCAATTTAATGTATATGCTAACTTTATACGAATCAACCAACCATAGGTCTCAATTATGTAGCCCTTCACAGGTAATAGTGACGTCTCCATCCGAATGAAATTCAACCAACACAGATATGTCGAGAATTAAACCCGTAACCTCCCAGCATGCAGTCTTTCCACTTGTCTACCACGATCATTTAATTCAACTTTACGGCTTGTTTTGCAATAAAAGGAATGCATATAACTTATATTAGAAATATTTTTTGAATAATCTGAATGAACCAAATATTTAATTTGTAAGAGCTATTATAAAATCGATGTTGTGTTTTCACAGGAAGAGCAATTAAAATTATGTGATTATCCTTTAAATCATATATTCTTTTAAAATGTCAGAAAACTGCTCTTGGAATACAGTATGTTGTTAATTAATTGAACAAATTATTCATCCCGGATGTAATTAAGTATACCTAAGAAATCACCTAAGAAATCACACACTTTGAACAAAAAGATTAACAGGTGGATTTTACGACCTAATAGGATTGCTTAAAATGTATCTATTCATTTTATGTAAAGCCATTATAGTCATTGCTTTCAGATTAATGTACAATTATTGATGGAGCTGCAGATATAAGCAGTAAGAAGTACATTTATCTAAGCTATAGGGATTATTTACTCGTATTTCCCGATATCATCATCTTCTATATCTGAACGGAAATGTGTAGCGTTAATCGTGACTGATCTGTTAGAATTGAACTTGAAAATCGCGTATTCATCATATTTGGTTTTAAATGTGGAGGTATATCCTTGTAATAAAAAATATATCAATTTAGTTTTTTGTCAGATATTGAGCCAATGCTTGTTCATTAAGTAAAGAGAATATCATTTTTCCTCCAGAAGACTCCACGGTATAAGGTTTGAACGCACGGTTAGTATTACGGATTAAAATGGCTCGGCGATTAAAGAGTCCCTGGCGTGACCGGGATGCCACGTCAAAAGTAGAAAGTAACTTCCCCTCACAAAATCCTCGACATTTTGAATAAGACTCGCAGGTCCTTGACATTTTCAATGTTGACTTGCGAACCTTTCGGATGAGAACTTACGAAATAATATGCCGTATTTAGGTAGGCGTTGATAAACCTAAATTTCTGTCACTTCACTTATCACTGCTGACGTCACAATAGCAGTGTAAAATTACCACTTAATACTGATTCATAACAACAACATCATTACATTTTCTGATTTGGGGGATTCTACTTCCCAGGAATACACACCCAATGCCTTAAAAACTCATATACATGAGTATCGCGGTACAAACCCGAAAGCTCATTATATACAATCATCCAAGCCAGATACCCTTTTTCTTTGCAATTTCCGGTATATAGGATGCAAGCTACGGTAACATGATTGAACAGATTCCACCATCCAGTCAATTGGACACCGTTTACATTATTCTCCCTAACATAAACAAGATAACAATTGTACTAATTGTACCTCAAAAGAACACAACATTATTTGAAAAAAAAGATAGCTCACCTGCCGTCGCTGGTAATATCTTAATGATGTCTTAGTTTAGCGAAGTACAAATCCCATTTTTGTGGCAAGTTATGCCCTTCATAATGATTTATCTGTCTGGATTCCGTATTGGCCCGTGGGTCCTAGACTGAACCAATACCTGCCTAGGTATAAAGTCATCATGCAAAATGGGTGGAATGGTAACTGAATTGGTATTATGATCAAGAAAAGTGCTGTTGGTGGTTTACGAGTAAATGAACAATCCATCGACACTAACTCAATTCGATTGGAGAGAAATGTGATCGTTGGAGACCTGGAGTTCTCGGTCATTATTACAGAAGTAACAGAAGGCGAGCTGACCTTGGGTACCATCGACGATACTCCCTTTGGTTTAATGGTGTATGGCAATCGAGAAGAAGCTGGATATGGCTTTGCAGACAACGTTATTTTTCGTTAAGGAACGTATCAGATAATACTCTGAACATTAGATACGTGTATTTGTTTCGAAAATCAATCCCGAAACCTCTCAGGATGCACCATTCCCATTTATTTACCAAAATCATACTGCTTGTTTTACACCGAAATGAATGTATATGACTGACCAGAGACATGCCATTTCTTAAATAATCTGAATCAAGTATTAATATAAAATCTGTAACAATTATTATCAAATCGATGTTGTGTTTTCAGGGGAAGAGCAATGAAAATGTTGCGATTACATATGCTTTTAGATATTTTACTGCTCTTGAAATACAGTATCTTGTTTATCAATCGAACAAGTTATTCACACCGGATGTGTTCAATGATACGTAAGAACCCACACGCTTAGAACGAAAAGATTACAAATTAAGTGAATTCTACGACCTAATAAGACTGCTTAAAACGTATTTATCGATTTTATTTATAGTCATTGCTTTTAGATCAATGTACAATTATTGATCGAGCTACAGATATATGCAGTAAGAAGTACATTTATCTAAGCTGTAGGGATTATTTAGTCATATTTCCCGATAGCGCCATCTTCTATTTGTGAAAATCGAGTTGGATCAATACTCATCATAGTTGATTTTGAATGTGCTGTCTTTGATGAAAAAAATTATATTTTTTTTCAGATACAGTCCCTAAATGTTTTACTTTCCCACTTGAACGTTGAACGCGCAGTGAGCAAATAGTGAAAGCACAGTGATCGAACGCTGAACGCACGCAGAGCGAATGGTGAGCGTATGTAGAGCGAACGGTGAACGCACGTAGAGGGAACGTTGAACGCAATTTGGTGAACGGTGAGTGCATAGTGAATGCAAAGTGAACGGTGGGCACACGGTGAACGCAAATTGGTCTATTTATTCAGTAAATGTCGGATATTTCGGATTATA
This sequence comes from Ostrea edulis, assembly GCF_947568905.1. Taxonomy (NCBI): domain Eukaryota; kingdom Metazoa; phylum Mollusca; class Bivalvia; order Ostreida; family Ostreidae; genus Ostrea; species Ostrea edulis. Next base: position 45,580,237 of record NC_079171.1, on the reverse strand, counting down.
CTTACTTTATAATTAGGTAGATAATATATATACAGTACCCACAACGCTATTCTTGACATTCCTATCGTGCTCTATCGTGCGTGTATCCTATCGTATCGTACGTGTATCCTATGCTATCGTGTATCAGGTTTTCCGTTTTCTATCGTGTTTTGCGTTTATCGGGTCTACCGTGTATCGTATTTTACGTGTATCAGGTTTTCCGTTTATCGTGAAAATCGTTTATCGTGTAGCTTCGGAAACTATCTGGATAGTATATCAAATCTAATGAAAAAGTAAGATACTTTCCGAAAACTTTATTTGTTTTGTTAAAGAAGCTATTTTTAGGAATCGAAGAAAGACAGTATATTTGAAAGAGAACATAAAGCTGTCGATTTTAAGGCAGAAAAGAGCTATATGTCTGTCCAGAGAGGGTGAAAATTTATCACAATTGCATTCTAAGTAGTCTGGAAAGTAGGCAGTGGTTTGCCGATCAAACCGAGGACAGTAAATCTGAAAGCTCCTTTTATCTGGAGTTCATAAACATTTCATTGTCTAGAAACAATTATTTGTAATTAACACTAACAGAGAAATAGAAAGTTCCGATCTGAAAGGAAAAATCAGTAAATTACATTGTTTATCTAATATATTTTAATAATGATTCTTTTTCTTCCGATTTTGTTCACCTGTATTCAACTTATATACCAACTACTGAACTTGTGCGCGTTCTTATCTATCTGATTTTGTGTATCACCAGTGTTTTGACAGTAAACATTCTCAGGGACATTGTATTTCACACATTTAGAAGATTAAGTTTTAAAAGAGTGCAAGGGTATATTGCATCTCCCAAAATTCTGCTCAAATGGGCACGATTCAGCTGTCATCGTTCTTGGGTTTTTTTAAATTTGTACATGTACACATATACCAATAGTCGTACGTGTAGATACTGGAAATTTATGCTGGTTTTGATGAGTATTTGATTTTTTTACATGCTAAACACACACATTTTAAATCGTTTCTAAATTGCGACTTTAAATCAAGCCGCGTTTCGTATATGTTTTTAATAGTTTATTTATCTTTTGTTAACAAAATATCAATTCATATAAATATGTTCCAATTACCTATGACTATCAATTATCACTTATAGTGTAGAAATATCTAACATATGAGCATATGGTGTAGTGCAGTGCATTGTATTTAAAGCGGTCATTATGAAAATAATTGTAGTTGTTGACTGAGCGATGAACTCAGAGCTTGATGCAAAATAAACCTCCTCCTCGCTACACACAAAATATTACTTGGTTTTATTTGATATTCAAGATAATAACCATTAGCATAAGAGAACTATTGAAGCATGATGTCACTACATTATATTTTGTTAATTCCCTGTTTAATTGCTAAACGCTCGGCATCAAGTGTGAATGCCACGGGTCCTCGGAGATGACCTTAAAAACAGACGACCCGTATCACGGTAGGTGTGGCACGCTAAAAACCCCTCATTGCTCAATGGCCGTAATTGCCGAGAATAAGCCTAAATTTAAAAGCTGTTCACCGGTCATGGTTACGTCTCCATATGAGTGAAATATTCTCGAGCGAGACGTTAAGCAAGATAAGAATAAATCACTCCCTGTATGATTCATATATTAAACATTCAAGGTGACAATATACGTTTTAGAATCATTGGCTGAGAAAATTCATATAGATATCAAATAATGAATTCAATACCGTATATAGTTTAGCTTCCGGATTTTAGCTGTAATGACGTTTAAGAAAAACATAAATATAATTTTTTTTTTAAAAACAACAAAAATAAACGTACAACCGTGGATAAATAAATTATATGCTTTAGGTATATATTGAGTATTGAAATCCTTCAATATTATTATCAACATAATGTAATTATTTTGTACGTGTCAAACTTTCGTTCTCTCTAAATTGTTTCTAAATTTACAACATTTCTATCAGGTTTTCCGTTTATATCGTGACAATCGTTTATCGTGTTTTGCGTTTATCCGGCCTATCGTGAAGATCGTTTATCAGGTGTTGTGTTTATCAAGTTTACCGTTTATCCTATCGTACCGTGCGTGTATCCTATCGTATCGTGCATGTATCCTATCTTATCATGCGTGTATCGTGTTCTATCGTTTATCATGTCAAGAATAACGTTTCGGGTACTGTATATGAACACATCTATTCATTTTTGTGTAAGTACTGGATGTATATTTCTCATGAACATGATCGTAAATTCCGCATCAATGCACGTAGCAACCATGTACAAAGAAAAGAATATTTCATATGTAGAATGTATACAGTAGTACATGTACAGATACATGTATACATACAAAAAGAAACCTGTATTCTATAATGTTTAGAATTATTGATGTTTTCATAAATCATGAATATTGGTGCGTCACCTCGGTATAGTACATGCAATTATATATTATGACTTAAGATGCATTGTATTTAATTTCTTAATACAAAAATATAAACGATGCTTGTGAAATAAAGATAAGTCTAGTAATTAGCGCCAAGAATTTACAGGTTAACATGCATTACTTCAAAATTTACGAGCGCGGTCGTTTGGATTACACGTAATTAAAAAACATCCCTGAAAGGAGTCAAGATAAATGCATTAAACAACCAACACATATGAGACAGGTACATCACGTTGATAACTGAACGGTGTTAAATAGTATAAAAAGGTTTATTCCCATGTAGATTTTGCCTAATTCACTCTATTGCGAATACTATAGTGTATGGATGTAAGGAAATAATCCCACAATTAATGTACGTACGTACAAAACAAATAACGTGACCATAAATTTAGATTTAAGTTGTGCAATATTTGTATATTATTTATGTGGATAAAACTGGCGGAATAAAATTTCCATTGGATTTATGGCGAAATTTTGTAGATGCCACCTTAATTTTTACATGTTCTTGGTTTTTACATCAAGGGGAGATCGCCCTGTCATTGTTGTTTACTACTGTGTATAAATATGTTACCCGGTGATCCCCGATTTTTTATCTGTGCTTTAACATGCTTTTATACTTATACATTCTTATGTAATATTGTTTCTCTTAAGTTCTAGAGAGATCCAACTGTCTGTCATAGCATTTGCTCAATAAGTCGGATTGTGTTTGTCGGGGATATCCCTATCAGTAATGTAGTTGATTTGTAGTACTTTATCAATTTCGTCTTTAATAAATCACATTTTTCATCCAAACTGATTTAGTTGTTTCAAAGGTAAAAATTAACAAAGCTACATGTCTAAAATGGAACTGGATATAATGTTTTGGAGTTATATGCAATATTGGGAAATGAAAAGATCAATTGGGGACATAACACTGTTTATTGTACTGGACTATACCTATATCATATGTGGGGCAGATATGTACGAGAACAAAAATAACTTTTTATTCGAGATAACTGATTCAGAAGTTTCAAATTTGGGGAAAGGAGTAAATACATTTATTGACATATCTCTCATAAATATAGGCGTAAAATAATTAGAAATACTTGTCAAATCAATTTGACATTTGGGCATGAATGTGCATTGGAATGTACAGTGAGCATTTTTTTTTAAGAGAAAGAGGGGGGGGGGTAAGAAAAATAATAAACTTTAGCAATTTTTTGTCAAGTGAGACAAAATAAAATATAATGAATTTTGCTTTTGCAAATTTGAAAATGTTAGAATGATAATTTGGGTGGGAGCGAGGTATCTATTAACTGAAACTACCTCATTTTCGTACACGTACCAAGGCTCGTTGCTCGTTCTTCGCTACATGTACATGTTTAAGTGTTAAATTCACAACTGAAGATTCTTGCATTTTCCTCTTATTTAGAACTTATCCCACTTTAAACAAACCCAGATATTTGTGTTTTAGTAATGATAATAATGATTTACTCTATTCTTTGATATTGATGAGTGATTTGCAGTTTTCCTTGCGTTTTTGCAGTTGATATTCCTGATATTTGTACTTTATAAATTAAATTTCTGATACATCAAGAACGTTTACTTTCATTCTTACGCACATGTTCCCTTTTCTATTTTCGCCTTGCCATGAAAATCGATTCTTTGACTTTGGTGTTCCGAATGACAGTGAACGGCGAACGCTTTGTAAACGGTGATTGCACGGTGAGTTCAAAACTGTAAACGGTGAGGGCACGGCGAACGCACAGAGAGCAATTGGTGAACGTACGGAGAGCGAACGGTGATCGCGCAGTGAGCGAACGGTGAACACACGAAGAGCGCACGGTGAGCGAACGGACAAATGGTAAAGTAGAACGTTTTAGGGACTCTATTACACTATCGATTGCTCATTAAGTAAAGGGGATATAATTTCCCCTGTAATTATCCTCGGAAAACTCTGCAGGATAAGGTTTAAACGCACGGTTAGTATTACTGATTATAACGGTTCAGTAGATACAGTGACGGGGATGTTAAAGGTTCGGTCCTGCTCGTAACATATCCACATCAAAAGTAAAAAGTAACTTCCCTTCGCCAAATGCTCCATATTTAAAACAAAGTCTCGTGTCCTTGGAATTATCAATATAGACTTACAGACCTTCCGGATGAGAACTTACGAAACAATATGTCATATCTAGGTAGGCGTTGATAACCTAACTGTGTCACTTTACTTATAACTGATGACGTCACAGAACAGTGCGAAATTAACAGACACTGCAAAATAACGGTAACAGATATTCATGACAATACCGGCATTAAATGTTCTGATTTGGGGGATTCAACCTCCCAGGAATACACCCTCAATACCTTAAAATTCATATACCAGATTATCGCAGTACAAACCCAAACGCTTATAATCCACAGTCCTCTAAGCGAGTGACCGTTTTATATGCGACATACCGTATGTCGAATACAAGCAACGGTGACATGACAGATACCACTATCCAATCAATTGGATATCATATATAGCTTTCCCTTAAAATTGATCAGCTAACCATTGTACTAATTGTACCTCAAAAGGACACAACATTGTTTGAAGAAAACGATAGGTACCCTGTCGTCGCTGATAATATCTACTTTGTAGGAATGCTTAATGATGTCTATGTTTGGCAAAGTACAGATACCATTCTTGTGACAAGTTATGCCCTTCATGAGGATTTATCTGTCGGGGCTGGTATTGGACTGTGCTTTCTGAAATGAGCCAATGCCTACCTAGGTATAAAGTCATCATACAAAATGGGTGGAATGGTAACTACATTGCTATTATGATCAGGAAAAGTGTTGTTGGTGGTTTACGAGTAAATGAACAATCCTTTGACGCTAATTCAATTCGATTCGAGAGAAATGTGTTCGTTGAAGCCCTGGAATACTCGGTCATTTTAGCAGAAATAACAGAAAGCGAGCTGACCTTGGATACCACCGACGACACTCCATTTGGTTTAATGATGTATGTAAATCGACCGGTAGATGGATATGGCTTTGCGGGCAACGTTTTTCTTCGTTACGGAACGTCTCAGATAAAATTTGAACATTAGATACATGTATTTGTTTCGAAAATCAAACCCGAAACCTCTCATGATGCACCCTTCCCACTTGTATATCACAATCATACGTATTGTTTTACACCGAAATGAATGTATATGACTGATCATAGAAATACTATTTCTTTGATAATGTGAATGAAGTATTAATATCTAATAGGTAACAATTATTATCAAATTCATGTTGTGTTTTCAGGGGAAGAGCAATGAAAACTGTGTGATTGCATATGTTTTTAAACTTCAGATATATTTTACAGTATGTTGTTTATCAATCGAACAAATTATTCATCCCGGATGTGTTCAATGATATGTAAGAAATCACACGCTTTGAACGAAAAGATTACAAACTAAGTGAATATTACGACCTAAAAAGACTGCTTAAAATGTATGTATCGATGTTATTTATAACCATTGCTTTTAGATTAATGTACAATTATTGATGGAGCTGCAGATATAAGCAATAAGATGTATATTTATCTAAGCTGTAGGGATTATTTAGTCATATTTCCCGATAGCATCATCCTCCATTTATGAACGGAAATGTATATCATTAATCGTGACTGATCCATTAGAATTGTACTTGAAAATCGAGTTGGATCAATATTCATCATAGTTGGTGTTAAATGTGGTGCCCTTGATGAAAAAAATGCATACCTATTTTTCAGATATTACACTATTGATTGCTCATTATGGAAAGGATATATGACTTCCCCTGTAATTATTCTCGGAAGAATTCGCGAGATAAGGCATAAACGCACGGTTAGTATTAGTGATTACAGTGGTTCATCGGTTACAGTCTTCCTAACATGACCAGGCTGTTGACGGTTCGAAGCCTGCTCCTACCTTAGCCACGTTAGGTAGGAAGTAAATTTTCCTTGCTAAACGCTGGATATTTTGAATTGAGAGTCGCGGGTCTTTAACATTTTGAATTAAGAGTCACAGATCTTTCGGATAAGAACTTGGGAACTAAGGTGGCGTGTCGAGGTATCCGTTGATATTAAGAATCCTCGAATCTACTGTCTTAAGCGTTATATATGAACCCATATTTGTGTCACTGATAGCATAAATCCTGTGTAAACATACATATAATGTAATATATTTTTGAAAAGTCACCAGAAAAACGGGATAACGTAGACTTCTCTATCATCAACTTCCCATATTTATTTAGCAATATCATATCCTCAACAGTTCGAGGTGTTAAAGGATATATCACATGTTACCAAACTTTATTGTTTTCAGAAACATCACCCTTCTAATACCTACAACTGCTTTAAATGTGTTTTGAATGAAATATTTCGCCTGTTTTTCGAGTTTAAAACAATGCAATTCAAATCGTGGTATATGCATATTTTGTTTTCGATACCTTAAGCGTCATTGTCTGTGATGTCGTATGCGACCTCCAGCGAGAGGGTTTGAAAACAGTTGTTAGCCATTTCATCAACAGATTAGATTTTATCGAAAGAAAAGCCAATTGTCACGTTAACAGCTTATGGATAGCATTGTATTATGGTGTTTTGTGTCATGTACTAGCTGTCGGTAGAAAGGATTTAGACTGAGTTTTCCCCAATTTCTCGAGGGAAGGTGTGATGAAAAAGACATTGATATATTTTTTTTTCGGCGGCGCGACTTTTCCATAAAAACAGTGATATTTGTCCCTGTACCTTTTGAAAAAGGAGCTGGACGGAAACTCCAAAATGTGAGAAAATGATCACTGTTCGTTATGTTTGCCTTTGATTATATAAAAGATAAGCAATGTTAGGCCTACAGCATGTATGTGATAAAATAATTTCAGTACTTATTCTGAACTCAAACTCATAAGCCATGCTCCAAAATTATACCAATACTCAAAAGTTCTACATAAACTAGAGCAGGATATTGAGTATGATTTTAAGTTCTGAGTTTGGGTACGTATTCAGAAGGTTTCTTGGGCCCTCCGTGGCCGAGTGGTTAGAATATTGCGCTCAAAATCACACGGCCTCTCATCTCTGGTTGGCGCGGGTTCGAATCCCGCTCGCGCCGGTAAGTGAAAAAGTTTCCCAGATTACTTTCGGAAGGTCGGTGGTCTTTCCCAGGTACATTGCATCTGGGTTCTCTCTTCCACCAATAAAAACTGGGCACCATCACATAACAGCTGAAAAAATATTGAGTGTGGCGGAAAGCAGCAAATCAATCAATCATTCAGAAGGTTTCATAAACTCAAGGCATCAGTCTTCAAATTCAATAAACAATCGCACCAGCTAACTTTTACCTTATAATAACATACCTGTTTGTTTTTTACGTCTCATCGATAATTTTTCACTCCTATTAAGATGTCACAATCTGTATCTAAATTTGAAGCCCTTTCCCGGTATTGGTGATGTCTACATCAGATTGCAAAATTCTGGAGATGGACGTTAACAAGATGAAATCGATGCAATCTTAGATTTGACCTAATCATGACACAATCGGGGCTCGAACTCATGATTTCTCGGTTGCGAGACGAACGCTCGACCACTTATATAACTTGTGCTCCCAGTTTCTACCAACTGGTAGAATTACAAAACAAAATTAAAGATTAAAAATAATTAAACTTTATATTATAAATAATAGTGTATTTCCTAACTTCGAATCTAACTTTTAAAGATAGAAGTTTCAGAGAGCCTCCTCGGTCTTTCAATTGGCAATAGAGCTTCATCTCTCTTATGAAGTATGTCGAACATTGTGTCAGAAGGGGTGCTGATTATGAAAAAAGAACTTGATACCTTGTCAAATTGGCACACTGATTTTGACTGCGGATAACTCCGTTTACCTGATCAGGATATGGGGCTCACGGCGGGTCAACAGGAGATGCTTACTCCTCCTAGGCACCTGATCCCACCTCTGGTGTGTCAAGGGGTCCGTGTTTGCCCAACTATCTATTTTGTATTGCTTGTAGGAGTTATGATATTGATCACTGTTCGTTATCTTCACCTTGCATTAGGAGTATATGACGAATAATGAGATCCCGTATTAGACACATCAAAACAAATGTACGTACCATCTATCCCTCCATGTTTAGTAAACCATATGTGATGGAAGAGCTAGGTGGCTTCCATAAGGAACATGTTTTGGTTCCAGCTTCCAAAGATTGTAACATTAATTTTGTTTGTAAAGCTCATTATTACACCTGCATTACAAAGGAACTTGGCATTAATTCCACATTTGGTAATCGTACTTATGCTACAACCGCCCTTTCAAAAGATGACAACCTTTAAAATCATGCTTCAGTTTAGACACATTTAATATCCCAGTCAATGGGTCGGATGGGTATGAGTTACCGTAGTAGCTTCCTAAACTTCAGACCCTTACAAAAAAAAATACATTGCATGATCGAAGAAACGTAACACATGTGAAAGAAAAACGTACTGTGCCACACATATGCCAGAAGTGGTGTAAATCAAATTTGTGTTCTAATTTTTTTGTAAAGAACGTTTTGTAAATTTGAAATAGCAAAACATTTCCCTAATCAGCAACTTCAAACCTTTGACTTTTCAGCAATGTACATGACCATTTCTCACGATAATTTAACGGCTATACTTATTGACATCATAGGCAGTTGCTTCTTCAATTAAAAAAATTGTAAAAAGGGAATATTCAAATCTAGAGATCAGTCGACCAAAGAATTACTTTGTTAAACACCACTCTGATTCCTAGCACAGATACTCTGAAGTTGAAATTTAAAAAAAAATATGCCCGAGTTCTTCACTGACAATATCTTCGTAGTCTTTGGTGATCAGGTCTTCCATCAGTCTGTTGGAATTTCCATGGGCAAGAATTGTGCTCCTTTGTTTGCTGACCTGTTTTATATTCTTATGCAGCAAAGTTTATTTAAAAGCTTCTACATGAGATAAAAAATATATTTCTGTTGCATTCAACTCGACATTTAGATATCACGATATTTTATTTATTAACAATGAAACTTTTCATTTATATGTCGATTCGATATATCGCAGTAAACTCGAGATAAAAGACACCACACAGTTCTCCAGAACTGTTTCGTACTTAGATAATATACTGAAAATCAATATTAATGTCAGATTAACAACTCAACATGACCAATATCGCATTATCACCTACATATGGTGTTTATATCTCTCAAATGATTCGATACGCAAAAGCTTGTTCTGCGTATATATATTTTTAAGTCGAGGTAGGCAACTGACAAACAAGGGATAACAGTTTCGTTGAAAATCAGCATTTCAAAAATATTATGGTGGGTATATTGAACTAGTTTGCCAATAATACGTATTATTAGATTAAACTGCAGTATGACGCATGGACCCATTTACCTTATCAAGACATATGACTCACGATGGGTGTGAACGGTCAACACGAGATGCTTACTCCGCATAGGCACCTGACCCAACGCCTTGTATCTCCAGGAATTCATGTTTACCAAACTCTTCCTTTTGCATCCCTTATAGCAGTTATGAGATTGATCACTTTCCATTACCTTCACCTTTGATTGAATTACAATCTTTTCATTTTTAAATGAACTGGAACAATGTAAGACCAGAGACACAAATATGTGTCTGGTAACATTACGTACAGTATAACACCGTGCTCCCAATTTCTAACGACGTGTTGCTCACATAAATATTAAAAACTGCTTAATTAAAAGAAAGCTTTCTGATTTCCACTTTCAATTTGATTATTTGGTACAAATGTACTATGCTTTTTTCGAAATGTACTCGTGACAGTAGGCGTATTTTCAACGATGTATCATATCATAATTTGTCTAACCTAAAAATAAATAAGTACACTGTTTATTTTTTTTAAATCCAGATGTTAAAGGAATGTCATGGTTAAAGAGCGATCCATGCTAACATTATTTACTCGCAATTGCCGATTTCATACTCGCTTTCCTCGCTACATTTGGGTAGTTACATAGCTAATTGTATGCAATGGTGGCTAAAACATATCAGACTCGGGAAAAGTTGGCAACATTTTGTTGATGGTGAATAGGCCCCTAAAGGATGAGTTTTTAAAAACATCTAACACTAATTTCAGTTAGTTGATCGAAGGTCGCATGTGGCGTGACTGTAACACATGGCTACATAACAAATTCATGAGATTTTTGAAATCGGGGCTTGGATCTAAATCCATATCATGCCTAACCATCGCAATCTTTCGACGAACGAAGTATTAAAATAATTTACTATAAGCATAAGGAGGATAAAATGATTGTGCATACTTTGGAAACATGCAAGGTACCCATTGATATATCCGAACTCGTCCAGTCCCGTGGGGATCTGGAATAGAATTGGTCCTCAGTTTACATTGTTTGTCGTAAGAGGCGACTAAATGGGTCGGTCCTTCGCATGAGACCGCATAAACCGAGAATCCGTGTCTTAGTAGGTGTGTCACGATAAAGATCATTCCCTGCTCAAAGGCCGTAAACGCCGAGCATAGACTTAAATTATTCAGTCTTTCACTGGCAATTTTGACGTTTTCAAATGAGTAAAAACTTCTTAAGCGGAACGTTAGACGAAATACAATCATTCAACCCAACTCATCCGATACCAGAGAGCAGAATCGGCATATAAATAATATTTCATGAGTTTCGATAGTCTCTTTTACGGTCAATATTTGGCAAATTTTGAGGTTGTCCTAATGATCTCATTCACAAGTACAACATGACATTAGGTTAAATTCCATACCAATTTTAGGCCGTCCTATTCATTTTTGATTACATAATCTGATTACTATACACGACAGTTGAAATTGCTATTCGAAGTATAACACTATAAAAATACATACACCGTTAAACAGATAAATATCGTTACAGGGATTAATGACTCCATAAGATATTTGGCGAAATAACACCAAACACGTGTCACAAGGTTATGCTTTTTTAACCAATAGCAGCTAATGTTAAAATAAATCTAACCAGTCAGAGCTTCATCATATGTACCTCAGCATATAAATAAGACAGTGATGTCATGCTGCAGTACTTCGTCTTTACCACACAGGGTCACCATGTGGTGTTTAAAGGTAAGTGAACTTTTTACAGTGACTGTGATTTACTAGGGCGGTGTTTCAACCCCAGACCCTTCTTTACATTTATTTATTGTTTACGTCCCATTCCAGAGTTTTTCACTTACAGAGATATGGAAATGAGAAAAATCTTGAATGCGACGTTTTATCAGGGGCTATAACTTTTCGTCACATACATAGAGACGAACGCCGTAGATATATGGGTTACAATACGTCGTCAGTACACCATGCTTGCAATAAAAGACGACTAAATGGAATGATACCACAGAATCCAAGGCCTCGTGTCACAACGATATATATTCCTGCTTAACGGCCGTAAGCGTCGAGCATATACATGTACATCAATTTTCTAGCACTTCACGGGCAATGGTGACGTCCCCATACGCTTGAAATACAACCAACATAGAGACGTTGAGAATCAAACCCGAAACCTCTCAGCAAGCACCCTTCCCACTTGTCTACGTCTTGTTTAACACTGAAAATGAATTCATATAACTTCAGTAGAAATACTATTCTTTTTAATTATCAGAAGGAACTAAATATCTAATATATAGATAATAGATAGTATTGAAATCGATGCCGTGTTTTCGGATGAAGAGCTATTAAAATGATGGGATTACATATATTGTTTTTAACGTTTCAGATATATTACTGCTCTTGAAAAAATTGTATATTGTTATCAACCAAACAAATTATTCCCCCCTGATGTAATGCATGGCATGTAAAAAAATTGCACGCTTTGAAAAAGATTAAAAAATAGATTATACGACCTAATTTAACTGCTTAAAATGTATTTATCGATTTTTCGTTAAAGCCACTATAGTGATTCTTTTTAGATTAATGTACAATTATTGATGGAGCTGCAGATATATGTAGTAAAAGGTACATTTATCTAAGCTATCGGAATTATTTAGTCGCATTTCCCGATATTATTAGTAATCGATCCATTGAAATTGTATTTGAAAATCAAGTTGGTTCAATATTCATCATATTTTCTTTGAAAGGGTGTGTCTTTGATGAAAACATACCATTTTCGTTTTTTGTCAGACATTGAACTAGTGATAGCTCATTAAGTAAAGGAATATCATTGTACATGCAATTGTCGTCGGAAAATTCCGCGGGATAAGATTTAAACGTACGGTTAGCATTAAGGATTACATTGGTCACAGTCAGTTAAAACGTTCCTATCGTGACCGGGATGTTAAAGGTTCGAGTCCTGCTCGTACATTTAAACCTTCCTTCGCCAAATCTTCCACATTTTGAATATAAGTCGCGGGTCCCTGATATTTTCAAACTAGACTTGCGGACCTTTTGGATGGGAACTTACGAAATAATGTGTCGTATCTAGGTAGGCGTTGATAAACCAAAATTTGTGTCACTGCACTTATAACTGATGACGTCACAATAACAGTGTAAAATTACCAAAGGAACGCAGAACTACAAACGAAGGAAAAAAATCGTATTCTGTAATAAAAATACATTTTAAAAAAGTTTGTATATCATTCTTGTCTAATGTTATTTCTTTCTGAATCAAACCCATATCGTTCATGAAATCAAATCATATTTCTTCATTAGATTTGGTCAATTGTGATAGTGGTGCTTGTAACCTTCACTTGTATTAATACCAGCCAGAAATTGGACCTCAAAAGACCTGGTAAGTCTACAGAAAAGACGTGGTGGGGTCTCGGCAATTAGTCGATTTAACTTTAATTAAAATGTTACAGTAGCTGATACATTCAAATATGGGAGTTACGAAGGTAGAACCATCTCGATATACACAATACGCATGGCCCTAGGTAAAGTAAATTATTTTGAAAGAATAAATTTTGATAAGTCTTAATGACTTCATTATACGACCAGAATTTATAGAACACCGTAGACTCTCAGTTTCGAAATAGATGTATTATATATTAGTAAATATCCAAACAAATAACTGTATAAAATCAAAGAGAGCTCAAAGTATGGAAAATCCCTCAACCAGTTTCATTATAAAGCTTCAAGAGTTATGTTAAAATTAAGTATATTATTAATGTTTGTCGTTTTTTCCTGGTGTGCAGTATGCTATATTTGTGTATGTAATATTTCTTTATGTAATATTTGTTTATGTAATATCTGTTTATGTAATATTTGTTTATGTAATATATGTCTCTTGATAAAGACGCGGGATGAGTCGAAAATTTAATGTTTAGATAACAAAATATGCCGCCCCGTCAGTGCAGAGAGAGAGAGAGAGAGAGAGAGAGAGAGAGAGAGAGAGAAAGAGAGAGAGAAAACTATTTGTCTTTTTTCTCTCCTTTCCACTAAATTGTACGTGAAAAGTTTGTAAAATTTCCACACGCTTCTAAATGTTCACTCAGCTTTATTTTACGGCATTCCGGTACTTGAATGTGTTGCTTATGTACACGAATTCTGGCTGTAAGAGTTGTTCCAGTCTCTCCGATATAGATTTGTCTACATCCGCTATATGTAATAACATACATTGTATATCAAATTCTTAGAGCCATAAGACATATCCGCATTTACGATGAATTCCTTTCCGTTGATTTTCAACGTTTGCCCCATCCGCTAAATATGGACAAGTTTCACACCGGGGATCTTTGCATCTGTTGACTCGGAAATCAGATTTACTATGAAATTTGGATGGACATAGTATTCTACGGAGATTTTCTGGTCGTCTTTTACTGTTAATGAATGTGTTATTTCGGAGGACATTTGTCATTTCTTCATCTGATTTTAGAATAGTAATAAGTTGATGAACCACAGGAGTTTTGGTTATGGTGGTTACAAATGGTAATATTTTGGAATCTACGTGGTTTCGTTGAGGCGGGTTGATAAGTTATTCTCTGTTAAGCGCCTTGGCTTTCTTTTTTCCATCTTTAATGATGTTTAGGGTAATTTTGTTCTGTCAAGTAAATTTCAAGTTGATGTAAACGCTCTCTTATTTGTTCATCATCGACTATGGCGCATATTCTCCTAGCTAGTTTGTACGGAATAGAACACATTGTGTGTCTGGGATGAGATGATCCAAAGTGAAGATATTGATTCATATCCGTACTCTAGTAGTACCTGTCTGTTGTTCATTTATCATGTTGTTTAGTAACCAGTACATCAAGGAATAGAATGCCCGTGGAACTTTGGTAGGCCGTGAATTTTATATATGGACAAATATTTTAGATATTCCATTTTAACTTTTTACAAACTTAGTGGAAAGGAAAGAAAAAAAATATTTCATTCGCTTATTTAGACCTACACTTAAGGTAAGGTTTGCGACAATTTGACATGTAACAAACAAAGTTGTGTTTCATATAGGTATGTTTAGTAGGAATTTATCTTTTACAAATTGACTTTTTAAAACAAATTACCCTCGCCGTTGTTTGAGCAGATGGACATATTTATGTAATGTTTTACATTTTCGGGATCTTTGTACAAAAGGGAATACTAGTGGTATAGAAGCATAGATATGGGTTACCCCATATCCAAGAAATTCGACTTTTGATTTACTCGTAGCAAATACTGTGACCAGTCTTGCTTCTCTAGCAAACAGTGCGCACACCTGTACTTGACCTTTTAACCTTCAAAAAAAATGTACAATTACATGAACAATACTAAAGAAGGATCATTGAAAATATTGTTTTTATATTAGCTGAAAAATACATATATAGAGTAATGCAAAAATCAAGAAGGTCAAAATCACTTTGTATATTCACTATGATATTCCCCACCCCATCTAATTTTATTTCCTAGAAAATAAATTGCCCAATTAGGTTATTTCTTTTTTAATTGAAAAAATGCCCACCCCAGAATCAATTGTGTGTCCCCTTTCTTGATAAAAAAAATAGTAGAAATATCTTATCTCCAAACCTTTAATCCACCCCTCCTATTTTTTTAAAATTATCTTTGATATGGTTATATTTGTATTTTCTAAACCTTATGAATTCATAAATTTTGCACATGAGGATCCCAATCTATGCACTTATTCATCAAGAAATGTATACTTTGCCCTTATAGATTTTATCTATATATTGGAAAACAACCTGGGAATCATTTTGAATTGCAGGGAATTTCGTAAACGAGAGACTTAAATAAAGTGTTCTGTGTAATTGTTTTCCCATGCAAATATACCACCTAAAACCTCATCTACGCAATACCGAGCTGTCTAGTAGAGAATATTGCAGATGTAATTATTTTTTACACGTGTTTCTTTACTTTGTTCACTGACAACAAGCATAAATCATATTAACTGCAATATAAATGTTGATAAGTTGAGTACCTTTAAAAAAGAAAAAAAAACTCGTCACTCGTACATTTTTACATGTGTTATATTTTTAGAAGTTGAAAAACCCCACATATATGTATAACTTTAATAAAATGATTTGATAGCCTTTTGTCTTTCAAAACTACCGTTACCAGTGGTAACATGTTTTCCTTTAGATATCACATTTATTCTCTTTTCTGTTCAGTTGTTTCCCTCTGCTCTGATTACATGTATTTAATTAATACCAGCGTCTATGAAGCCATGTTGACAAAGAGTCATGCTTGTTTATAACAGTCGATAACTCGTGGTCGTACGTATTGTATAAGACAAATACCGATGTCAAAATCATCGGCATTTACCAGAAGTGCTCTGTTATACATATAAATCCTTATAAAAAAGAAAACAAACTCACAAATTTAGTGATTAACATTCTCTCTCAGAAGAAATTGTATGATAATAAACGAACAATAATCATGAAAGGAAAATAATTTCAATCGAAGAATGGTCTATATATTTTCGTGAAAAACACTGAGGAGGCAGCTATCGTAGGAATATGACTACTTCTTATTTACATTTCTGGTGAAAAAGTGATTTTCTTAAAATCATTTGACGTTAATTTTGTTTTCTTCTACGTATTACATACACATCGACATTCTAAACATTTGTTGTATCTGCTGATCATGAATGGAACTCTATTTTTCAGAGCAATTGTTTGAAGAGTACCTGAATCTAGTAATAAATCTTGAATAGATAGTATGCACTGATCGAATTTAAGGGGTAAAAAGCTTGTAGAATTTGTCGGTAGAGTATTATCTGTAAGATTATACTAATTGGTAAAACAAAATATCAAAACACAAAAATAGCACTTTTTATATCTAGAATAAAATTTGAAGTAGTTGCCATGACAACACAAAATGCATATTGAGCAGCTTTACAAGATCTACGTCAGAAATTTTTTACTTTAAACATACTATTTGGACCATGAACATTTAAGAAAGCATATAAATTACTACCCACCGGACTTTGTTGTCATGTTAACAGATTAAAAATAATCATTTCATTCATGCTGTTTGTAACTTTGTTATATAATTGTACAACTTTTGAAGAGTGCGTTGAGCATTTTCATGAACAAAATACAATTTCAGCCCAAAAATGATAAATGATATTTATTTGTCAAGTATTGTAGTATTACATTTATAAGAAATTAAGATGTTTGATTTTTTGTTTGTTGGTTTTTCCTCAATTCAATACAATACAATATCTTCAATATGAATTCCGTGTTTTAGTAGCCCGAACCTGTCTTATCTACAGTGTACTATATCTTTGAAATAAATTCCCTATTATTGTTCCATAGTTTGATGTTTGTTTACATAGTTGAACATATATTGTAAAATTGTAACATTCGCGACAGCCCTGTCAGTGGTGGATCCAAAGTGTGGGGGGAGGTAACGTAAATTAGTTTGTTTGTTTTGACGTTTTCCTCCGCACTCAACAACTTTTCAGTTATCTGGTGGCGCCCAGTTTTTATTAGTGGAAGAAAGAACAAAGATACAATGTACCTAGGAAGCGATCACCGACCTTCCAAAAGTAAACTGGGAAACTTTCTCACTTAACGGGGACCAGAGGTGAGATGTCGTGTGATTTTGAGCGCGATGCTCTAAGCACTCGGTAAAAATGACTCTATTAGATATATTTTATGTCGACAAGATCCATCTTGTTATGCAGATATTCCTAAGACAAAATTAAGACTATTTTAAGATATACTAGAGAAGACCCCTCTTTTATTCTTACGTGATCATATCAGTCGCAATTTCTACATTTCAAAGGTCATGTGATAAATCGCTTGATCAGCGCAAGTAGATGGCATAGCATTGATATGTAAAGTGTGTGTAGCTAGAGAGGTAAAGCATTTTCGTTGTTTTTTTTCATGCTTTTGAATGTCATAGAAATTCCTAGCTTCGTTAATGTCGAACCTTGTTTTTGAGGATACTAATTACAAACAATGATCGATTATAACAGCATTAAAATCAACCCGTCTTTCCCTCGCAAAATTCGCAGAGATTACATGTGATCATCTTTCACATAAAATGTCAGCAATCGTACCCGATCATCATCTTTTACCAGAGTCATGTCGTTGTTTACAAATAACTTTATCCATGTATTCCAACTGTCGATGCCCATTAGAGGTGATTTCAATGTCACAACAAGTTTTGATGGAAATTAACCGTAGCACATACTATATATGTATATATAAAAATTGTAGACTTTTATAATATCAAAGAAAATAATTTATAAATGATCATTTGAGAAACATTATTATTATTTTGTCACAGATATGTACACATAAGCCCCTTGACACTTGACAGCAATCGTAACTAATCGCCTATTTTCTTAACCGCAAATGAACCTCGTATGTGGATCGACGCCATCACAGTCTGTTGCCATGTGTATACAAATGCAACTATGACGTCACAGGCGTACGTTACAATATGAAACGCAAGCTTTCAAATGCATCTAAGATACCGCATATGTGTAAGGTATTCTACCACTATTATTTTTTTACTTTTATATTTATGTATTTGAGTGAATAAGACGTTAATGATACCGAAACTTAATCTCTTGTGGAAAAAATACATTATACAGGGATTCGGTTTTGGCCTTTAAACCTCATCCACAGGCCCGATTCCGGCGAAGAAATCCATCGATCTGATGCTATTATTGTGCCGATCCACGTCCGAGTCTTCTTACCGGTTACGGAAAAAGACGAGCGCGTGATCCGATTGACTTGACAGCGGCAATAGATAGCAAGTAAATATTATAACATTTCCCTCGACACAACTAAGACGTGACACATTTTTTTCATTATGAAGTCATTAAGCGCGAAGTGCACTGAGGTAAATCAAGAGTTACCTCCCTGTTGTTGCAAACCTTACCTTAATATGCTAATGCAATGTTTTTGCATTACGTCACAATAATACGCTCCAAATGACTCCCTCTGTATTGTGACGTCATTATATTGCTATAGCTATAACAACATAGTTTGTTTTGATATTGTAAAACGTTTCAAAATTATTTTTTTTAAATGAAAGCGCATACCTTTTACAAACTGTTGTCATATATTTTTTTAATTGTTTACCTATTGATTACTAGACACTAAAACAATTTTTCATATTTCATATTTGGATATAAAAAACAACTAAAACAAAACTCTAAACACTTTCTAGAAATATTTCGACCGTGTTACCGGTCTTCTTTAGTTGTGTTTATCTGCCATAGCAACGTAATGCAATACTACATACACAAAAGTACTATGGCGTCACAGTAAGTATTTTATAATTGAAAAGTAACGTCAAAGTTAACAATGCGCGAAAAACAATTGAAAACGGTAAGAGTCTTATAATAAAATGACAATACTCACCCAACCTCGTGGACACATTCTAAAATATGACTATGTGTACAATTGTATCAATTAATTGCTATGACAGATAAACACGACTGAAAAAGACCGGTTACACGGTGGAATTATTTCTAGAAAGTGTTTAGAGGTATATATATATATATATATATATATATAATTATATGTAAAAAAAACTTTCATAAGTCACAGTGGGAGTGTGTATAATCAATTTATATGACAGCTTTCATTACGAACAATGGGAATGCATGTACATGTATATTCAATTCATCCATTTTCTGTACCCTTAGTAAAGTACAGCTGCAAACACAGTAATATATGCAAAAACGGCGGAACATGCATTCCTCACAGAAGACATGGACGGTTCAGGAGATGCATCTGTCCGGACGGGTGGACAGGCAGACGTTGTAACGGTAAGCATTGTTGTTTTTTACAATGTAGCTCATTACAAGCTATTGTCATCTACTGGTTTTTTTTTATCATGTTATCAATATAATTTAAGTTGCCCTGTCATCACAAACCTAAAGTAACCCAAGTTACTATGCTCTATAGAATATTGCTCATTCACCCTATAGTGTTATGCCTTTTAGAGAAGCAGACGTTGAAACGGTAAGTAACGATCGACTGATCACAGATTAAACAATTATATATTGTCACTAGGTACATGTATTACAGACACGGTGAATAACTTTACCCTTACACAGTTTAAAGTATCTATGATTAGAAAAGTTCGCAGTGTTCCTGAATGATTTTGGTCAACATAAGCGAAATATTTTGGGTTGGTTGAAAATTGATGCAGCATCCACACCTTTTTAATTTACTAGCCTGAATATGATAGATAAGTTTTCACATGTAAGCAACTTCATAAGTAACCTTAACTACACAGATGACCTAAAGCATACATACGCATCGAGTTTGTAGTGAACAGAAATTCAATGTGCCACCATCTACATGTACCTACGTTTTATATTCACAGCTTCTTCACATTTAATATTCATTCTGCAAATTTAACATGTCCATCTAAGCCTAATGGAATTTGAGACAAATGTATTTCAGAATTCATGTCAACTATTACGTGAACGCTGAATTAGCCGATCGTAATTCTACACTTATTATTTGTTTAAATGTGATTTTAATTTTAGTTCCTTTGAGGAATAAAGTATGCAAAAACAGGAATTTCTGCAAGAATGGCGGGACCACCGTGTGTTCTGGGAGATCCAGACGATCCTGGAAATGTATTTGTACGGACTGTTGGTCTGGCAAGCGTTGTGATGGTAAGTAGTATGTTTTGCGTTAAAAACGAAAGTGAAAGCAAATAACCTATGATCAATTTCTGACATCAAATTTACATACCTATTAATCATTCATACGTATTAATTAGTCAATGTATATGCAAAACAAAAGTAAGTACCAATAGGACAAGGATCAAACACCCCACAGTTAAGTAGCGTGTGCTTGTAGTATTCACACAATAAAAATGTTATAGCCTCTTTTGGACCTGTTTATCTGCCGCCTACCGATTTGTAAGATCGAAAGAGATTATCGGTTTCTTCTCCGTATGTCCGTCCCACTGACTGTCATATATTGTTCATAAACCTTTTCCTGTTATGCTTGCGGGAATTTATTTGAATGTTTCTACAGATCAAGTTCGAATTTTGTAATGTTTGGTTGACGCTTTTATATTCATTGAAATCGTATTCCGTTTGAAAGGCTTTACAATTAGGACACATGGACTCCCTCAATTGTAAAAATTCGGCCACTAATTGTGCAAATAATCACTTAATTAATTCAAACTCATCAATTGTAAATGTATTTTTCTGTAGTTGGTGAGCGAAGTCTGATCAGTCGGCAGACAGCATTCCTCAATTTACCCCATTCCTGCAAACCAACTTAAATCATGGGTATTCGAAATCCCATGGAAAGAAGGTGTTGCACGCCTAATGTTTATTTTCCTAAAGGTGTTGCATGAAAGGTCGATAAATTTACGCTATTCAAATATATGATAAAACCAATTGGAACGTATGTTCTGATTCAAATTTTTTTTTAAAATAAGTTTAAAAGACGTGTATTGACCAAAATTAGCCAAATAGTTCGAGTTGAAATCAAGCAATAAGCGATTTATATGATATTTTTAGCGTTAAAATGGAGGGGTATCTCCAAATTTCAAACAAACTGCCTTCGTGAAACAAACTGAACTTAGCTTGAACATGTACTTCTAAGTTTTCCGCTAGAGAATTGTCGCTTTTCAATTTTATTTCACGAGGGCATTTTTTGTAAATTTCAAAAAATCGAAACGTCTTCAGTGATCTTATTTTCAACTTCACTAGTACGTTAAGTGTCCGTAGTAATATACGGTCTACTACATGTACGTTGTTCAATGGGTAATGTCGTCGAATTTTATTTGTAAAGGTGTTTTCTTTTTTAAAACGACCGTGTTCGAATACCTCACGAATACAGTTTTTTTTCATGTTACGTTTTCCATCCTCCTTAATTGAAAAACGCTTCTAATTTTTATAAATGATTCATGTCAAATATCTGTATATTGCTATGTGCCGAATTTGAACTAAACTTCCAACCTGGAGACTGTTTGGTTTGTGAATAGGACTCGCAACAAACACATCGAATACAACATGCAATGTCTTAATAGTCAAGGTTGCCAACAAGAACTTGTATGTTTTCTGAGTGAAAGGTGTTAACAAATACACGGTGCCTTCTACGAAAACCGTTGTGAACTTTGCAAAACTTTGGAAGGAAAACTTTAAGGCCAAACAAAGTAAATAAGCGTTAAGCACTTTAAATGGATGACATGCGTTCTAGAAGCAAATTGATATGGTGAATATTTTTTTATACGTGCTTGTACTTCGAATTATGTTGAACTTTGAACATGCGTATTAAGCTCCCCATATACAGTTGCCAACTGGTTTTAGAAAATGGAACATACGAGTTTAAAGCTCTGTTACTAGCTTGAAAATACGGATGTATATTTAATTGCTGTTATAAAATTTAGAAATTCATTTCAAAATTAAGGATTATCTCCCTCATGCATAGCCCTTATCCTTGGACGAATTTGGCTCCACTTGTTTGGCACGCTGTTTTTGGCTATATTTAGATCTAAAACTTCATAGTTATTTCGGATTTCAAACATTTCGGTTGAGCATCACTGAAGAGACATTATTTGTCGAAATGCGCATCTGGTGCATCAAAATTGGTACCGTATAAGTTTTACATGTAACCGTATTCATTGTATCTGATACACAAATGAGATAAGACAATTTAATTTTCACGATTTAAAAATATATGCGTATACTACATGTGTAATGTATTGACACATACAATGTATCAAGTTTGTCCTTAGTACTGGGGAATCCTACAGGTATCTAAACGGCAAATACGCAATAAGAACATAAATATGGATGAAGGTCTGTTCTACGTCACAAGTGCTGGCAGACACGGAGCTCCGATTAGAGAAAGATCTCGCTTCGGTGTAACACCTTCATTTGTGGGTGGTACAGGTGGATTCAACATGATCGAACTAGCTTGATTCTAATCCTCTGCAATTTTAAAAAATATTTTTGAAGGGGATTAAAATTTAACGTTACTGTTGAATGGTGGTTTGGCTTTAATGGACAATAAAGGTGGATCTGACTTGATCTAACTGGTTTCTTTCCAATCCGCTACAATGTAAACAAAAATATATCAGAAGTGGCCCTTATTTCACTTTCAGCACTGCAGACTGTAATTTATGTAATTTTAATTCGTATTTCAGAATATATTGGCAAGGAGGAGTACCAGGAGTTCGTGTCCTTTATATTGCGCGATCCTCAAATGCAACAAAATCCTCCATCTATTTTTATGACCACAGATACACCAACCGATGTAAAAATTACTACACCGGAAACATCTGAAGACCAAATGACTAGCTTCGACTCCTCGATAACAATACCGTATCCAGAATTTGGAACCAATGTCTCGCCAGAAATGAAGGCGATCCGTATTCGCTCGAAAGAAAGCATAACAGTTGCTGTAAGCGCTCATCAAGATATCACTACCCTTATCCCCACAGAAAAGTTGTCCACGTCATATATATTCTCAACGCCAATTAGAGATTCTGCATTTCAGGCATTTATTGCGATATCGGTAACAGCAATTCATGATAATACCTGCATTACATTTTCTGACTTGGGGGATTCTACCTCCCAGGAATACACCCTCAATGCCTTAGAAACTCGTATACAAGAATATCGCGGTACAGACCCGAGAGCTTATAATGTACAGTCCTCTAAGCCAGTCGCCGTTTTTTGTGGGATGTACTGTATGTCGGATGCAAACTGCAATAATATAATTGAACAGATACCACCATCCAGTCAATTGGACACCGTCTATATCATCCCCCCTAATATTGATAAGATAACGGCTGTACTAATTGTACCTCAAAAGGACACAACATTGTTTGAAGAAAACGATAGCTTCCCTGTCGTCGCTGGTAATATCTACCCTGGTGGAATACTTAATGATGTCTTAATCAGGCGAAGTACAGATCCCATTATTGTGACGACTTATGCCCTTGATGAGGATTTATCTGTCGGAGCCCCGTATTGGACAGTGGTTCCTGGAGTGAACCAATATTTACCTAGGTATAAAATCATCATACAAAATGGATGGAATAGTAACTACATTGCTATTATGATCAGGAAAAGTGCTGTTGGTGGTTTGCGAGTAAATGAGCAATCTATTGACGCTAACTCAATTCGATTCGAGAAAGATGTTGTCGTTGAAGCCGTGGAATACTCGGTCATTGTAGCAGAAGTAACAGAAGGCGAGCTGACCTTGGATACCATCGATGATACTCCCTTTGGTTTAATGGTGTATGGTTCTCGACCGGTAGCCGGATATGGATTTGCAGGCAACGTTATTCTTCCTTAAAGAACGTCACGGATAGTACTTTGAACATTACATACGTGCATGTGTTTCTAAATCTCACAAGCCATGTAAAAATAACAGTAAATTATATTGCAGACAAATTGTTAGGTGTTGTCTTTCTGTCTGATGGTTCGTTGGGTAATCATTTTTGTATTCCCGAACTCCAGCAGTGATACCCTTAAAGATCATAGGAGACAATTAAAAAAAATGTTTTGCACGAAACGGTGTTCTTCTTTAATAACTTAACATATGTAAATAAGTCAATCAGGAAAAAAATCGTGAGGTAACAGACGCTATAGATCGTCAAATGTTGCTCTAGTATGAAGAATTGCTTGATGACTTAAAAAATGACCAGCTTGACGCAAAAGTGAATTTGTTTATACTAGAAAGTCAGTTGTTTCAATGTACTTTCGTCCAAAGGATCGAACGTTCAGAAAGACTTGTGTGTGAAATTTATGTATATAAAGAACTCGAAGTTGTGTAACAATCATTTTACGCAATCACGGGGGTTGATGAGGGTCAGTCTCGTTATCGTTTAGGTCTACAGTCTGTTTTGGCAAGCATAATGAGTATAAGAAATTAAATCTTCGACCAGATGCACTCCCAAAATGAAGAAATAATGCGGACCAACAGCAAGCACGGCGAAGACAAGAAAATCCTGCAAAATGTTGACTGTATAATGACCGTAGTGCATGTACAAATATTAATAATTTAGTATTTACATGATTCAATTTGTTTATAAGTGAAATTTAACAATGAAACAATCATATGAAGTTCTGCTGATCGGAATTTTTACTCTAAATATATACATGCAAGTAAGTAAACTGAAGACGAATATATCTAACTTTATATTATATGTTGATAATCGCAGTACATGCATCAAACATCCCCCACTTTCGTTCTGTTTGAAAAAAAAGAATATCAAACGAAAATGGCGATGCGGTCATTGAGATATTGAAATTACAAGTTTATATATTACGTGAAATAAACGAAGTCTAGGGTCATGCAAGAGTTGGGAGATGATTTATTTTCTAATGAATCACAAAAAAACATGTTGGTATAAGAACCTCCCCACTAAACTTCTTTCTCCCCATCGCATCTCCTTCCTCTCATCCTGTCCGCCCCCTCTTATATCATGTATGCTGTTACTACCTCTTATCAGTTTTGGGGAAATAGCAACGGTTATAGATATGTAAGGAACAGAAAGTAGATCGAGTACAGGACAGCCTGAACCCAAATGGACCCCTACAAACGACATGCGTATCTTTGATGGAATTTAACCAATTATCCGATATCCAAATCTACATAGACATATATACAAATACATATAATAATTTCTCTGATATGTACTGGTCAGATGACAAAACACACACGATTCTACAGCATAAAATATACATAAATGTAAATACAAAACTTTTTTGAATTATGTCAGAGAAAAGTACGATTGTGTACGGTGCCGTCGAAGACTCTCTGATCTGCATATAGTACTAAATAGTGATGCTTTTAAAAGTACGCTTAAATATTACTAATCAATTATCACTGCATGTATAATCATACAAGAAACTGTACTGTATTGATTGAATATTGTTTAACGTCCCTCTCGAGGATTTTTCACTCATATGGAAACTGTGCTTTGTAAAAATCGAATCTATTATATACAGTACAGAGTACACAAGGACCTGCAGCATAACGGCATTACGGCATACATATATTTTATATAGGACAGGAACTTACATGTATATAGCATAGTTTTTCAACAGGGGGAGGGAAAGCCGGAAAAAATTCCTACACCATTGTCTGAATTCCTTGACGAGGAAATAAAAATAAATAAATAGATAAATGAACAGATAACCCCAAAACATAAAATAAATAAAGTTCTTCTTTGGGTCAATCAGCACTTAAATTATATAAACTCGGGATGGGGATGCAGAGGTAACTTGCAACCTTAAAAACATTCCGAAACATTTTTTTAATTCAGGGGTGTTACATGTATTAGCGTCGACTAATAAATAATCCCAAACTTCGACTTCTTGAGTAGGGGAGGGGGTTGCGCACCTTTCAATATACGTAGACAAGTTCAATTCATAACTTCGACTTTACATTTTTATATTTCAATACTATTATAAAATATGGGAGGGGTCACCAAATATATATTTTATCATTAAAAGGTGTTGCGAAAAGTTGGGGATGGCAACATCCCCTCCCCCTATTCTACGTGCCTGCAGGAAACACAGGTTTTGTATTATATGGTTGAACAACCCAGGTACCGTGAAACCTCACATACATTACTCTCTAATTTATTTCTCACTAGACGTCGCTCAGTGTCTGATCGGGAACTTCTTCGTTCCGATGAAAAAACGGCTTACTGTGAGACACATCAGCGAAAAAAGCATCGGTGCCGATGGTGTAGTTATATATGTGTGATCGAGGCAAGACATTTTATGCATAATCGTTATAATATATATAGAAAAAAATTAGTAATAATTAATTTAGATCATAAAACGCTGTAAATATATGGCACACTGTATTATCAATATATTCACCGTCGCAAACCATGACTAATGTACATACGTACCGTACTCCCGGACTTAGTAAGCGTGACTAGCACGGATGAAATATACATGTATTTGGCTTATTGTATTATAATCGTACCAAGCTATTGACGCATTTTTGATCTACTGAACAATATTAAATTGGAATTTGAAGAGTAAAGGTATCTAATTTCTATAGGCATATGGTTTGTATGTATTATAGGTTTATAAACCTTATATTTGAACTTATACTACTAGTTTTTATGACATTATTACGTACCTGGCGTAAATATTGTGATAGTTTATTGGACAATTTTTCTATTTCAAGGAAAGAAAAGGATGAACAACTTATTTGACCGATTTATGGATCATTGTGTTGCCATGGCAATCATAACATCAAATCATACTACATAATTCAAAACTTACTGTAGCAGTTTACTGGTCAATTTGTATATTCCTGTAAAGAAAGGATGAAAAATCAACAACGTAAATGTACCGATAAAAACCAACAACATAGTTTGTGATCCATGGGCACATTTAGTTGCTATGATAACTGTAAAAATTCGGTACGCTACATAATTAGAAGCTTTTTTTTCATTTTGAAAATTGTATGAGTTATATTCTAAAAATATGCGTAGAGAATGTTTTAATTTTCATTCAATTTTTCTTCATCAAGTTTTAATGAAAATCTTAAAATGATTACAGATAGTCTATTGTAACTTATGCACATCTTGGACTTCAATGTCAATGTACATGTATAATTATATTTACAATCAGGGGCGGATCTAGGAATTGTGGTTAGGGGGACACCACTTTATGAAGCAGTGGGTCCAGGGGTCGAGACTCCCAGAAGCTCCTGGATTTTGCAGATTGTATGGGGCTTGAAATATTTCTCTTATTAAGTCGTTTGTACTATTTTCTATCATTTTAATAAGGTGGAATGAATAACATGATCCAAATGTTAAGGGTTTTTCGGAAAAAAAATTAAGTTCTCCCAGTAAAGTAATTCAAGAAGTCAAAGGTTTTTGTCATTTATTTCTCCGGGAGTGGAAGAAATTATTGCTTCTTTTATCGTTTAGTACATTTTCCGAAACAAGACACCGCGATCTACCTTAAATTTGAAAATGTTAAGGGGGGGGGGGGGCTGCGTCCCCTCTAAATCCGCCACTGATAAATGACATTTAATTTCATTTCACTAATCATAAAATTTATTTAAATGATGGCTGATAAACATTCAAATGGTATGATTTAGGTGACGGAAATGGTGAGAAAAAAAACCCACATTTATGGGATTCGTGGGGTATTTTGTTATCATGGCAACCGCTACATCACTTTTTAGTGCATGATTAAAATCTTCAAGATTGATCCTTTCAGAATATGCATAGGTTATGTTACGAAAATGTGACTAGAAAATGCTTTAATTTCAATATGAAATATTTGTATCAGCTTTGAAGAAAAACTCAAAAATGTCTGGTAGTTAAAGGGTTAATAAGGACATATTTAAAACAAAAACACGTTATATTAAAATAGCTGCACACGATATGTTCGGGTAAACGCCCTAATGAAAACAAATCCAATATACAGCGATGTGCAAAGGAAATTCGGATCTGGCTGTACAATATATCAGAATCAGGGTGGGATTTAGACTTCAAAACTTCTGAGAGAAAAAAACACGATGCTGCGCGTCTGCATGGGTTTAACATATTGCAGGTAATAACTACCTTTATTCATCTTAATGTAATCAGAATATATACTCTGAAAATAATCATACATTTATCATTAACCACTGAGTCAGTATTATTTCAACCGACTCCATTTAAATGGGATATTGATCTTTCTTGTTCGTACTCCGATGAAAGTGCGTCGATGTGGCTGGCATTTGCATTACTTATAAGTTCAAAGTGATATCCTTGTTTAACAAACTCTGATTCCTCATTCAAAAGCTCCTTCAGTTGCATATAAATCGTTCATGGGTGTGCTTTTGTTTCCATTAGCTAATCTGATTGTGGTCCCTTATGACGTCAAAAATACGGGGAATCAGGAACGATAGTCGGGTAACGGTTTTCTATTCCGAGTAAGTGTGCACTTCTATTTCTTAGAGTTGATATCACTAGTTATCTTTGAAAACACTTTCTATGAGGAGTCTATGAGACAATTATGGAGAGAAAAGTTATTGTTAAAAGCTGTGTCCTATGACCTTTAAGTGTAGTCAACCGTATACAATTCGCTATACGTATATATTAATGATTAATACCTTTATACATGCACATGAATTATTTTACAAAATCCGCTTGTGGAAAACATACTCTTTCTCTGAGAGAGAGAGAGAGAGAGAGAGAGAGAGAGAGAGAGAGAGAGAGAGAGAGAGAGAGAGAGAGAGAGAGACAGAGAGAGAGAGAGAGAGAGAGAGACAGAGAGAGACAGAGAGAGAGAGAGAGAGAGTTATGGACAGATCAGAATCCATCTGTTCCAATGGGTATTACATTTTTCGTTATCACCATTCATGTAAAATATTAAGTTCATTTTACTGTATAAATATTGTTTTTCAACCAAAACATTACAGTATTTTGAATACAAATGATTTACCAGGAATACGTAAAATGAAATCGTTTTGGTAAAAAATAATTGAAAGTTTGTTATATCTTCTATGTGAAGTCGAAACTCACCTAGGAAGGTTTAATTAATCCAGAATTGTTTTGATGACTTTAAAAGTAGGTTACACAACTCTCGATAAACCGCCACCTTTTTGAGGAGAAAGAGTTACTTTTTGTATATGTAAGAGTTGTCTTTCCTCTATGTACAAACGTAATGTAAAAGATATCTCGTAATTATTTTTCAGGATTAAAATAGTTTTATCAATGGTAAGGCTTCATTTCAAAACAATACAGACATGACAAAAAATAAACAGCATGTTTCAAGTTTTTGAAGTAAACCTTGTCCAGTGTCGGTATATGTATTTAGCGCACCGCAAGGTTGTTTCCTGGTAGATGAGCCGTCATTAAATGGACGAAGATCAACGAGTATTTTAAAGACAATTTTTTGCAGCCAAAATATATCTCATTGTCTTCCTGTTCATGGAATGTTCCCATAAAACAGTACAATAACTGGACATTTCTTGTTGGGAACATTTCGGATGGTTTCCGTGGTATGTATTAATTTGCTTATTTTCTTAGAAACTCATCAGATACCTCTTATTTGGCGAAGCCATAACTAAACTGAAATATTTTTCAATGAGGTAAAAACAAGATTACAGTTCATTTTAAGTAAATATCTTGTTTATTTAATACTGGGTACCTCCTGTCCAGGTGTACGCCAGAGATCGATAACGACCAATTTTCTGCATCACTGATCACATGCAGCCATGGTGTTCTATCGAGTAAAAAGGTACGATTGTATATATAAAAAGGCCCAAAAATTTTCTCTCTATAAAATATGTCTGGAATTAACCTTAATAAGCGTTTTAAGAAAGTAAAATATATGCCAGGTATACTATGTCAACAAATTCAGAATGGTATTTCTAATTGGATAGCATTATGGCATCATGAATAAGACATTTCCCGCCTTTTTTTCAAAATAAGCCTGAAAACTGTCAAATGTCATACAGATTATTGCTCAGGAAAAGATGTGCGCATTTGTCGAGCAGAATAAAAATGATATATATTGTGTATTATTTTAAGATGAAAAACATACTTGAATATGAATTTGCTCGACGCATGCGCTGTATGTTTTCTGAAAAGAAAACCACCTGAATTTGTGGATATTTTCATTGAAAATGGCATTTTTGCAATTTTATGCCAACTTCTAGCTCTCGTCATATGACATAAATCATTTTGCTGACCAAACTGAGCGGATTTTGGGTTTGCTAATCCATTCCTTCTTTGAATCCCAGGGTTTGAGCTCCTAGTGAAATCATCGATATTTTGGGCCAAATTACTTTAGAAACTGTACCTACTTCTTAACACTTTGATATAGACTTTTGTACTAAAAAGACCGTGGCAAATGGCGATATGGCATTTGGCGTTTTAACGAGAATTTTAAGTAATAGGAAAAACATTCTTAGAAATATGCGGCGTTATAACGAAAATAGCGATAAATTGAGTGGCGATAACTCGAGAATTAGCTGTAGCGTATTCAATTCACAATATGTGAATTTATTTACTTTCAAATTTGTTACGAAATTACTCCACACCTATCTGTAGAGAGAAGATGGCTTACCCAAAACAATTTCATTGAAACTATAAATGATTTTACCCAGTTAGGTTAAGGGCTTCCAAAGTAAAATGTACAATAATCATAGGGTGAAATTACACCTCAAATCCACAGGTATCATTACACTTGTTACGGTTAAACACCGAAACGATATTACCCATATGTTGACTGTGACTGAGCTACCGTAAATTTTCCTCATGGTAATTCCCTGTGACGTCAGTTGATTATCACGTAAAACTTTAAATTTGGAAAACAGCAAGAGACCCTACTTGTGAACAAAAGTTCAGGTTCATACGGGTAACCAGCTGCATTTTTTGTAATATACTCAGAAATGAATAAAAATCCTTAACATGAAAAGTGTTGGGAACAAATGTATATTCAAACTTAACATGATATATAAATTCTCAACATATCAACAGTCATCAGCCAATTACCGGGGTTGTCCATATTCCTATGTAAGTTGAAGATAACGAACAGTGATCAATCGCATAACTCCCACAAGCAATACAAAATACATAGTTGGGCAAACACGGACCCCCCGGACACCCCAGAGGTGGGACCAGGTGCCTAGGAGGAGTAAGCATCCCTTGTTGAACAGTCACACCCGCCGTGAACCCCATATCCTGATCAGGTAAACGGAGTTATCCGCAGTCAAAATCAATGTGCCAAGAACGTCTTAACAATCGGTATGAAACACGTCAGACAGCATTTGGCCCAATGCAAGGTTGTATTGACGAACTAGATCGTTATAACGACCATATAATTTGCAAAATGCTGACTTCAATCGAGACTGTTGAAACCCCTGTACCATCAACTAGTTTGTCAGTAGCTTACCTCGATTTAAAAACTGATTATATGCAGAACAAGCTCTTGCATATTGAATCAGTTGCGATATATAAAGACCATATGCAGGTGATAATGGAACATTGCTACATAAATATGGGAAGTTGACGATGGAGAAGCTGAAATCATCCCGTTTGTCATACAGTTGAGTTGTCAGTTTCCCGTTAGTATCTACTTTCAATAAAATATCTAAGTATGAAGCAGAAGTGGATGACTCTGTGGTGTCCTTTATTTCGAGCTCACAGGGATATATCAAATCGTCATATGAATGAAAGATATCATTGTTAATAGACAAAACGTCATCGATATATTTAAATGTCGAATTGAAGGCCACAGCGAGGGATTTATTCTTCTCATGAAGAAGTTTTTGAATAAATTCTGCTTCATATGAATATAGAAACAGGTCAGCTAAGAAAGGAGCAACATTCGTGTCCATGGGAATTTCAACAGACTGTTAGAAGATCTGATCACCAAACACCACGGAAGTATTGTCAATGAGGAACTTTAGCATATATTTTTATTTCAACTTCAGAGTACTTGTGCGTGGAATCAGAGTGGTGTTTAACAAAGTAACTTTTTGAATGACTGATCACTAGATATGAATATTTCCGTTTTCCCGTTTTTTGTTGAACTGTCTATGATGTCAAAAAGTCTAGTCTTTAATTTATTGTGAGGAATGGTCGTGTATAGTGTTGAAAATTCATAGCTTTTAATGTTATTGATTTGGGTAAAATTCCGCGATTTCACGTTTACTATAAGTTCTTTGGAATTGTTTAGAATCCACATTTGATTAACACCACTGCTGGCATATGTAGTCGCACAGTAAGTTTGACATTTCTCCTTCACAGCTGTTATTATTATCGTGAGGAGCAAAGATAGGGGCTTGGTAGAACAATTGCTGGATCCAGCAATGTATCTTTGTTTGTAAGGTTTTTATGTAGGTTAGGAATCCGGTATAGGTACGGTAACTCATATTCATTCGACCTATTGACTGGGATATGAAATGTGTCTAAAACTGAAGCATGCTTTTGAAGAATTTCATCTTTTGAAAAGGCAGTTGGAGTATAAGTATGATTACCAAAAGTGGAATTAATGCCAAATTCGTTTAAATTATAGTTGTAATAATGAGCTTTACAAACAAAGACAATGTAGTTACTAGCTTTTTCAGCTGGAACCAAAACATATTCCATATCTAACCTATCTAATTCTTTTATCTCTTCGGGTTTACTAAACACAGAAGGATAGATGGTACGTACTTTTGTTTTCATATGTCGAATGTGGGATTTTAATATCCCTCTTATGCTTTTAACCCATTCTGACAATGTATCAAGTTCTTTTGCATATGTAGCCCATCGTCTGGCATAATCTTTGACAGAATTCATAATAGAGATGAAGTTATGTCGCCAAATAAAAGACCGAGGTTCTCTGTATTTAGGACCTTTTAGAATAAGTGATTTGAGGTCCTCATTTTCAACGATATCAACATCACCAGTAATGGCATGTCCAGCTGGACTATAGTTGAAAGAAGATGAAGAACAAGAACATGTTGGTGGATTACGTATAAATTGGCCTATATCTAAACACTGTACAGTTTGTTTATAAATAAACAGTTTGGATGCAATGGTAGAAGTATAGTTGTAGGAAATGCAGGGTGTAGACTTGAACTTGAAATAAGTTGGAATACATGATTGAATGTTGCTTACGTTGACGGCATATATTCCTTTGTTTATAAATTTGAGCTTAAGGAACTGGCGGCATGATTTGGAAGGAATATCAGCCATGGTCCGTGCTGGTTTATAGAGCCTGTGGTAGGCAACATCCATAATCATAGAGTTCAGTCTATATTCAGGTGTTGAAAAATCCAAGTATAGACTAGCCTAACTTCTTCAAATAACATGTGTAAAACTCTCAATGGACCAGAGTAAAGTTTTGTACGAATACGATGTGGACCTAATTGTCTGTTGACGTAAAGCAAAAGGGAATCAAACGTGACACCATTTATACTTGGTCTTTTATATGAACGAAGTCCGTGACAGTTGATATACCAGACATAAATTGTTCCCCGCACTTTTCGAATGCATAAATATATCTAGATTATATTTCAGAAAAATTCATATTGTTTTATTCCACATCACTCGGATAGCCTTAACTCAGCTGCGTAAATTCATCATTTTAAGGTGATCATCCTCACATTTTTGACAAGTGCATCCTTCTTTGCCCTTTTCTGATTCTTTACAGTAGGCAATAGATGGGTTAGGGATGTACTGCATGATATGATACAACAATGGTAACACTATTGTTTTAATAACTAATATCTTTACAATTGGAGTTAAATACCCCCCCCCCCCTTGATTTAGCATGTATATAATTTTTACTAATTTTGAATCATGATTTAATTTAGGTATATTTTGAAAATTGACATCAAAATGTATTCATACTAAAGTGGATTTAGTGCTACTCAAATTGAATTTACTTTTGGGAATAAGAACATCGTTACTGTATCTTTTTGAGCCAATCCATACTGTTTGAGTTTTTTTGGGTAATTCATATATAGTCGAGACATGTCTGTGAAATCATGGGGAGTTTTGAGAGTTTCTGATAAACATTGTTCACTACCATCCAAAATAATTCACGTGTCATCAGCAAGTGGTAGTTATTCTATCTTGGAATAAATACGACATAGAATTAATCATTGACCAACAAGTTATCCATATATGATCAACAAAACTAAAAAGAGGAAGACTAATTTTGCCTGACAGTATCTTAAACTGTTTTATACGAGCAACTAATCTGTTCAATATGTTTCCTATTTCATCTACATCACACATGGTGCAAAATGTGGAATATTTCGTCGAAGATTTGATAGCTTCGAAATGAATCCTTTGTCCACCATAACCCCGTCATCATTCAGTATTTACCACATTGTTTGAGTTCTGACAATTCTTTAAGGAAACCAGTTTCCTTTGTAATAATCTTATCAGATATTGATCCAGAGTTTAGCATGGACACATATATATAACAGAGTCCCTTGGACAAATGCTCACACGTCCTTTCAAAATTGTACATGATTTATATTCAGAATAACATTGATTCGTCGATTTAGATAACTTGAATTTTGTGCTTAAAACTCCGTACAGTCAATAATGACGAGATGGGTTTTTTGTTTTTTGTTTGTTCTTTTCAGGCACATTTTCAATTATTACTTCAAGATGAGACAATATATATAAACTTCAACGGATCTGTGTCTCACTTTTGTATACCCTAAGAAAGGTGAAAATAACGAACAGTGATCAATTTCATAACTCCTACAAGCAATACAAAAAAGATAGTTGGGCAAACACGGAACCCTGGACACGGCATAGGTGGGATCAGGTGCTTAGGAGGAGTAAGCATCCCCTGTCGACCGGTCTCATCCGCCCTGAGTCATATATCCTATTCAGATAAACGGAGTTATCCGCAGTCAAAATCAATGTACCAAGAATGGCTTAACAACCACTATGAAACACGTCAGACAGCATTTGACTCAATGATAGGTTGTATTGACGAACTAGATCGTTATAACGACCATAGAATTTGCGAAATGCTGACTTCAATCGAGACTGTTGAAACCCCTGTACCATCAACTAGCATGTCAGTAGCTTATCCCGATTTAAAAACTGTCTATACGCAGAACAAGAGTTATGAGATTGATGGCTGTTATCGTCACCATACACTTCCTAGTCTGAAAAACATGGGTGGATATTACACTGCAGTATTGCACAAATATATCAAACCTAAAGAAATGTTTAAATTCAACATTTTATCTCAGTTTCATAAAAAAAGAAGAAAGAGCGGATCCTTTCTTGACAACGATTATGCACTTTAAGTGTTTTATTTCCATGAAATAGAATATTCCTCTGTTATACTAATACGAGTATAGAACATTGAACTGGTATTAGAAAACACTGTGTAATACTGATAATCAGTGTCCTAATTAAATCGCCCTGAATTATGTTGTTGCAACTCAAATTTAATTCGGAGCAGTTTCCATCTCTTCAGTTAAAGTATTATTGTAAGCAACAATGACCAAAATTTGAAATGGACATGTCTTTCTTTAGTATCCATGGGTGATAAGATATTGTAAAACATCAAATAAAAGAATCCTGGGCGACCTTCATTGGGGATGATTTACATCCAACTCAACAAGGATCAGTGATAAAAACACGACCTTTTCTATAAATGCCATGTAAACCAAAACCCATCGGATATCTCATACGTATCTACCCTTCCAATGAATTTCAATCGCATAATTTAGGCACAACTGGTATTACCCATTACAAACTCCGTGCAGCAGAAAGCTGTGTATATATTCCAAAACCCCATCCTTCCTGTTTTGACCTTGATTGCATTCAATCCCTTACACAGGGATGGACTGAACTGAATGTAACACTGAGGGATGCAATTAATTTGGAAACAAACTCTATCTGAAAGTCTGAACCAAATATGACATACATAACGAAGTAAGAGAATAACAGTAAACAATTTTGGACTAATAATCAGAAGAAAAACCGATGTAAAACAGAAATTTGTAAATAACCCGTTTCAGATATGAAAAAAAATGGTTTCATATCTTCCACTACAACATATGCCAAACAACTGTATATCAGAAAAACAGGACACCAGCTTCACAATATAGGTTAGAAGGTATACACAGGACTATTGTATAGGTGCTACTCTTGATGACATTTTGTGCGACAAATATGAAAGTGGCTTGATTGAAATATAATGAACCAAAGAAATGGTGACGCATTCAACTTAAAACATGAGCATTTCCACTGGTGTCAAGTCCATGGAGAGCTTCTAATCTAAGACTTCATTACATACACCATACACAACTTCTATGACGACATATTTTATACAAACAAATCTCCCATGGATGTGTTAGTTCAGAAACTAGCTGACGGTTTAATGTGACTGCAGACGGCCTGATGGGATGGGTGACTACAGACGGACCCATGATGTCATTGAATCCAGACTGACCCCATACTATTACGCTTACTATTTATACCACATGCGTTAGTGTTAAAAATTTTAACTGTCATTTGTAAAGTTATATCAAAATCAATACAATTCTTATAATTTACATTTTATAGGTTATGAAAGAGGAGTTAGTGCCCTTAGGACAACAAAGAAAGAAATAGACTCCGTAATAAAATTTGTTTAGTGATGATTTCCACCCAAGGACCAGATCATGATGACTCCCCTTCTGAGGAAACAGTAACCTTATGGAAAAGCTCAAAACCAAGAATGACCAACGTTTACTAATTTCATCATATATGTATGAAATATTGATTCGTTTAATCCAGGTTGTTGTTTTTTCCCTTGTTTATAATCAAATATAATGTATGATACATATCAAACAAAAACTTCGTGGGGCGCTTCGCTTGGTACAATGTGTGCTTGGGTGAGGAGGATTTGTCACTTTGAATGGGTATGTCCTGTCCATTGAGAAACATGATAAAGAAGCCTTACTGAAACGGCCTTGAGTGGCATACTATGTATAGGTCTAAGTTTGTGATTCTTTACCTAAAGCCCGTAATGTTTGTATACAGTAAAAACGTCTCCAATAGATAATGTACAAAGACACAATCAGGAAATGTTTATTCATTAAATATCCTCGATTAGATAAAAACTCTCAGCAACAATGATGATGTTTAAATTCAATATGTAAGCATGTTAATGTAGCATAAGTTGAAGACTGCCCATATATATATATATATATATATATATATATATATATATATATATATATATATTTGTTATTCTTAATTCAAAGAAATATTATTGGCATATTAATTCAACAAACTTGACTGAACGCAAATCCCAGAGAGCATTGGAAAATCGAAGTCACAAAAATTCAGATCAAGAGATAATTCATTCTATCCTACATGATAACTTTATACGAAGTAACCAACCAGAGGTCTCAATTTTGCAGACCTTCACAGGTAATAGTGACGTCTCCATCCGAATGAAATTCAACCAACAGAGAGATGTTGAGAATTAAACCCGTAACCTCCCAGCATGCAATCTCCCCACTTGTCTACCACAATCATTTTATTCAACTTTACGGCTTCTATTGCAATAAAAGGATTTCATTTAACTTATATTGGAAATACTTTTTTGAATAATCTGAATGAACCAAATATCTAATTTGCGAGAGCTATTATAAAATCGATGTTGTGTTTTCATACGAATAACAATTAAAATTATGTGATTACAATTTAAATAAGACATTCTTTTAGAATATCGGGAAATTGTTCTTGAAATACAGTATGTTGTTAATTAATTGAACAAATTATTCATCCCGGATGTAATTAATGATACTTAAGGATTCACACATTTTGAAAAACAAAAAGATTACCAAGTGGATTTTACGACCTAATAAGACTGCTTAAAATGTATTTATTGATTTTATTTAAAGCCACTATAGTCATTATTTTTAGATTAAAGTACGATTATTGATGGAGCTGCAAAAATACGTAGTTAGAAGTACATTTCTCTAAGCTATAGGGATTATTTACTCGTATTTCCTGATAGCATCTTCTTCAATTTGTGAACGGATATGCAGAGTGTCAATCGTGACCGATACATTAGAATTGTACTTGAAAATCGAGTTGCATCCATATTCGTTATATTTGGTTTTAAATGTGGAGAGGAATCCTTGATAAAAAAAAATATCATTGGGGGAGGGGGTCAGATATTAAACCAATGCTTGATCATTATGTAAAGGGAATATCATTTCCCCTGCAATTATCGTCAGAAGAGGTTTTAACGCACTGCTAGTATTACGGATTAAAATGGCTTGGCGATTAAAGCGCTCCTATCGTGACTGGGATGCCACGTCAAAAGTAGAAGGTAACTTACCTTTGCAAAATCCTCGACATTTTGAAATAAGAGTTTCGGGTCATTGACATTTTCAATATAGACTTGCGGACCTTCCGCATGAGAACTTACGAAATAATGTGTCACATCTAGGTAGGCGTTGATTTGTGTCACTTGAGTTATAACTGATGACGTCACAATAACAGTGTAAAAATAACGCACAATAACGTTAACAGCGATTCATGACAATACCACCATTACATTTCCTGACTTAGGGGATCCTACCTCCAATGAATACACCCTCAATGCCTTAAAAACTCGTATACGAGATTACAACATTACAGATCTGAAAGTTTATAATATATAAACCTCTAAGACAGTGGCTGTTTTATCTGTGATATATTATATGTCGGATGCAAGCTGTGGTAACATGATTAAACAAAGTCTCCCATCCAATCAACTGTACACCGTCTGTATTACTCCTCTAACATTCATCAGCTAACCGTTTTGAAAATTGTACCTCAGCATAACACAACATTGATGGACCAAAACGATAGCTACCCTGCCGTCGCTAGTCATATCTACTTCGGAGACATGCTTAATGTTGTCTTAGTCAGGCGAAGTTACTGATCCCATTTTTATGATAACTTTTGCCCTTCATTAGGATTTATCTGTCGAGAGTCAGTATGGGACAGTGGTTCCTGGAGTTAACCAATACATACCTAGGTATAAAGTCATCATACAAAATGGATGAAATTGCCATCATGATCAGGAAAAGAGCTGTCGGTGGTTTGCGAGTAAATAAACAATCAATTGACGTTAACTCGATTCGATAGAAATGCGTTTGCTGAAGACCTGGAATACTCGGTCAATATTGCTGAAGTAACAGAAGGTGAGCTGACCTTGGAATCCATCAACCACACTCCATTTGGTTTAATGGTGTATGGAAACCGAGTGTAAGCTACGTATGGTTTTACGGGCAATGCTCTACTATCCTTTAAGGAACGTCTCGAAAAATACTTTGAACATTAGAAAGATTTGTTTAGAGAATCAAACCGGAAACCTCCCAGGATTCACCCTTATAACTTCTCTACAACAATCATACGGCCTGATTTATATTGAAATGAATGCATGATAAATGCTGTCTGATGTGTTTCATAAGGATTGCTAAGCCGTTCTTCGCACACTGATTTTGACTGCGGATAACTCCGTTTACATGATCAGGATATAGGGTTCAAGGCGGGTGTGACCGGTCAACAGGGGATCCTTACTCCTCCTAGGCTCCTGACCCCACCTTTGGTGTGTCCAGGGGTCCGTGTTTGCCCAACTATCTATTTTGTATTACTTATAGGAGTTATGAAATTGATCACTCTTCGTTATCTTCGCCTTGCATATGACTTATAATAGAAATAGCATTTCTTAAATAATCTGAATGAAGAGGTCATATTTAATTTCTGACAACACGTATCAAATTGATGTCGTCTCTGCAGGGGAAGATCAATGAAAATGATGTGATTACACATGCTCTTGAAATATCAATCGAACAAATTATTTATCCCGGATGTGTTCAATGATACGTAAGAAATCACACGCTTTGAACGAAAAGATTACAATTTAAGTGGATTCACGACTTCATAAGAGTAGTTAAAATGTATTTATTGAATTTATTTATAGCCACTTTTTTACACTGTTCTTAGATTAAAGAACATTTATTGATGGAGCTGCAGATATTCGCAGTAAGAAGTAAATTTCTCTAAGCTATAGGGATTATTTACTCGTTTTCCCCGATACCATCATCTTTTATTTGTGAATGGAAATATATAGTGTTAATCGTGACCGATCCTTTAGAATTGTACTTGATAATCGAATTGAATCAATATTCATCATATTTGGTTTTACATGTGGTGGGGTATCCTTAATGAAAATATCAATTAAATTGAATATGATATAATCTCCCCTGCAATTTTCCTCGGAAAAATCCGAGGGATAAAGTTTAAAAGCACGGTTAGTATTACGGATTACAATGGCTCAGCGGATAAAACGTTCCTATCGTGACGGGGATAGGGTCGCATGTCTTTGCCATTTTGAATTAAGAGTTGCGGATCTTTGCCATTTTGAATTAAGAGTCGCGGGTCTTTGACATTTTGAATTAAGAGTCGCTGGTCTTTGACATTTTGAATTAAGAGTCGCGGGTCTTTAACATTTTGAATTAAGATTCGTGGGTCTTTCGGATGCGAACTTCGGAACAAAGCTGACTTGTCGAGGTAGGCGATGATATTATAAACAATTCTCGCATCTACCGTCCTGAGAGCCATATATAAACCTAGATTTGTTTTACTGATAGTAAAAGTCACCAGACAAACGGGATAACGTGTTACCATACCTTTTATGTTTTCAGCAAAACCCACTTTGCTCATGTTTATCACTACTTTAAATGTGTTTTAAATGAAATATTGTGCCTGGTTTTCCAGTGTGAAATGACTTTTTGACAACATAGGCAGTTGCTTCTTCAACAAAAATAGAAAACGCAAATAATCCTATCTAGTGACCAGTCATCCAAAACATTACTTTGTTAAACAGCACTCTGATTCTACGCACAAGTACTCCGAAGTTGAAATAAAAAAAATCTGCTGGAGTTCCTCTTTGACAATATCTTCGTGGTCTTCTGTGATAAGGTATTCTAACAGTCTGTTGGAATCCCCATCGGCATGAATTCTTTTTCTTTGTTAACTGAATTGTTTTTTATTCCTATGAAGCAAAACTTATTCAAAACTTCTACGTGAGAAGAAAAAATATCTTGCCTTGGCCTTCAATTCGACTTTTAGATATATTAACGACGCATTATCTATTAACAATAATATTTTTTATTCGTTTGACAATTTAATATATCCCCATGAACTCTAAATGAAAGACACCAAAGAGTCGTCCATATTTTATTCATGTTTGGGTATTTTATTGAGAGTAGATATCAATGGCAAATTAACACACTTTATGACAAACGGGCTAGGGTCAATTTTCCCATTTTCAACTTTCCATATTTATGCAGTAATATTCCATTATCACCTGCAAATGGTGGTTATATCTCTCAACTAATTCTATACGCAAAAGCTTGTTCTGCGTATAGTCAGTATTTAAATTGAGGCAGTCTACTGAAAAACAAGTTGATAATACAGTGGTTTCACCAATTCTGTTTAAAGTCAGCATTTAATCAATTGTATGGTAGTTATAACTATGTAAAACTTATACGGTACCAATTTTGATGCACCATATGCGCATTTCGACAAATAATGTCTTTTCGGTGATGTTCAATCCAAGATGTTTGAAATCCGAAATAACAATGAAGTTTTAGAACTATTATAGGGGAAGACAGTGTGCCAAAAAGCGGAGTCAAATTTGTCTAAGGATAAGAGCTATGCGTGAGGGAGATAATCCTTAATTTTGAAATGAATTTCTAAATTTTATAACAGGAATTAAATATACATCCGTATTTTCAGGCTACTAACGAAGTATTTAGCTACTGGGCTGTGGAGACCCTCGCGGATGATAGTCCACCAGCAGAGGCCTCGACCCAAGGGTAATAATGTAAAACTTATATGGTACCAAATTTGATGCACCAGATGCGCATTTTTGACAAATAATGTCTCTTCAGTGATGTTCAAGCCGAAATGTTTGAAATCCGAAATAACTATGAAGTTTTAGAGCTATTATAGGGAAAAACAGTGTGCCAAAAAATGAAGTCAAATTCGTCTAAGGATAAGAGTTATGCGTGAGAGAGATAATCCTTAATTTTGAAATGAATTTCTAATTTCTATAACATGAATTAAATATACATCCGTCATAACGTAAAACTTATACGGTACCACCTTTGATGCACCAGGTGCGCATGTCGACAAATAATGTCTCTTCAGTGATGCTCAACCGAAATGTTTGAAATCTATCTAGTTTGCCAATACAACCTATTATTTGGTCAAATGCTGTATGGTGTTTTTCATACCGATTGTTAGGCTGTTCTTGGCAAACTGATTTGACTGCGAATATATCTGTTTAGCTGATAAACATATATGGTTCACGGCGGGTATGACCAGTCGATAGGGGATACTTACTACTCCTAGACACCTGATCCAACCTCTAGTATATCCAGGGGTCCGTGTTTGTCCAACTCTCTATTTCCTATTGCTTATTGGATTTATGAAATTGATCAATGTTCGTTATCGTCACCTTTCATGTGATTCAAATATGTGAAATCCCTTTCAATGTGCTTGAAGATCAGATGGCTAAACTTGATCTTGGAGACTGTTTTGCGCGCATTTAAGCACCTGTAGCCAACCATATATAATGCATTCTAAAGCAACCATTTTGTAATCTGCATTTTGATTCACCAATGCAGTGAGATATGTGGCAATTAATAAAGTGTTTATGAGCTCTTAGCAGAATTACGCAAAAAATATAACATCTTTATAATTTTTATAAAATAATAAAGCAAAACAGGACATAAATTTCAAGTAAGAATCGAGAACTTTATTTTACAAAAGGAATAAGTACCTTCTCACCTAATTAAATGTAGTTCTAGAGGGATGGAATACTACGTAAGAGAGTTGAAAGGGTACTTCTTGGTATATCCCTATAGAAACACATGTAGCCTGTTATGTTAAACAGAATGGTATTGTTTCAGGGATTATTGATTTGTCATGTATTTGGCTTACTATCTGGGAGGTAATTATACGAATCACGTGTCACAAGATTATAATCGTTTAACCAATAACAGCTATGGTTTTAATAAATCTAACCAATCAGAGTCACATAATACATACTTCAGTATATAAATAAGACGGAAATTTCATGTTGCGATATTTCATGTGTGTCACACAGTATCATCATGTGGTGTTTAAAGGTAAGTCAACTTTTTACAGTGACTATAATTAACTAGGATATTGCTCCAATGTCACCGTTATTTAGTTTATTTGTAGTCAGTTGTCCCAATCAAGTTTTTGCACTATCATAGGGACGTTGAAAATCAACTCTTGTAATACAATACAGTGTTCCCTAATTATAACGCCAGCATTTGTAACTCGGTAATTTTTGCATTATAACGGGGTGACATTATGTAGGAGGTGGAGTAGGTGTACAGCTGTCATTAGAGATCAAACAAATGTTATCCACAATGTCCTTTAATTAACGCTTTTGGGTTTAATAAAACCATACAATGTACATATGTATTTCATCTCCCGTCTAATTGTCATGTAATTCAATATCTTTTTTTAAAAAGCAATTGTTCACTGCTTCCATGGTTTTATTTTATCAATCATTCGCAGTAAAAAGTCCATTTCAGATTCAGTTGTTCCTTTTGTTTCTAAATCAAGTGAGTCTTGAACTTGATAAAAAGAAAGTGCAAGGTCATGATCGTCGACAGGTGTGCTATTTATAGATATATTTCCATCAGTGACTAACCCACTGTGGAACCAACACTTGCCCAGTCTAGTTTAATAAAGCAAATAACTTCATTGAGTAATACCTTTGGTGCAATATTTTTGTCAAAGCAATCCTCAAAATTGTGTAATTGTTGTTTGCGGTAATGTGCTTTGAATGCCTTGATAATCCCGGCGTCCAGTGGTCGTAAATGATTCGTAATGGAAGGGATA
This sequence comes from Ostrea edulis, assembly GCF_947568905.1. Taxonomy (NCBI): domain Eukaryota; kingdom Metazoa; phylum Mollusca; class Bivalvia; order Ostreida; family Ostreidae; genus Ostrea; species Ostrea edulis. The sequence goes on along the minus strand of NC_079171.1, from coordinate 45,536,061 downwards.
TTTAATGATTTCCAGGTTTTTGTTTGATATCCATAATAACACGCTTAGATTTCGGTGTGTCCGCCATACTCCGATTTCAAAAACAAGACTACATATTTGAACTCAGCTGTTTATAATTTACATAACTTAATAGGGGTGAAACGATACGCCTACCTCACTACACGATACGTATCACAATATTTCACTACGATACGGTTATTTTCGATACGATACAGTCATTTCTTTTTTTTTAAAACCTGGGCTTTAATAACAACAAACAAGATATTTCCAGACCCGATATCTAAATTTTGCCGGTGGATCCCTTAAGTTAATGGTAAATGCTACAAATCCACTCGCCCCACTGTTGACATTGTTATTACTGTCCTTACCATCATTTTTTATCGTCTTTTGGATCCGCCATCTTGAATTTTCTGTAATTAAGTGAATCTCGATCTCGAAAAAAGGAAAATTGTGACTTTTTAAAAATAACCTGTATCGAACCGAAATTAACACATTTTGTACCGAAACCGAACCGGGCATTTTAGACCGCGGAGAACCACTACCGCGGTGAACCGTTTCACCCCTATAACTTAATATCTGCTCCAAGATTTGATACCTGGGGGACTAACGGTGGATAATTGCTTACATCCTCTTCCCTGACATCTTCCTGGCGTTGATTGACGATGATTAACGGGTGCGAGTATAACAGGAAATACGTTGGACGGATGGCGGTATACGAGGGATGGCGTTATAATGGGGTTTTAAATAGTGAGTAAAAAGGAACTTTGAACTCTTATGGCTAAATGCAGGGGTGACATTATAATGGGGGTGGTATTATAGCGGGGAATCACTGTATATTGTTTAATAACTGAACAAAATATCCCTCTCGCGTGTAATTCATGACATGTAAGAAATAGCACGTTTTGAACAAATAGATTACAAAGTGGATTTTATGACCTAACAAAACTTAAATGTATGTAATGAATTTTTACAGGCATTATAACAATTTATATTAGCTTAAAGTACATTTTTTTAATTAAGAGTCGTGGGCCTTTGATATTTTGAATTAAAAGTTGCCGGTCTTTCAGATGAGAACTTGGTAACTAAGGTGACGTATTGAGTTAGGCGTTGATATTGTATAGAATCATCGCTGATGCTGCCCTGGACGTCATATATAAACCTGAATTTATGTTACTTCACCCACAACTGGTGTCATCTTCATTAGAGTAAAACATTCCCATAAGAAACGAAGGAAAATATCTTTCTAAGTAAAAATGTATATAATGTTTCCTTTTACGTAAATAGTACACGACGTTCATAGTTATTTTCTCGACTATTGATCTTTCTTTTTCAAATCATCCTTTGGGGATTCAGGTTAGAATGGGATCTCATTACACCTTACTAGTCATAAGAGGTGACTAAACGGGATGAAACCTCAAAAACCGACGTCCCGTGTCACAGCTGGTGTGGAACGATACCCCCCCCCCCCCCTGCTCAAAGGCCGCAAGCATCTAGTATAAGACTAACTTTTCCAGCCCTTCACCGGCAATGGTGACGTCTCCATATGAATGAAAAAACTTTCGAGTGGAACGTTAAGCAATACACTACCAACTAAATCAAAACGCATCGTTCACAAAATCAATCATTTCTTCACTAGATTTGGTTAACAGTGATCGTGGTGTATGTAGCCTTCACTTCTATCAATGCCACCAAGAAATTTGACAGGAAGAGGCACGACAATGCGAGAGGTAAGTAGGGTGGGGTGTCGGCGATTGGTCAGTTTAAGAACGATGAGTAAATGCCAAGTGAAAATATACATACTACGCATTATCTAGTGGAGAGGAAATCATTTTGAAACGAGAGAGAGAGAGAGAGAGAGAGAGAGAGAGAGAGAGAGAGAGAGAGAGAGAGAGAGAGAGAGAGAGAGAGAGAGAGAGAGAGAGAGAGAGAATGATAAAATGCAGAAATTACCAATTTTATTCTCAAGGTTCACAGTGTGTGTTTGTCTTTTTCTCTCCAAAATCCCGAGAACTTTCATTATTACCAAAAACAGTATGTATATACAATCTTTCCATTTTCTGTATCCTTAGTAAAGTACAGCTGCAAACACTTCAATATGTGCAAGAACGGCGGAACATGCATTCCTTACAGAAGACATGGACGTTTCATGAAATGCATCTGTCCGGACGGATGGACAGGCAGACGTTGTAACGGTAACTGTTGGTGTTTGGAGAATTTAGCTCAACTTGTCTACAACCGTTTTAATATGTAGTAGGATGTAGGTTTCCGAGTAAATTGATTACATTTTCTTTTTCTTTCTTTAATTCAGTATTATCACAGACGCAATTTGCTCATTACTTCAAGAGTTTTATATCTCTTTGTGCAACACGAATAAGAATGCTGATGAAAACATTTAAGTCGGAAACCTTGCTTTTAGGAGGCTCTTAAAGACAATTTCGTAAATATTATACCATTTTGAGACTTGTTATAACCACCATATTTCATATCTAGTAAATGGATGGTGGGTTTTGTTGTACATTAGAATTTACAGTATTCTGATAACTGCTTGATTCATTTAACTTAGAATCTTAAACAGAAATTTTGGGAAGCGAATGTATAGTGTATTATCAAATTGTTTTTAAAATTCTCCCAAATATCTTGGTAAATTTACATACACTTTCTCGTCATGAAAATGTGAAGAAAAAAAATAATCATTTACACCACACATTTTTAGAAAACTATATTTTTCTTATTTTTATGAAGGGCAGATAATTCTCCAAAAAATGCAATGGTTTGCTTCTAGTTATTTACCATTTGAATTTGATTTACTTCACTTACATTGACATTTAACAATAAATCATTTTACAGTATACTTAACTCTAATTTGCATTTTGCTTAGCAGCACCTAAATATAATGTACGCATGTTACATGATAGAATGATTATATTTTACAAATTTGAAGCAAATGAATATGTTCATGAAATCTTTATTCCACCGGATCTGATAGTTTGAGCAATCATCTCTGTAGTTTAGGGGAAGATCTATGTTCCATTCAAGGCCGCTTGAGTAAACCACTCAAAATCAGTTCAAATTTTAACTAACCGACTTTCTCTTATCGTAAGCCGCATGTAATTGGCCATGTCAATATGTAACTAGTATATGCACATACATATACATGTATATACACGTCCCGATGCGTAATTGACAGCAGGGTTATTAGTATTATATATTACCACTTCCGGTCCCATCACACCTGAATCCAATTGAACTTGACAGGGGTAGAAAATCGGCGATTGACAGATTTAAACAGTATAAGTAGATTTATTTAGTATCAGTTTGGACCGTGAAAGCTGGTTGATATACACAATACGTATTATCCAAAGTACAAACCATCATTTATAAATGATCAGTTAAAAACTCTTAGTGACTTAGATTCTCCGCGGGGCTGGGATTGATAAATTAGCTTCAGAGGCCGGTTATATAAGTGTTCTGTTACAAGTATTTAGAAAAAACTTCAAAGTGAATGCATATTACCAAAACTTCGACGAAGAAATAATGAAAGCACAACACTGAACAGATCCTAAGAGCTTTCATGACCAATAATGGGATGATGTGTATATTCAATTCAGCCCAGTAGCTAAGTACTTCGTTACTAGCTTGAAAATACGGATGTATATTTAATTGCTGTTATAAAATTTAGAAATTCATTTCAAAATTAAGGATTATCTCCCTCATGCATAGCTCTTATCCTTGGACGAATTTGGCTCCACTAGTTTGGCAAGCTGATTTTGGCTATATTCAGATCTAAAACTTCATAGTTATTTCGGATTTCAAAGATTTCGGTTGAGCATCACTGAAGAGACATTATTTGTCGAAATGCGCATCTGGTGCATCAAAATTGGTACCGTATAAGTTTTACATTATGACCCCTGGGTCGAGGCCTCTGCTGGTGGACTGTTAGTCCCCGAGGGTCTCTACAGCCTAGTAGCTAAGTACTTCGTTACTAACTTGAAAATATGGATGTATATTTAATTGCTGTTATAAAATTTAGAAATTCATTTCAAAATTAAGGATTATCTTCCTCATGCATAGCTCTTATCCTTGGACGAATTTGGCTCCACTTGTTTGGCACGCTGTTTTTGGCTATATTTAAGATCTAAAACTTCATAGTTATTTCGGATTTCAAAGATTTCGGTTGAGCATCACTGAAGAGACATTATTTGTCGAAATGCGCATCTGGTGCATCAAAATTGGTACCATATAAGTTTTACATATAGTAGGTTACATTACCAACAATGGGAGTGTATGTACATGTATTTTCAATTTATCCATTTTCTGTACCCTTAGTAAAGTACCGCTGTAAACACAGTAATATATGCGAGAACGGCGGAACATGTATTCCTCATAGAAGACATGGACGTTTCATGAAATGCATCTGTCCGGATGGGTGGAGAGGCAGACGTTGTAACGGTAAGTAACGATCAGCTGGACAAGAATCATACATTAAATAATATGTTCTTACAAGTTCCATACATTACAAATAAATGAAGTGGTCTTACATTGTTAAAAATCCTCATATTTAGAATTGTTACAGTGCCCGTAAATGTGTTTGATCAAAACAAGGGAAATGTTTGAGTTGTTTGAAATTAAAGCAACATCTAATTCAAATTAAAGCTTAATAGAGGACGCTTAGAAATGTATACGCCATGTACCAATTTTAGAGTTACAGATAGAGGGTGTTGCGCAGAAACTGTAACTTTCCCTAATTAGAGCTCCGTGTCGGAATTTTAAGCATTCGTGTCGTAGACCTGATCTTCGTCCATAATTAAACTCTTCATCTGTATTTGGCATTTATAAGGAGGAATGCTACACCAGAGAATTTTGGTATGAATGAAAAATGGAGGACGTGCACAAAAATATTTTGAAATTGAAAACTTTCAAATATACTTTATTTAGTCAAAAATGTAATTTTAGTAGAACAAATCTGGAAAAAAAAATATTAAAGCCCCTGCTGGACTCGAATCCGCGATTTACAGTTCAGAGGTCGACATGCTAACGTACTGAGCTACTCAGATAGTCGATGATTGATTTTAAAGAAATGAATCGGCAAATATTGTTGATATTTATATTTTCATGCGTATTTAAAAGGAAGTCGACCATCATGACGATGTAGAGTACCTCATTAAGTACCACTACATGTACCTGTAGGATTCCCCAATATTAAGGGCAAGTCTATATCATTTTATGTGTAACACATTATAGTCTAAACATACGTTTTGAAATCGTGAAAGTTAAATTGTCTTTTTTTTTCTGAATACGAGAAGCAATGTATATGGTTACGAGTATATCAAATATTTAATATCTTATACTAAGACAGTCTAAACGTATGTTTCATTTTTTACAACCATTTGTACAGGACTTCCGCCACAAAACAAAATATAGGACGTGTAATAAACATTAATAAAGTTCAACAAAAGTATAAGAAAATGCACCTGAGAAAGTTGATTTATCTTTGCATCTTGTTACGGAAATTCGTCTTATATTATTAGCTTAAACTGTTTAACAGTTCTTGTCCTTGTTTGGTCCCTTTTATCGTAAAAGGTCTGATGCTATGGACACACCCTTCACTCAGAAAAACATATAATATTAGTTCTCGTTATCAGCTTTTACTAATAAAACACAGGTATCGTTTGCTGTATTCGGCATTTTTCTTTCTTCTTTTTTTTCTGCGAGTCCCATTCACATCGTTTATCACATAAACAAAGTAAACGATATTTATTCTAAACACGGCACACGGTGTGTCCAGGGGTCCGTGTTTGCCCAACTATCTATTTTATATTGCTTATAGGAGTTATGAGACAGATCACTGTTCGTTATCTTCACCTTGCATTATAATAAACGGAAATATGATTTGAAGCATTTGTAAAGACTAGAAGTGTGTTTCAATTAAGACAAAATCTGTATGGAATGCGTAGTATGAAGAAGGGATAAAAGGTCGTTTAAAACATATTTAAATACATTTAAAAGTCGATTACTTTTCCCCACTAAACAAGGTAGAAGACCATACATTCCTACTGAACGTTAACGCCGAGGTGAAGTTGAAAATAATATCAGTCAAATTGTTTCGATGTTTTGATATTTACCAAAAAATGCCCTCGTGAAACAAAAGAACTGTGAACGATAGTAATATGTCGCCGCCCACATTCTGGCCATTTTTTCAGGTTATCATTTTAATGAATTCTATGTTAATATAGATATTTATATGAATATTCATAAAGGTTTATCTATTTGATCCAAAAAAGAGGGATAACCCTATAATCTGGGTGAAAAACCAGACATTTCACTGTAGAAGTCCGTGGAAAACGGAAACTATTTTTAACGCTCCCCCATGAAATGCAAATTTCTTTTCACGGGTATTATGAATTGTCGATATAGCAAATATGCACCATAATTTTGTTGTTTCATAGGGAATATTTATTCAGAAACCAAAACACGGCGGACATTTTCACTCTTTGTTCAATTGCAAATGAAAAATGAAGATTAAACGTTTCTAACACAATCATGTAAAGTAATTTGACAAATTAAATAACTGTTTATGTATATAAATAGCTAATTTTAAAATATGTGACGTTTTAAAGACTCATTTCAAGTGCCATATTTTTCTACCCTCTTATAAAAAGAGTAGTCATTATGAGCAACCAATCAACACTGGTATTAAAGTTGATAATAAATTAAAAATGAATTCTACCTCGCATTAAAAAACAATTTCCATTAGCAAATTTACAACGCTTTTCTATTTTAGACCTAAAATCATATCAAAGGTGGGTGAAATGAATTACCGTACCTATACTGGTTTAATAAACTACATAAAAGCCCTTTCAGAGATAGATCGCTGGATCCAGTAAGTGCTCTACCGAACCCCTATATTTGCTCCTCACGAAAATATTAAGAGCAGTTAATGAGAAACTTCAAACGCACTGCGTCACTACATATGCCAGAGGTGATGTAAATCAAATGTGGATCCTAAAAAAATTCTACAGAACTTTTAGTAAACCTGAAATCGCAGAACTTCTTTCAGACCAACAACACCAAAACATATGACTTTTTAACACTTTACACGATCATTCCTCACGATCAATTAAAGACTTTTTGACATCATAGAGATTTTGCTTCTTCAACAGAAATGGAAAACGGAAATATCCATATATATTGATCAGTCATCCACAAAATTTATTTGTTAAAAACCACTCTGATTCCGTGCACATGTATTCTAAAGTTGAAAAAAAGAATATGCTACAGTTTCTCATTGACAATATCATCATAGTCATTGGTGATCAGGTCTTCCGACAATCTGTTGGAACACCTTGTCACCAAAGACCACGAAGATATTGTCAAAGAAGAACTCCAGCATATTTTTTTTTAATTTCAACTTCAGAGTAAGTGCGCATGGAATCAGAGTGGTGTTTAACAAAGTAATATTGAATGACTGATCATTAGACATGAATATTTGCGCTTTCTTTAATGTGCACACTGAATTAGCCAAATGGAATTTTACACAGATTATTTGCATAAATGTGATCTTAATTTTAGTTCCTATACCGAATTCCGTATGCAAAAACAGGAAATTCTGCAGGAATGGCGGGACCCTCGTGTGTTCTGGGAGATTCAGACGATCCTGGAAATGTATTTGTACGGACGATTGGTCTGGCAGGCGTTGTGATGGTAAGCAGAACTATTGACTTTAAAAGTTACATTACCTATGATCAGTTTCTGACATCTACAAATTATTGGTATTAATGACGTGGTGATATAAGCGAAAAGTCTGAGATTTTTAGTGTGAACAGTTTCTAATATGACGCTGAAAACTTGACATTTACAACAGATACATTGGTTTCCAGAGAGACTTCCGGTTTCACGAAGAAGGGTCTCTATCTGTATTTACACCAGGCTCTCTATAGCGCATGTAAAAGAAATGTTAACACAGTTTCTTCATTCACCTTGCGTCCCGTTATATTTGCTAAGTCTATTTTTGTTGATTTAGTCTGTCATTACTAATACGTACTCCAGTGCATGACGTGTTTCGATTGATTGATTGTACTTTGTTAACCGTTTCACTAGAGAATTTTTCACTCATATGGAGACGCCACCAAGACCGGTGAAGGGCTTCAAATGTAGGCCTTTGCTCGGCGCTTATGGCCATTGAGCAGTGGTGGTTCTTTAGACTGCCACATCTATTGTGACACGGGCCATCCATTTTTCAGGTCATGTCGCTTGGCGATGGAATTGTCACTACCTCTTTTAACGACTTAGGTCTAATGTTGCCGGGATTCGAACGTGTTTCGAAACCAGAACTCAAAATAATCATGTTTCAGAGTGGCAAACTACAGATCAAGTTCGAATTTTGTAATGTTTGGTTGACTGGTGTGAAATACTTAATTTTTTATATTCACTTGGATTACGATTGAAAGGCTGTTTAAGTAGCAAACTACCTCAATCACAAAAATGTCGATCGTTGATTGTGTAAATATTCACTTAATTTAACATTTCAACTCATCATTCGCAAAAGAAACATATCAATGAAAATATATACAGTGATCTCCCGTTATAACGCGAACATTTGTACCTCGGCAATTTTGGCATGATAACGGGGGTGGCATTATATCGGGGGACGGGTGTGTGTGTGTGTGTGTGTGTGTGTGTGTGTGTGTGTGTGTGTGTGTGTGTGTGTGTGTACAGCTGTCATAGAAAATCAAACAAATTTTATCTACTACATAGTGCTTTAAATGCCTAGATAATCCCGGCGTCCATTGGTCGTAAATGTCTCATAATGGTAGGGGTATTTAATGATTTCCAGTTTTTGTTTTATGTCCAACACGCTTAGACTTCGGTGTATCCGCCATACTCAGATTAAAAAATAAATACTGCATATTTGAACTCAGCTGATTGTAATTTACATAACTAATTATCTGCTCCAAACTTTTATACCTTGAGGGCTCATGGCGGATGATTGGTTAGGCCTGCTCACTGAAATTGTCCTGCCATTGATTGGTGATAATTAGCGGGGGTGAGTATAATGGTAATTGGCCAAATCGTACCTGGAAATAAGTTAGCGGATGGTGGTATGCGGGAGATGGCATTATAACGGGGTTTTACATAGCAAGGAAAACGAGACTTTGAACTTTTTGGCGATATGCTGGGATGGCATTAAAATGGGGGGTAATATAGCGGGGAATCACTGTATAAAATCTGTAAATTATTCACGCAAATAGTTTTCTGAAGTCGATGATGGAAATCTGATCAGTCGGCAGGCAGCAGTCCTCAATTTACCCCAATCCTGCTATCCAACTTAAATCGCGGGTATTCAAAATTCAGAGGGGGGAGTGTCCAGGAGTTGAAGTTAGGGATCTGGGGGTTAGATTCCCAGTGGGTCCAGGGTCAACAAACAGGGTACATTTGAATTACATTTGCAAAATGCTGGGGGCTCCGATAGGGGACATGATTGCTTAAACAATACTTTCAGAATGGTTGTTTACTATACATTAAAAACCTTTTACGTCAAATAAAAAAGATATACGTCAAAATAATTACAACTCGATAAACACTCTTAGATGACTGGTTTTTCATAACATCAACCTTTAAAGGGGTTCTAAATTTAGTATTACTTTTAAATGGTGGTTTTGGATTTAGTGGGCGATACAGAGAGATTTGACTTGGTCGAACTGGTCTGATTCCAATCAACTGCAATGTAAACAAAAAATAGATTATAGGTAGACCTTATTTCACTTTCAGCATTGCAGGCTGCAATTCATGTACCTTTGATTCGTATTTCAGAATATATGGCAATGAGCACGAGGATGAGTACCAGAATTTTGTGTTTTATATACTGCGCGATTCTAATCCTCTGCAATGTAACTTTGATTGTCATTTCAGAATATATTGGCAAGGAAGAGTACCAGGAATTCGTGTCGTTTACATTGCGTGATCCTCAAATGCATCCCACATATATTTTTATGACCACAGACACACCAACCGATGTCAAAATAACTACAATGGAAACATCTGAAGACCAAATGATGAGCTTCAACTCCTCGATAACAATACCATATCCAGAATTTGGAACCACTGTCTCGCCAGAAATGAAGGCGATCCGTATTCGCTCAAGAGAAAATATAACAGTTGCTGTAAGCGCTCATCAAGATATCACTACCCTTATCCCCACAAACAAATTGTCCACGTCATATATATTTTCAATGCCACCTAGAGCTCCTCAATTTCAATCACATATTGTGATAACCGTAACAGCGATTCATGACAATACCAGCATTACCTTTTCTGATATGGGGGATTCTACCTCTCAGGAATACACCCTCAATGCCTTAGAAACTCGTATACAAGATTATCGCAGTACAAACCCGAAAACTTTTATACAGTCCTCTAAGCCAGTGGCCGTTTTTTGTGGGATATACTGTATGTCAGATGCAATCTGCAATAACAGGATTGAACAGATACCACCATCAAATCAATTGGACACCGTCTATATTATTCCCCCGAACATTGATATGCTAAGCGTTTTACTAATTGTACCTCAAACGAACACAACATTGTTTGAAGAAAACAAAAGTTACCCTGTCGTCGCTGGTAATATCTACTTTGTAGGAATGCTTAATGATGTCTTAATTAGGCGAAGTACAGATCCCATTCTTGTGACAACTGTTGTCCTTAGTGATGATTTATCTGTCGGGGGCCCGTATTGGACAGTGGTTCCTGGACTGAACCAATACCTACCTAGTTATAAAATCAACATACCAAATGGATGGAACAGTAACTACATTGCTATTATGATCAGGGAAAGTGCTGTAGGTGGTTTGCGGGTAAATGAACAATCCATTTATGCTCACTCAATTCGATTCAAGAAAAATGTGTTCGTTGAAGACCTGGAGTACTCGGTCATTATTGCTGAAGTATCAGAAGGCGAGCAGACCTTAGATACCATCGACGACACTCCATTTGGTTTAATGGTGTATGGAAATCGAGCGGGAGCTGGATATGGCTTTGCGGGCAATGTTGTTCTTCGTTAAGAAACGTCTAGGATAATACTTTGAACATTAGATTCATGTATGTGTTTCTGAAATACACAAGCCATGAAAAAATAACAATAAATGTAAATGGAGATACATTTTGACGTGTTATATATCTGTCTAGTTGTTTGTCGGGTGTTCATTTTGTTATCCCTGAACATCTGTAGTAATACCCTTAAAGGACACATCGCATGTTTTTAAACGTTTTAATTTTTTCAGCGAAAATAATTCATTTCATGCCTAAAACTACTTTACATGTGTTTTAAATGAAACAGTTTGCGTAGTTTTCGAGTTTGAAAGCGATGAAATTCAAATCTTGCGATATGCATATTTTCTTCGATATTTTACGCGCCATTATCTGTGACGTCATATGCGACCTCGAGCGAGAAGATTTGAAAACAGTTTTTAGTCATTTCATAAACAGATTAGATTTAATTGACAAACAAACAATTATCACATTAACGGCTTGTAAATAACACTGCATTAGGGTGTTTTGAGCCGTTTAATGGTGCACTTGCTGTCAGTGGAGAGGATTTGGACTGTGTTTTTTTTTCAATTTTCGAAGGAAGGTATGAAGGACAAGACGTTAATATTTTTTGTCGGCACAACGACTTTGCCATAAAAAAAAAAACAGTAGAATTTGTCCCTGTACTTTTTTAAACAAGCACTTAGACAAAGACATAGACAAACTGCGAGAAAATGGTTCTATAGAAGCTACCCACTGTTACATATAGGCCTACGGCATATGCTTTCCGTTCTGCTCTCAATTTTTTAACACACTCGCACCAACTGACCTTCACCTTGTAACAACATATAAGCAGAACTTCGCTAGCAGTGTCTACCGACTGGTAGTTTAAAAAAGAAACAAGTTAAAAGATAATTGAACTTTCAATTATAAATAATAAAATATGATATTTCCCAACTTTGAATTGAATTATAATGCTTACATTTTTTTAAGGAACGCGTACGTGTTTACAACAACAGCACGCCGCGTTCCTATTTCATATGTAACAATGTGTATATAAAAAAAATATAATCAATAAAATTGCTTGAATAAAATGATTTAAGAGCTTGTCTCCGAGAAAACCATGCAAATATATAAAAATGTAGGAAATGGTGGTCATCAATATCATTTCTTATTATTTATATCATTGGAGTATATGGTTGGAATAATTATAATTTGAGGTCAATTTATTAATAGTCGTTTCTATTTTTAGTAACAGCGCATTCTGTATTTACAAGTGGATTAGTCTTTGAACACAAGAAAAATCCTTAAATATTAGGGTTTTATTTTTTCAAAGATGCAAATCAATTCTGAAGGCTTATGAAAAGAATGGAAGTTTTATGATATTTCCATGTAAACCACTTATGGAGAAATCATGTTTGACATCATAAGTGTCCATATAGAGATTACGTGGAGCCTGTAATTTGGCATTGTGCCAAACTTTTTTCATTTTGTGTTATATGGTCAATTTTTAAATAAGTGTTGCTGCAAAAGTAACGCTTGAATTTCTTTAAAAGTGTATAATACTTTGATATCAAAGCCTTGTCTGTAAAATATAAAAAATTGTACTTTGGACTTTTGGCCGTTCATTTGCAATTGAAATTTAAAAACTGACAAAAATGAATATTTTTAAGCATTTAAAATTATCTTTTAAAAGATTAAAGATTTAAAATTTGTGATATTTGATGCATAAATTGTTTGGAAATTTAATTTTATTGATATATTTGTCATTTTCTAATAAATAAATCCCAGTAATCTACTATTTTATATGAAAAAGGGGGTCTTTTAATGAAATAGACCTGTTGCTGGAATTACCTCCCCTTTGATGCACTCTTCATACGTAGAAGGTACAAAATGATAGCAATATTATGAAGTGTTATGATTTCAACTTGAAATGGGATTTGAGAATTTGTACATCATGTTTATGTGATATCAGTGAAATACATAACAGTATCTGTGAATGTAATCCAGAAATTTCTAAATATTGGCAGGATTTAAAAAGTATCCGGTACTTCGTCCTGTTATACTGCACATTAGTACTAGTGGTCAGGCATTTTGCCATTGAAGAATTGAAAGTGTTCTTTCCTTGATAATTCATGCATTAACCGAGAATGCTTAGATGCTATATGGAGGAAATCAAATAAAATATGCATCTATAGTCAGTCCAGATGGAGCATGTGAGGATCTAGTGCACCCCCCCCCTTCCCCGAATTTGCAAAATGTATTTGCCATCATGATTGATGGCAAAAAATTGTTATTAGTTTACATATATGCACTAAGTAATGAGGACAGGACTAAATAAGAAAAGTGTGAAATAAAAATGCATAAAGTGGACTCAAAGAATGTATACTGTAACAGTTTGCTCGGTATCTTTCTTCTTCAGTGCTCAATGTAACAATATGACATACTTGATGCTTAATCATAGGTTACGATTCAACATGCGAAAATTTACACCTTTCTCTATTTTACCAACAACAATATATAGATATTGTAAACTGATGGTATTACGTATATGTATATGCTAATATAGTTTCTTAAAGTCAATGATGTAGGTAGAGTTTGGATCGTCACTATACTTTGTTCATCATGAGAAATTGATGGGGGGAAATTTGGAAAAATCATTTAACTGACAGGGAAACCGAAGATTATTTTGATCAGGTCTCTTTAGCTAAATCACCCCCCCCCCCCTCTACTTTTTAATGGCAATCAATAAACAATTGAAATGGAAGCTTGAACTAATGAATTAAATCCTTGGAACCCCCCACCCCCACCCCATTATTATCATTATCAAGGATTTTGAGCTTCGTGTTGTGTTAAAAGTAATTTTTAGGGAGGTTGGGAGGTTCTATAAAAAAATTGCTACCCACCCACACCCTCCGCCCTGGTGATGAATGCTCTCCACTTAGCTACATTGTATGTGTTTAGACAGGGCAGACTATACCAGCCGGGTCAGGTATAAACAATACATTTCATTACAAATTATATTACAAGCGAGCTTCTTCACTTTTGTGCGAATTCGGACGTTATCATTATCTGACTTTCATCTTCAGTGCAATTTATGTGATTACTGTCAGTTGGTTTTTAAGCTATATTTCATTTGTACGTGTAATGGTGTTGGGAGTTGAGTGCGAATGCAAAGAATATTTCTGTATTTAGATATATTCAACAATATTGATTATTTTATGATTTTAACACAAACATTCACTATTTAAGAGCATTTTACCATTACCAACCCTCTCCTCTCAATATAATGTTTATAATCATTAATTCCCGGTATTGAATATGGCTGTTTTGAACCCTTTCGCATGGATTTAGAATGTAGAATAATACGCTACGTGTAAGAATAAAAAGCAAAAGAAAGACAAGAAAAGAACATGCACATTCCTTTTAGCTCACCGGGACGACTATCCGGAGAGCTACATGTATTGTATTGACCCCTGTGTTGGCGTCGGCGCCACTTTAAGGAAACATTTTAACCTGGGTTATATCTTCTAAACCAAGGGGGTAGGGTTTTGATATATCCCTTATTGATTCCCCATGAAGAGACCTTTGATGTAGTACCAAGACTTTCGACCTTGTGACCTTGACCTATTTTTTCAAAAACTTCAACCTCGGCTATATCTTTTGAACCAATGGGGATAAGGCTTTGATATTTTACATATATATATGCCTCATGAAGAGACCTTTGTTTTGGTTTGACCTAACGACCTCTGCCTTGAACTTTGACATACTGTTCAAAAACTTTATCTTGGTTATATCTTTTGAACCAAGAGTAATAGATCTTTGATGTTTCAAACATAGATGTCATTAATTTCTTTTGTTACCAGAACTGTCAACGTCAACCTTGGACTTTGACCTATTTTTCAAAAACGTTTAACCTTTTGAACAAACGGTTAGGTACAGTCATCTGACAACTCTTGTTTTTATGTATATATTAAGCATGTTATTTAATTGTTTAAGGGTTGCTGCTCAATTTTTTTCTAGGTACTTCATTTGTCAAAGTTTGATGACATCTAAAATTCCTAACCACAAAGTACTTTTTATCTAATATATTGTACCTGACAATCTCATATGACGTGTTAACTGTCCCGGGGAAAAGATAAAGATTTGGGGTATTATACTGTGGATATTTATTAAGTCTGTTTATTCTGTCTTCACACAAGTTTTACCTTTGAACTTAAAGCACGTCAGCCTTTAAATTGGTCTATATGTTACTATGGCAACAATCTTATTTGTTTTAGAATATCAATGTTGTGACTCTCATACAAATGTTACATTGCTGTCTGGCTTAGTATTAGTGATTGAGTTTGATTATTTCAGAATGTTTTCAATAACCAGTCAGATTTTCAAAAAATAGATTTATCCTTATTGTATCCATGGGAAAAGCAAATCTATGAAGAAATATGATCCAATTGCTTGTGGTATATTTAAGTATGCAAGGTGAAGATAACGAACAGTGATCAATCTCATAACTCCTACAAGCAATACAAAATAGATAGTTGGGCAAACACGGACCCCTGGACACACCAGAGGTGGGATCGGGTGCCTAGGAGGAGTAAGCATCCCCTGTTGACCGGTCACACCCGCCGTGAGCTCCATATCCTGATAGGTAAACGGAGCTATCCGCAGTCAAAATCAGTGTGTCAAGAACGGCTTAACAATCGGTATGAAACACGTCAGACAGCATTTGACCCAATGCGAGGTTGTATTGACGAACTAGATCGTTATAACGACCATAGAATTTGCGAAATGCTGACTTCAATCGAGACTGTTGAAATCCCTGTACCACCACAATGTAAAGTAGTCATTTGTACTAATCGTGCTATCCTGTCTAAATAAAGAATTTACTATATATAGCATATACATTGGCATGATTTTTTTTTTTAATTGCATTTTAAAAGTACACAAATATCAATTTTGTTAAATTACAACTATTCACACGATGCATATTATTTTTTTTAGAAACGTTATTTTTTCAAATTTTGCAATTTGTCACCATGGCAACCAGGACCCATAGCAACAAAAAATGGTTGATACATACTTCTGGTCATCTGATGTGAAATCATAAAATTATATAAGACTTAATAAGATAACAAGGACCATGCATGGCAAACAGGTTTAGGTGGCTACCAGAATAAAAGCTCTACAAGCAGGAAAAAAATGCCCAACTTGAAGTGTTAATATATTTACTATAATCGAGAGTCCAAAGACAGATTTTTGATATATCGTAAATATACTTCTTTTCTATAAGATGAAAGTAATTTTGAATAAATCAAAGTGTTACTTTTTGACTACTAGTTGATTCAAAAGTGATCATTTTCTGCAATTTATCAAAATCTGTAATCGTGGCAAATTTTTGACCTTTGTGCACTTAAACGGAAGTAAAATTTTAGATTCCCACTAAACAATATGAATATGCATATTCAGTTGTTTTATAAACTGTGTCAATTTTTAAAAATCCATTTTCAATAACCTGTTACAATTTTTAAATAGAAAGGGTAAAATATACATAATTTTACCCTTTTGTCAGTGCTATTTTTAGTAACATGGATGCAAATCCCTATCCAATGACTAAACCCCGAAAAAAATATGCCAAAGTATTTGATATTGATGTACTTTATTACACTCAAAATATGTTGTTGATCCGACAACCTTGCTTCCATCACATTTTGTATGGTTTTGTCGTAGACAAGCTCTTAAAAGTATTGTGATTTTCACAATAAGTTTGATCATTTTTATTATTATTATTATGTTTTGAAATGCACCCGTGACAACTAGTAGGCCTAGTTGTCAATGATACATAATCGTATCATAATTTAGGTCTATCTAACTTCTCCAAAAATAAATTTAATAATAATTGCACTGTTTATTTTAGAAAATCAACAACGCTAATTACAGTTGTTTACAGAAATGGCATTACCAAATAGTGTTTACACAGTGATCCCATGTAAACATTATTTACTCGCAAATTTATGCAGATTTCATACTCGCTTTCCTCGCTACATTTGGGTCGCTATTTGTATGCACTGGTGGCTAAAAGATGTAAGACTCGGGAAGTTTGTCAACATCGAAATAAATGTTACCCATGGTAAATAAATTAGGCCCCTAAAACCCGAGTTTTTTAAAATATCTAACACTACTTTTACAACAAGTTGATCGACGAAGGTCGCATATGATGTCACTGTACCACGTGACTACCTATCTAATTAACTAGGCTTTTTGAAATCGGGGCTAAGATTTAAGTGCATATTGTGGCTTATTATCGCAATACTTCAGCGAATGAACTATTACAATTAATATCTATAAGCATAAGGAAGACAAAATGTATATAATTCGGTATACCTTGAAAACACGAGATGTGTCCTTCAAGGGTAGACAACCGCAGATATACTCATTATACGATATATATTTGTGATTAATACTTTTTCCATATGCACTTTAATTATTTCACAAAATCATTTTTTTTCTATTTTATCTGTGGGAACAGAGAGAGAGAGAGAGAGAGAGAGAGAGAGAGAGAGAGAGAGAGAGAGAGAGAGAGAGAGAAGGGTATCAATTTTTTCGTTATCACCATGTTTGTAAAATATAAATTTTTACTTTTAAAAGAATCAGCAAAGGATAAGCGTATTCTGTATACAAAATGTTTGACCAGGAATACCTAAAATAATATTCATTGGTAAAAACTAACTCAAAGTTTGTTTTATCTTCTATGTAAAGTTGAAATTCATCTAGGAATGCTTAAACACAATCACATTCCCACAGTATGTGTTCTATTGTCTCTTTCTCATTGTGACAAAACTGAAACTGGTTTTATTTGATTTAACGCCTAATTTTACACAAAGTATTCAGTGTCGTTGTACATGTATAATATGAAAAGTTTTAAAAGAATAAACAATACATCATCTACATGCAAACGCACTCTACATATACTAAATTAAAAATATGTACATTAAAATTGTCTAAACAAGTGTGTTTTCAATTTGGCTTTAAAACGTACATATATTACAATTTGCTTTCTTCATTTTGAATAAAAATAAATTTGTTGCTAAAATTATGTTAATTATTCTGTATTGAAACCATTGGAGCTTGCAGTTTTTAATTATTTTGAAAGTTGGTGTTTTGAAAATTTTCCATTTTCTGTTATCAATATCTAACATATGACTCCATTTTATTGTACCTGCATTCACTGAAGAGTTCTTGTTTAAAAATTCATAAAAGAATTTAGATTTTTACACTTCCATACATTATAGATGTTTCTTCTAAGAAATGATTTGATGTCCTTTTAAAGTTAGTGTCTGCACCTGACTGCTTAATCCAAGTTTTTATAGCATGGTTAATACTTGCATATTCTAAGAAGTTAATTTTTTTACATTTAGATAAGTAGCACTAAAAGCCTCATAACTCATAAAGTATCATTTTCCTCAATATTATCATTAATGTGTCTGATGTTATTGTCGAATAAATGTTTATGAAAGTACATTTTCTTACTAATGTAGAGCATAGGGTTGTAAAACAAAAGTGAATCTGCATTAACATCATACTCTGTACAATCGTTATGTAATTTGATCCAATCCTTTACACATCTATTCAAAATTGTTTTAATTACTTTAAGAGTAGATTAGTGTATTCAATCCCACAAGATGTGAATTTATCTAGGTTAAATTTTCATATGAAATTACTAAACCCCCTATTTGTAGAGATAAGATGTCTTAACCAAAACAATTTCATTGAAACTATAACTGATTTTGATTTATTATTTTTAGACCGCTATCCTTATATTTCTTGACATGTACATCCGTATTTACCCTGTGGGTTGAGAAACCCCACAGAAAAGAGAAAAATACCCTTTCCAATTCTTTACAATTGGGAATAGATGGGTTAGGGATGGACATCAGGATATGATTCAACAATAATACCACTAATGTTTTAATAACTGTTACCTTGCCAATGGGCGTTAAATACCCCCCCCCCCCCAATTAATTTAGCATAGATTTGATTTTTACTAATTTTGGATTATGATTTAATTTAGGTATATTTTGCAAGTCGACATCAAAATGTCTAGTAAAGTGACGTTAGTGGTATTCCAATCAAATTTACTGTTGGAAATAAAAACATCGTCACTGTATCTTTTTGAGCCAATCCATACTGTCTGAGTTATTGTGTAATTCATACAAAGTCGGGACATTTCTGAGAACGCGTTGAGAGTTTTTAGAGTTTCTGAAAGACTTTGTTCAATACTCTCCCAATTAATTGACGTGCTGTCAGCAAGTGACAGTTCTTTTTATTTGGGATTAAGTATGGCATAAAATTGTTCAATGACCAACAAATTATCAACATCTGATCAACAAAACTAAAAAGAGAAAGATAAATTTTGTCTGACAGTATCTTAAACTGTTTTATACGAACAAATAGCCTGTTCAATATGTTTGGCTATATCATCCGTTTCACACATGATGCAAAAGGTGGAATATTTCGTCGAAGACTTAGTAGTTTCGATTTGAACCCTTTGTCGGCCATAACTCCATCGCTATTCAGCGATTCCCAAATAGTTTGAGGTTTGAAAAGTCTTCAAGGAAACCAGGTTTTTTTTGGTAATGCTTTTATCTTATATTAATCCAGAGTTTAGCATGAACATCAAAGAGCCCCTTGGACAAATACCCACACGTCCTTTCAAAGTTGAACGTGATTTATAGTCATAATAACATTGAACATAGAACATTGAACTGACGCCAAGACCATAAACTGAAAATAGAATTAAATCAAAATATTGATTACATATATCTTAATTAAGATTTATCTAGCAGAGATGTTAAATAAGACATACAGGTTTTAAAAAAATCAAAACATAAATTATTTGTTTATAAAAATTATTTCAAAAGTTAGCAGGATTTGAAATTTGTACTTAAGGTATTCAATGTATAATGACCATATTTCATATCTAATAAATGGATGGTGGACTATTTGTAATCATGGTATCATTTTGAAGGGTTCATCAAATAAAAATAATCCACCATAGGAATTTTCAAAATTTTGTTTATTGCTTGATTTATTTCACTTAGAATTTAACATTGAAGTATATGGGAAAAGCATGTTTTATTACAATATTTTAAAAACAAATTATATTTTCATACTAATCTCTTGGTAGAAAGTTGCATACACTTTCTTTTTATGAAAATATGAAATAAAATTAATCATTGACCACACACATTTTTAGAAAATTAGATTTTTCGTAATTTTACAAAGGGCAGACAACTCTTCCAAAAAATCTTAAGTGCAAAAAGATCAGCTTCTAATCATTTACCAGTCATGTGAATTTCATCTGCTTCGCTTTCATCATTATTTAACAATAAACTTTTATGTTGATCTAAATCCTTCAAAATTGTTCATTATCCTTTCATTATACATGGAATACCTTAAGTCTATTCTCAGTTTACGGTTTTGAGGTCTGGTCTTAGAAAACCCTGTGTAATACTGATAATCAGTGTCCGATTCAAATCATCATGAATTCTGTTGTTGCAACTCAAATTTAATTCGGAGCAGTTTTCCTTCTCTTCAGTTGATGCAGTATTGTCGGCAACAATGACCAAAATTTCATGTGCATTACAACCTGCAATATATTTAGAAAAGTTTTTTGTTTAGTATCCATGGGTAATAATATATTGTAAAACATCTGATAAAAAGCATCCTGTGTGGTTTTTATTAGGCATGATTTACATCCAACTCAACAATGATCAGGGATAAAAACACGATTTTTTCTATGAATAGCATGTCAAACCACAACCCATTGGAGATCTTAGTATAACTCAAACGTTATATATCATATCTACCATTGCAATGTACGCGGGTACGTTAAGGAAGGTTATGAAAATATTTATTGGGATAAAATCCGCGAAACAATGTTATAATATAAATAAGCATGTCACT
The DNA here is from genome assembly GCF_947568905.1 of Ostrea edulis. NCBI lineage: Eukaryota > Metazoa > Mollusca > Bivalvia > Ostreida > Ostreidae > Ostrea > Ostrea edulis. Next base: position 45,515,076 of record NC_079171.1, on the reverse strand, counting down.
AAATACATATCAAATCCCGATTTTATTTAATGTACGTTTTAATTATGCGTAAAATAAACCATGCAGCTAATGAGATCAAAAGAAATATGGAATGTTATACTCCTGTCGTGCAATTTCTGTGTAAATATTTTGAAAGTAAACCGATGATGTCATAACTATACATCGAGTGACGTTGACACATGTGAAGAATTTATTAAAGTGTGCCGTGTAAATATCAAGAAAATGTGGAGTATTTGAAATATATGACATGGGGTGTATGTGATGTATATGTGAACTGCTGAGAATTTATTGATATCATTAAGGTATGTTGATTTCATTCATTGACAATTTTGTTTAATGGGGAGAACATTCCATTTAGCATGGCGATCCGATTTTCCTCTGTCACAGACTGAAATAAAACTACAAAAGTAACACACTAATCCGCATACTTTTAGAGAATTTTTATACACCGTGTGGAAGGTCATAAACTAATGTACACGGTAATAACTTATAGAATCGTCTGTTAAGAAAACGTTTAAAGAAACTGCATAACATCAGTGCAAAATGTAAAACATGGGCTATATGGTTTCGTGTTTAACTGTTTAATAATTATTTCTTACTGACAGTGGTAGGATTCTATCAGTAATTTTGATAAACTATGGGTGCTTTAGCATCATTATCGCCCGTTAGACCAATATCTAAATTCTGGGGTAGTGTGTTACTTTTCTATTTTCTATAAAGTTACATATGTCATCTATATATAACAGTCATGCAATGACGTCATACGGAAGCGCATGTCGCCATGTTATGATACAATATGTTCTCATGTAAACGACCAAAATAGTTTTTAAAAGTTAGAAGCTTCATCTCTCTGTGTAGGACAGATTTTATGTGTACAAACACCATATACATGTTATAAAATTTATAGCATTATATATCATAATTTCAATAGTCCTAGTGGTTTGTGAATTACATTTACGTTTTGTAAGACTTAAAATTAACCCGGGAGAGGGGTATATGAACCATGGAGACGTAAACTATGACTATTATTTAAAAGATATACCTAATTAAATGATTAAAACACAATGATGTTTTCATTTGTATTTCTAACCATATTTTTCACTGTATCTTGTGTCTGGTTAGATATGACAAGTCTTTTTTCCATTGTTTGACATTATTACTGATGCTTTGTGCCTGACGTATTCCGGAATCGGAAACGAAAATAGTCTCTTTTAGATAATACATGAATAAATCACGTGATGTCATGCAATCACTACTTTAAATCGCAAAATTTTAGACACATTGGTTTTACTCATTACAAACTCCGTGCAGCAGAAAGCTGTGTAGGTATTCAAAACCCCGCCCTTCCTGTGTTGACCTTGATTGTATTCAAACCCTTACACACGAATGGACTGAGCTGAATGTGACACTGGGGGATGCAATCAATTTGGAAACAAACTCCATCTCAGTCTGAACCAAATATGGCATACAGAACGAAGTAAGAAAAATCCTGTAACCAATTTCGGACTAATTACCAGAAGGAAAACCGATGTAAAGCAGAAATTTTGAAAGAAGACACTTCCGAAAAATGGTCTCAGATCTTCCGCTACAACATACGGAAAAGCCAATGAACAAATAGCCAAGCAAATGTACATCAGGCAAACAGGACACCACCCTCTCGATATATGTTTGATGGTTAACACATAGTTTATTTATAGGTTCCACTCTTAATGGCATTGTGTGTGACAAATCTGAAAGTGGTTTGATTGAAATATAATGCCTCTACTCTGTCAAAGACAAGACCATCCGTGAAACGATTGATTTCTTCCTCCAAAGAAATGGTGACACAGTCAACTTAAAACATGAACATCCCTACAGGTGTCAAGTCCAGGGAGAGCTTCTAGTCACAGGAGCTCCATTCTAAGGCTTCATTACACACACCATCCAAAACTTATATGAAGACATATTTTATACAAACAAATCTTCCATGAATGTGTTAGTTCAGAAACTAGCTGACGGTTTAAAGTGACTCTAGACGGCCTGATGGGATGGGTGACTCCAGACGGATCTATGACGTCATTCACTCCAGACTGACCGTAGACTACTACCCTTAAGATTTATATTGCATGGGTTAGTGCTCAAAAAAATTGACTCTCATTTGTAAAGTTATATTAAAATCAATACAATTCTTATAATTTACATTTTATGTATTATGAAAAGAACAGTTAGTGCCCTTAGGAGAGCGAAGAGAGAAATAAGTAATAAAATTTAAAATTGTTTAATGATGGTTTTCACCAAAGGACCAGATCATGATGGCATCCCCTCTGAGTAACCAGTAACCTTATGGGAAAACTCAAAACCAAGAATGTCCAATATATACTAATTTCATCATATATGTATAAAATATTGATTCGTTTAATCCAGACCATTTGGTTGGTGGGTTTTTTTTTTCCTTGTTTAGAATCAATTATTATGTATGATACATATCAAACAAAAGGTTCGTGGGGTGCTTCGCTTGGCACAATGTATGCTTGGATGAGGAGGATTTGTCACTTGGATTGGCCTTGTCCTGTCCAATGAGAAACATGATAAAGAAGCCTTACTGAAACGGCATTCAGTGGCATATTATGAATATGTATCAGTTTGTGATTCCTCACATAAAGCCGGAATGTTTATATACAGTGAAAAAGTCCCCAATGGTGAATATAAAAAGAAAAAACAGGAAATATATTTAAATACACTCGATTAGGTGAAAACTCTCATCAACAATGATGATATTAAAATTCCATATGCAAGCATGCTAATGTAGCATAGGTTTAAGACTGTCCATGCCTATGTGTCTCTTTTTGTTATTTCTAAGAAATATTATTGGCGTTTTGATTAATTGAACACATTTTGACGGAAAAGAAACAAAAGCCATAGAGCATTGGGAACTCGAAGTGTTAAAAATTCAGATCAAGGGATAATTCAATATAATGTACATGATAACTTTTTACGAAGCAACCAACAATACGTCTCAATTTTGTAGCCCTTCACAGGTAATAGTGACGTCTCCATCCGAATGAACTTCAACCAACAAAGATATGTCGAGAATTAAACCCGTAACCTCCCAGCATGCAATCTCCCCATTTGTCTACCACAATCATTTTATTTAACTTTACGGCTTCTTTTGCAAGAAAAGGAATTCATATAACTTATATTAGAAATATTATTTTTGAATAATCTGAATAAAACATTACCTAATTTGTTAGAGTTTTTATAAATTCGATGTTGTGTTTTCATAGGAAGCGCAATTAACATGATGTGCTTACACTTTAAATAAGGTATTCTTTTAAAATTTCACAACATTATTCTTCAAATACAGTATGTTGTTAATTAATTGAACAAATTATCCATCCCGGATGTAATTAATGATACCTTAGAAATCACACGCTTTGAACAAAAAGATTGACAAGTGGATTTTACGACCTAATAAGACTGCTTAAAATGTATTTATCGAATTTAACAAAGCCACCATAGTCATTGCTTTTAGATTAAAGTACAATTATTGATGGAGCTGCAGATATTTGCAGTTAGAAGTACATTTATCTAAGCTATAGGGATTATTTACTCGTTTTTCCCGATGGCATCTTCTTCTATTTGTGAACGGAAATGTAGAGTGTTATTCATGACCGATCCATTAGAATTGTACTTGAAAATCGAGTTGCATTCATATTAATCATCTTTGGTTTTAAATGTGGAGGGGTATCCTTGATAACAAAAATATTAATTTAGTTTTTTGGCAGATCAAATGTTTGCTATTTATGTAAAGGAAATATCATTTCCCCGATGATTGTACCTCAAAAGAACACAACATTGATTGACCAAAACGATAGTTACCCTGTCGTCGCTAGTAATATCTACTTTGGAGACATACTTAATGCTGTCTTAGTCAGGCGAAGTGCAGATGCAAGGTGAAGATAAGGAACAGTGATCAATCTCATAACTCCTACAAGCAATACAAAATAGATAGTTGGGCAAACACGGACCCCTGGACACACCAGAGGTGGGATCAGGTGCCTAGGAGGAGTAAGCATCCCCTGTTGACCGGTCACACCCGCCGTGAGCCCTATAAAGATAAAGATACCTCTCTGATCAAAGGTCGTAAACGTTGAGCATAGGCCTACATTGTACAGTCAATCATTAGGAGTAAGCATCCCCTGTTGACAACTCATGCCCTTCATTAGGATTTATCTGTCGTTTGTTGAAGACCTGGATACTTGTTCATTATTGCAAAAGGAGCAGAAGATGAGGTGACCTTGGACACCATAGACAACACTCCCTTTGGTTTAATGGTGTATGAAAACCGGAGCTGGATATGACTTTGCGGGCAATGTTATTTTTTTCTTTAAGGAATGTCTTAGATAATATGTTGAACATTAGATGAATGTATTTGTTTCGAGAATCAAACCCGAAACCTCCCAGGATGCACCCTCCCCACTTGTCTACCACAATCATGCGGCTTGATTTACACTAAAATGAATGTATATGACTCAGAGACGTAAGATTTCTTAAATAATCTGATTGAAGTAATAATATTTAATTTATGACAACTATTATGAAATTGATATCATGTTTTCCGGAGAAGAGCAATGAAAATGATCTTATTACATATGCTTTTAAAATTCAGACATATTTTACTCCTCTTGAAATACAGTATGCTTTTTATCAATCGAACAAATTATTCACCCCGGATGTATTTGATGATACACAAGAAATCACACGTTCTGAATAAAAGGATCACAAACTAAGTGGATTTTACGATCTGATAAGACTGCTTAAAATGTATTTATCGATCTTATGTAAAGCTACTAGAGTAATTGCTTTTAGATTAATGTACAATTATTGATGGAGCTGCAGATATATGCATTAAAAGTACATCTATCTAAGCTATAGGGATTATTTACTCGTATTTCTCGATAGCATCACCTTTAATTTGTGAACGGAAATATATAGTGTTAATCATGACCGATCCATTAGAATTGTACTTGAAAATCGAATTGAATCCATATTCATAATGTTTGGTTTTAAATGTGGTGGGGTATCCTCGATGAAAATTAAGCTAAATTCTTTGTCAGATATTGAACTATTGATTGTTCATTAAGTAAAGGAATATCATTTCCCCTATAATTATCTTCGCTAAACTCTGCGGGATAAGGTTTAAACTCACGGTTAATATTACTGATTACAGTGGCTCAACGGTGATAGCGTTCCTCTCGGGACGGGGATATTGCAGGTTTAAGTCCTGTTCTTACTCTAGTCGCGTCAAAAGTAGGTAGTAACTTTCCTTCGCCAAACGCTGGGCATTTTTTAACTAAGAGTCGCTGGTATTTGATATTTTGAATTAAGAGTCGCGGGTCTTTGACATTTTGAATTAAGAGTCGCGGGACTTTTGGATCAGAACTGGGGAACGAAGGTGGCGTATCGAAGTAGGCTTTGATATTATAAAGACTCCTCACAGGTACCGTCCTGAGCGTCATATATGAACCTAGATTTGTGTTACTGATAGTATAAATCTAGACTAAAAGATGTATTGTGCGATTTATTGTTACAGTGTCACCAAACAAAGGGGATAACGTAGGCTTCTCTATCATCAACTTCCCATAGTTATGTAGCAATATCCTATCATCAACTACACGAGTTGCTATAGGATATACCACATGCTACCAAACCAAACCATTTATGTTTTCAGCAAAAATCATTCTTCTCATATATAAAACTATTTTAAATGTGTTTTAAATTCAATATTGCCTCTAGTTTTCCAGTTTCAAACGATCAAATTCAAATCTTGAGACAGGGGATGCTTACTCCTCCTAGGCACCTGATCCCACCTCTGGTGTGTCCAGAGGTCCGTGTTTGCCCAACTATCCATTTTGTATTGTTTGTAGGAGTTATGAGATTGATCACTGTTCGTTATCTTCACCTTGCATATGCATATTTACTTTCGATATTTTGAGGGTCATTGTGTGTGATGTCATTTGCGTGCAACCTCGAGCGGAAAAGTTTGAAAACAGTTATTAGCCATTTCATAAACAGATTAGATTTTATCGGTAAAAAGTCATTTATCACGTTAACAGCTTATAATTGAATAACATTGCTTTAGGATGCTTTGTGCCAAGTTCTTGTCGGCGCCAGGTCTTTTCCATAAAAATGAGTGACATGTGTCCATGTAGCTTTTCAAACAACAGTTAGACAGAGACTCATAAATTGCAACAAAATGATCAATGTTCGTCATTTTAGCCTTTGATTATAAAGAAGATAGGAACAGTTAGGCCTACAACATGTATGTTATTAAATGTTTTGAGTACTTACTCTGCGATCAAACTCATAATCCGTGCTCCAAGGCTATACTCATACACAAATGTTCTACATAGACTAGAGGAATAGTGAGTATGATTTGAAGTTCTGAGTTTGGGTAAGTATTCAAAAGGTTTCATAACTTCCAGGCATCAGTATTCATATTCAATAAACATAAATACCATCTGACCTTCACCTTATAACAACATACATGGTTTTTTTTACGTCCTGTCGTGAATTCACCAACTGTATGTAAACTTCACCGGTATTGGTAAGGTCTCCATACAAGTGAAAAATTCTCGAAAGGGACATTAAACAAAATAAAACTAATACAATCTTAGGTTTGACGCAGTCATGTCACAAACGGGGCTCACACTCACGACCTCCCTGTTGCGAAGCGAATACTCTATCACTGAGCCACCGCAGCCGGTTCCATGACTTGTGCTCCCAGTTTCTACCATCTGATAGATTTTTACAAAATTAAAGATAAAAAAGCAATTGAACTTTCAATTCTGAAAAAAATACAAATATTGATTTCGTAACTTTTAATTCAATTAAAGATTTAAAATGATTGAACTTTCAATTATAAAAAACGAAATGGTGTATTTTCAGACTTTGAATATAACTTTCAAAGGTACAAGTTCCAGAGAGCCTCGGTCTTTTAATTGGCGACAGATCTTATATGATTTATGTTGAATATTGTGTCAGAAGGTGTGCTAATCATGAAAAAGAACTTGATAACTTCTCAAAATGGATTAAGAGTATATGAGGAATAATAAGATCCCGTATTAGACACATCAAAACAAAAGTACGTACCATATATCTTTTTCTGCTTAGTAACCCAGAGGTGATGAGAGAATTAGATGGGTTCCACGAGGAATATGTTTTGGTTCCAGCTAACAAAGCTTGTACCATTGTTTTTGTTCGTAAGGCTCATTATTACAACTGTATTTCAAAGGAAATTGGCATATTAGTTCCACATCTGGTAATCGTACTTAAACTCCAACTGCCCTTTCAAAAGATAATTTTCAAAATCATGCTTCAGTTTTAGACACATTCAATATCCCAGTCAATGGGACGATTGAAAATCAGTTACCGTACTAGATTCCTAAACTTCATAAAAACCCTTACACAGAAAAATACTTTGCTGTATCGAGAAATATAACACCTGTGGAAGAGAAATTTTAAACGTATTGTGCCACACATATGCCAGAAGTGGTTTAAATCAAATATGTGTTCTAAAAAATGCCAAGAAGTTTTAGTAAGTTTGATTGATTGATCCATTGATTGAATATTGTTTAATGACCCTCTCGACAATATTTTACTCATATGGAGACGTCACCAATGCCGGTGAAGGGCTGCAAACTATAGGCCTATGCTCGGCGCATATGGTCTTTGAGCAGGGAGGGATCTTTATCGTGTCACACCTGCCGTGACACGGGACCTCGGTTTTTGCGGTCTCATCCGAAGGACTGCCCCATTTAGTCGCCTCTTACGACAAGCAAGGGGTACTGAGGACATATTCTAACCCGGATCCCCACGGGATTTAGTAAGTTTGAAAAAAATCCCAAATTAACAACATCAAAATGTATGACTTTCAACACTTTACACGCCCATCCCTTACAATAAATTAAAAACTAGGCATTTTGACGTCATAGGCAGTTACTTCTTCAACAACAACAACAATGGAAAAAAGAAATATTCATATCTAGTAATAAGTCATCCAAAAAATACCTTTGTTGAACACTTCTTTGATTTCATGCACAGGTACTTTGAAGTTGAAATAGAAAAATATGCCCGTGTTCCTCATTGACAACATTTTCATAGTCTTTGGTGATCAGGTCTTGAAGAAGTCTACTGGAATTTCCATGGGCAAAAATTGTGCTCCTTTGTTAGCTCACCTGTTATATGTTTCCATGAAGCAGAATTTATTCAAAAAGTTTCTACATGAAAAGAAAACATCATACTGTGTCAATTCGACATTTAGGTATAACTACATTTCATCTATTAACAATAAAGATAACAATGAAAAGGTTCATTCAACTGTCGATTCAATATATCCCTGTGTACTCGAGATAAAACACAACACAGAGTTATCCATATCTGCTTCATACTTAGAAGTTTTATTGAAAATCATTATTAATGTCAAACAAATAACTCAACTTCAGTAATATCCCATATTTATGTAGCAATATTCCATTATCACATGCATATGGTCTTTATATCATTGAAATGATTCGATATACAAGAACTTGTTCTGCTTTTAAATCTAGGCCGACTACTGACAAACAAATTGATGTTACAGGGATTTCAACAGTCTCAATTGAAATCAGCACTTCACAAAGTCTATGTTAGTTATAATGATCTAGTTTGCGAATACAATTTTTCATTTTATTAGGTCAAGTGCCGTATGACGTGTTTCTTACTGATTCTTAGACCGTTTCAGTACACTGAATTTAACTACGCATTACTCTGTTTACCTAATCAATGCATAGGGCTCATGACGGGTGTGACCGGTCAACAGGGGATGCTTACTTCTCCTAGGAACCTGCTCAATTCTCTTATATGTCCATGTTTACCAAACTCTTCATTTTACCTTGCTTATAGGAGTTATGAGATTGATCACTGTTCGTTATCTTCACCTTTGATTGAATTATAATGTTTTATTTTTTTAAATGAACTTGAACAATGTAACACCAGAGACATAAATATGTGTCTGGTAACATTAACCTCTGCTGGTGGACTGTTAGTCCCCGAGGGTCTCTACAGCCCAGTAGCTAAGTACTTCGTTACTAGCTTGAAAATACGGATGCATATTTAATTACTGTTATAAAATTTAGAAATTCATTCAAAATTAGGGATTATCTCCCTCATGCATAGCTCTTATCCTTGGACGAATTTGGCTCCACTTGTTTGGCACGCTGTTTTTGGCTATATTTAGATCTAAAACTTCATAGTAATTTCGGATTTCAAACATTTCAGTTTAGCATCACTGAAGAGACATTATTTGTCGAAATGCGCATCTGGAGCATCAAAATTGGTACCGCATAAGTTTTACATTAAGTACAGTATAACACCGTGTTCCCACTTCCTAACGATGTGTTGCTCACAATTCATAATTATTAATAAAACTGCTTGGTTAAACTAAGGCATTGTGATTTTCACTTTAAGTTTTATTATTTTCAATGATGTATTATATTATAATTTGTCCTATCGAAAAATACATAATAACTGCACTGTTGATTTTTTTTTAATTCCAGATGCTCAAAGGAACAATATGTTTAAAAAGCGATCCATGTAAACATTTACTTGCAATTGCCGATTTCATACTCCTTTTCCTCGCTAAATTTGAGTATTTAGATAGCTATTTATATGCAGTGGTGGCTAAAACATACAAGACTCGAGGAAAGTTGGCAACATCGAAATAAAGTTTGTCCATGGTGAATAGGCCCCAATAGGATGAGTTTTTAAAAATATTTAGCATTAATTTCACAGTCAGTTGATCGAGGAAGGTCGCATGTGACGTTACTGTACCACATGACTACCCAACTAATTCATGAGACTTTTTGAAATCGTGATTTAGATTTGAATCCATATAGTGGTTAATTATCACATTTCGGCGAACGATCTATTACAATTAATTACTATAAGCATAAGAAAGGCAAAATGCATATAACTTGCATACTTTGGAAACATGCAATGTGTCCATTAATGTCCCCCAGTTCATCCTGTCCCGTGGGGATCCGGGTTAGAATAGGTCCTCAATATCCATTGCTTGTCGTACGAGGCGACTAAATGGGGTGGTCCTTTGGATGAGACCGCAAAAAGCGAGGTCCCGTGTCACAGCAGGTGTGGCACGATAAAGATCTCTCCCTACTAAAAGGTCATAAGCGCCGAGCATAGACGTACATTTTGAGTCCTTCAATTGCAATGGTGATGTCTTCAAATGAGTGAAAAATTCTCAAGCGGGACGTTAAACGAAATACAACTTTCAACCCAACCCATCCGATACTCGAGAGCATATTCTGCATATGATTAATATTTCATGACTTCTTATACTCTCACTTACGGTCAATATTTGGCAAATCCTGTGATTGTCATAATGACCTCATTCACAAAAACAACCTGTCATTAGGTTAAATGCTGCCCGAACGTTTCATACCAATTTTTAGGCCGTCCTATTCATTTCTGATTATGAAAACTGATTACTATACAATACAGTTGAAATGATTATTCAAAGTATAACCCCATACAAATACATGGAACATATTGCATTAAACAGATAGATATCGTTACAGTGATTAATGACTTCATCAGATATTTGGATAAATAATACCAATCACGTGTCACAAGATTATAATTTTTTAACCAATAATAGCTAAGGTTAGAATAAATCGAACCAATGAGAGCTTCAGAATACATACTTCAGCATATAAATAGGACAGAGATTCCATGCTGCGGTACTTCGTCTTTGTTCATCCCACAGAGTCACCATGTGTTTAAAGGTAAGTCAGCTCTCTACGGTAAATATGATTTACTAGGGTGGTACTTCAACGTCAACCCCCCCCCTTTCTTTTTTTGACATTTATTTGTTGTTTAAGTCCCATTCAATTTTTTTTACCATGCACAGAGTTGAAAATTAGACAAATTTTGAATGCGACGGTTTTTGTTTTTGGTTGTTGTTGTTGCTGGGGGGAGGGTGTATAACTTTTTTGTCACATAAATAGAGACGTACGCCGTGGGGATCGGGGTTACAATCGATACTTTGTAGCCCTTGGTTGTAGTAAGAGCCGACTAAATTGGATGCTCCTTCGGATGAGACGAAAACATCCGTGTCACAGCAAGATTTCTCCTTGCTCAACGGCCGTAAGCGCCGAGCATACATGTAGGTCTAAATTTGTAACCCTTCGCGGGTAATGGTGACGTCTCCATACGCGAGAAATATATCCAACATAGAAACGTTGAAAATCAAACCCGAAACCTCCCAGCATGCACTTTCCCCACTTGTCTACCACGAACGTTTTATTCAAGGTTACGTCTTGTTTAACACTGAAAATGAATTCATATAACTTTAGTAGAAATACTATTTTTTTAAATAATCAAAAGGAACTAAGTATCTAATATATGACAGATATTAACACGAAATCGATGTCGTGAAAAGCAATTAAAATGAAGTGATTACATTTTTGTTAAAACTCAGATATATCACTGCTCTTGAACAACAGTATATTGTTTATTAACCGAAATAATTATTCGCCCCTGATATACATGTAATTCTTGACACGTAAAAAGCCACACGCTCTGAACAATAAAATTGCATGTGCTTTTAAAATTCAGACATATTTCACTGCTCTTGAAATACAGTATGTTGTTTACCAATCGAACACATTATTCATCCCGGATGTATTTGATGATACACAATAAATCACACGTTTTGAATGAAAAGATGGCAAACTAAGTGGATTTTACGACATAATGAAACTGCTTAAAATGTATTTATTTATGTTTTTAAAGCCAATACAATCATTGTTTTTAGATTAAATACAGTCATTGATGGAGTTGCATATATAAATAGTTAGAAATACATTTATCTTAATATAGGGATTAATTACACGTATTTCCCGATAGCATCATCTTCAATTTGTGAACGGAAATGTAAATAGAGTGTTATTAGTAATCGATCATTACAACTGTACTTGAAGATCGAGTAGGATCCACATCCATCATGTCTGGTTTTAGGGTATCCTTTATGAAAATATCAATTACATTCTTTGTCAGATATTCAAACATTGCTTGTTCGTTACGTAAAAGGGATATCATTTCCCATGCAATTATCCTCGGACAACTCCGCGGGATAAGGTTTAAATGCACGGTTAGTATCACTTATTACAGTGGTTCAGCGTATAAAGCGTTCCTATCGGGGATGTTGAAGGATCGAGTCCTATTCGTACATTTGCCACTTCAAAAGTAGGATTGTATCTTGTCTAACGTCCAGCTTGAGAATTTTTCACTCATATGGAGAAGTCACCAAGACGGGTGGAGGGCTTCAAATTTAGAACTATACTCGGCATTTATGGCCATTGAGCAGTGAGGGTTCTTTACCGTGCCACACTTACCGTGACACAGGGTATCCGTTTTAAGGTCATATCCGAGGACCCGTGACATTCATACCTGATGTCGAGCGTTTGACGATGGAACTGTCACTACCTGTTGGAACGACTTAGGTCTGCCGCGGCCAGGATTCGAACCGCATGCGGGGCGAACGCTCAAACCTCTAGACCACCGAAGTAACCTTTCCTTCGCCAAATGCTCGATATTTTGAATAAGAGTCGCAGGTCCTTGACATTTTCAATGTAGATTTGCGAATCCTTCGGATGAGAACTTACGAAATAATATGTCGTATCTAGGTAGGCGTTGACAAACCTAACTTTGTGTGACTTCACTTATCACTGGTGACGTCAGAATCACAGTGAAAATTTTCCAAAGGGACGCAAAATCATAAACGAATGAATAAAGGTAATATGTAATGATACATTTAAAAGTTTGTATAGCATTTTTGCCTAATGATATTTCTTTCTGGATCAAACCCACATCATTGTAGTTCATGAAATCAAATAATATTTCTTCATTAGATTTGGTTAACAGTGATCGTGGTGTTTGTAACCTTCACTTGTATTGATACCAGCAAGAAACTGGAATTGAAGAAGCGTGACACGGCTAAAGGTAAGGAGGGGTGGGGTGTCACGTGACACGGCTAGAGGTAAAGAGGGGTGGGGTGTCATGTGACACGGCTAGAGGTAAGGAGAGGTGGGGTGTCTCAGACAGGTTTCCATACATATGTACTATATGTAAGTAAACATCCAAACAAGTAATGGCATAATATCAGAGATAACTCAGAACGCGGGAAATCCCTCAACCAGTTTCATTCCCAAACTTCAAGAGCTATATCAAAATGTGTTTGTCAAGCAAAAGAGAGTTCAATATATTGAGCGTACAGTATATTTCAATGTGCAGCTTGACCTTGGACTATGTGACCTAAAAAGCAATAAGTGTCATCTTCTCATGAAGCTGTACCAGTGTACCAAATTTGGTGTCTGTCAAACAAAGGGTTCTGAAGATATCGAACGCACAGTATATTCCTATGTCCAGGTTGAACTTTGACCTTTGATCATGTGACCTCAAAATCAACAGAAGTCATCTCCTGAAGATGTACTAGTGTATTAAGTTTGATGTATGTCAAGCAAAGGGTTCTCTAGACATTGAGTGTCCAGTATATTACTATGCCCCGTTTGACCTTTGACCATCTGACCTCAAAATCAACGGGGGTCTTCCACTACTTAGGACTACTATGTCTAGAGTACATTTACCTTTTGACCTGAAAAACAATAGGAGTCCTCGTCTACTCATAACCAACCAACATATGATCATCAAGTAAATGGTTCTCCAGATATTGAGCGCTGCGGACAACATGTGGTTTACCGACCGATCGACCAATCGACAGGTGCAAGCAATATGCACCTCTTCTTTGAAGGGTGCATAACAATTATATATCCTCACTGGGAACATGTATTATGAAAACCGTTGAATAAGTCTTGCCTTACACAGTTTAAAGTCCTCATAATTAGAAAAGTTTGCAGTGCTCGTGAATGATTTTAGTCAATACAAACGAAATCTTTTGAGTTGGCTGAAAATTGAAGCATCAACCAAACGTCTTTATGAAAGATAAAGATAACGAACAGTGACTAATATCATAAATCCTATAAGCAATAGATAGTTGGGCAAACACGGACCCCTGGACACACCAGAGGTGGGATCAGGTATCTAGGAAGAGTAAGCATCTCCTGTCGACCTATTTACTAGCCTGAATATGATAGATAAGTATTGACATGTAAGCAACTTCATAAGTAACCTTAACTACACAGATGGCATGAAGCATACATACGCATTGAGTTTGTGGTGAACAGAAATTGAATGTGCCACCAGCTACCTAAATTTTCTATTCACAGCTTCTTCACATTTAATATTCAGTCTTCAAATTTAACATGTCAATCTAAGCCTAGTGGTATTTGAGCAAAGGTATTTCAGATTTCATGTCAGCTTTAACGTGTACGTTAAATTAGCCAAATGGAATTCTATGCTCTTATTTGTACAGATGTGATCTTAATTTTAGTTCCTACACCGAAGGCAGTATGCAAAAACAGGAAATTCTGCAAGAATGGTGGGACCCTCATGTGTTCTAGGAGAACCAGAAAATGTATTTGCACGGACGGTTTGACTGGCAGGCGTTGTAATGGTAAGTAGTAATTTTAGCGTTAAAAACGAAAGTGAAAGCAAATAACATGTGCTCAATTTCTGACATCAAATATACATACGTATTAATCATTCATACGTATTAATTATTCAATGTATATGCAAAACAAAAGCAAGTACCAATGGAACAAGGATCAAACACCTCACAGTTAAGTAGCGTCCTCTTGTAGTATTCACACAATAAAAGTTATAACCTTATTTGGACCAATTTATTTGCCCCCTACCGGTTTGTAAGATCAAAGGAGATTATCGGTTGCTTCTCTGTCTGCCCACTCATCTGATTGTCCTTGGTTTTCCAGAATTTTTAATTTGTTATGCTTGCGGGAATTTATTTGAAAGTTTCTACAGATCAAGTTCGAATGTTGTACTGTTCACAGGTGTAAAAGACTTTTTCAAATTATCACGCTTTTGTATTCATTGAGATCGTATTCCGATTGAAAGGCTGTAAAAGTAGGACACATGAACTCCCTTAATGCAGTAGCTAATTGTGTAAATAATCACTTAATTGATTCAAATTCATTAATCGCCAACGTATTTTGCTGTAGTCAATAAGCGAAGTCTGATCAGTCGGCAGACAGCCCGCCCCCAATTTACCCCATTCCTGTAATCCAATTGAAATCGCGGGTATTCGAAATCCCGTGGAAAAACGGTGCTGCGCGTCTCATGTTAATTTTCAAAAGGTGTTCCATAAAATGGCAATCAAATTAAGGCATTCAAATATCTGATAAAACCAATTGGAACATATGTTTTGATTCAAGCATTTTTGAAAATAAGTTTAAAAGACGTGTATTGACAAAAATTAGCCTAATATTTCGAGCTTAAATCAAACAATTAGCGATTTATATGATTTGTAGCGTTTCAATGGAGGAGTATACCCAAATCTCAGAAAAAACTGCCTCCATGAAACAAAATAAATTTAGCTTGAATATCTTCTTGAGTTTTCCTCTAAAGAACTGTCGCTTTGAAATTTTGTTTCACGGGGGCATTTTTTTGTAAATTTCAAAAAATCGAAACGACTTCACTTATCTTATTTTAAACTTCACCTGCACGTTAATTTTCCTAATAATAAATGGTTTACTGGATGATTCCATGGGTAAAGTCGTGGACTTTTATTTGTAAACATGTTTTCTTTGTTGAAATGACGGGATTCGAACCCCTCGCGAATACATTTATAAACGTTTCAAACGTTTGTTTATTACTATGTGCAAAATTTGAAATAAGCTTCCAAACTGTTTACTTTGTGAATAGGACTCGCAAAACGCCGAATACAGCATGCAATACCAGTGTTTTAAAACTCAAGGTTGCTAACGAGAACTTGTATATTTTTTGGGGTGAAAATTGTTAACATTGACATGGTACCCTTTACGAAAAACCGTTGTGAACTTTGCAAAGCTTTGGAAGAAAATTTTTAAGACAAACAAGGTAAATAACCGTTAAACAGTTGAAGTGTATAAGATGATATGTATTCCAGTAGCAAAATGCTATGGTGAATGAATTTTTATACGTACATATGCAAGGTGAATATAACGAACAGTGATCAATTTCATAACTCCTACAAGCAATACAAAACAGATAGTTGGGCAAACACGGACCCCTGGACACACCAGAATTATGTTGGACTTTATTGATGCAAGGTGAAGATAACGAACAGTGATCAATCTCATAACTCCTACAAGCAATACAAAATAGATAGTTGGGCAAACACGGACCCCTGGACACCAGAGGTGGGATGAGGTGCCTAGGAGGAGTAAGCATCCCCTGTTGACCGGTCACACCCGCCGTGAGCCCCACATCCTGATCAGGTAACCGGAGTTATCCGCAGTCAAAATCAGTGTGCCAAGAACGGCTTAACAATCGGTATGAAACACGTCAGACAGCATTTGACCCAATGCGAGGTTGTATTGACGAACTAGATCGTTATAACGACCATAGAATTTGCGAAATGCTGACTTCAATCGATACTGTTGAAATCCCTGTACCATCAACTTGTTTGTCAGTAGCTTACCTCGATTTAAAAACTGACTATACCCAGAACAAGCTCTTGCATATCGAATCAGTTGAGATATATAAACACCATATGTAGGTGATAATGAAATATTGCTACATAAATGTGGGAAGTTGACGATGGAGAAGCTGAAATCATCCCGTTTGTCATACAGTTGAGTTGTTAGTTTGCCGTTAATGTCTACTTTCAATAAAATATCTAAGTATGAAGCAGAAGTGGACGACTATACATGTGTCCAAGGGTCCGTGTTTGCCCAACTATCTATTTTGTATTGCTTGTAGGAGTTATGAGATTGATCACTGTTCGTTATCTTCACCTTGCATTTAAATAGCAAATACGCAATCAGAGTATAAATATGGATGAAGGTTAGTTCTACGTCACGAGTGTTGGCAAGCAGCTCCAATTAGGGAAAGTTCCTCTTTCGTGGATGGTACAGTTGGATTCAACATGGTCGAACTGGCTTGATTCTAATCCTCTGCAATGTAAACAAAATTAATGGTGGCCCTTATTTCACTTTCAGCACTGCAGACTGTAATTTATGTAATTTTAATTCGTATTTCAGAATATATTGGCAAGGAGGAGTACCAGGAATTCGTGTCCTTTATACTGCGCGATACGCAAATGCAACAAGATCCCCCATCCATTTTTATGACCACAGATACACCAACCGATGTCAAAATAACTACAATGGAAACATCTGAAGACCAAATGACAAGCTTCGACTCCTCGATAACAATACCGTATCCAGAATTTGGAACCACTATCTCGCCAGAAATGAAGGCGATCCGTATTCGCTCAAGAGAAAATATAACAGTTGCTGTAAGTGCTCATCAAGATATCAGTACCCTTATCCCCACAGAAAAGTTGTCCACGTCATATATATTCTCAACGCCAATTAGAGATTCTGCCTTTCAAGCATATATTGCGATAACGGTGACAGCGATTCATGACAATACCAGCATTACATTTTCTGATTTGGGGGATTCTACCTCCCAGGAATATACCCTCAATGCCTTAGAAACTCGTATACAAGATTATCGCGGTACAGACCCAAGAGCTTATAATGTACAGTCCTCTAAGCCAGTGGCCGTTTTTTGTGGGATGTACTGTATGTCAGATGCAAATTGCAATAATATGATTGAACAGATACCGCCATCCAGTCAATTGGACACCGTCTATATTATTCCCCCTAATATTGATAAGATAACGGCTGTACTAATTGTACCTCTAAAGGACACAACATTGTTTGAAGAAAACGATAGCTACCCTGTCGTGTCTGGTAATATCTACTTTGATGGAATGCTTAATGATGTCTTAATCAGGCGAAGTACAGATCCCATTATTGTGACAACTTATGCCCTTGATGAGGATTTATCTGTTGGGGCCCCATATTGGACAGTGGTTCCTGGAGTGAACCAATATTTACCTAGGTATAAAATCATCATACCAACTGGATGGAATGGTAACTACATTGCTATTATGATCAGGAAAAGTGTTGTTGGTGGTTTGCGGGTAAATGAGCAATCTATTGACGCTAACTCAATTCGATTCGAGAAAGATGTGTTCGTTGAAGCCGTGGAATACTCGGTCATTGTAGCAGAAGTACCAGAAGGCGAGCTGATATTGGATACCATCGATGATACCCCCTTTGGTTTAATGGTGTATGGTTCTCGACCGGTAGGTGGATATGGATTTGCGGGCAACGTTATTCTTCGTTAAGAAACGTCTCGGATATTTAATATGTGTTTCTCAATTACACACGTTATGTAACTGAAACAATAGATATAAATATAAACAAATTGTTTCGTGTTTTCTATCTGTCTACATGTGTGGATTTTAGTATGCCTCACCACTGGTAGCGATACCTTTACAGGCCCCTTATCACCGTTAACGATACCCTTACGGGCCCCCATTTTGCCGACTGGGAGTCCAGGTGACGTCTTTACACGATTGACGTTTTCGAATTGTACGTAAAACAATATACTACCAAGTACAACACTCCCCTAACTAATACCATCTCACCTTGTTTACCCATAATGTATTAAGTTCTAAAAAGGCTGTTGGTTGTTTGCCTTACGTCCCGTCGAGAATTTGTCACTCATATTAAGACGCTTAAGAGGTCTTACTCACCTTTATGAGATCAGCAGTGCATTTTCTTTGAATATCAAATAACATGGGACATAAGACTTTTTCGAATTTGAGACACAAATTCGATTATTACATTGTTAATAAAAAAGATAAAACAACATGTACAATTTTGGGAAACACTAATGCCCCCATATGACAGCAAAGTTGATTATATATAAGGTTACGTTTTTCAAATTAGGTCAAACTTCACCTGATCAAAAAACTGTGTTGCCCATAGAGAAGTATTGCCAAATATGGAATATGAAGGTTATGGCCAAGGTTGAGTTGTTTCATTTTTTATATCTTAGTTTTACATCTCACTTAGAATTTTTTTACAACCTGTAAGTGATGTAACACAAATGAAGACGTATGCATTGCACTCATGGTCACAGTAGTGTGGATTCTTTAACGTGTCAACGCCTTCTGCGACACAGGACTTCCAGTCTAAAAATAAAACAATAAATGTGACTACCAGTTCTGAATGCTGAACGTTAGACAAACGCGTAATCTCTACCTTTGTTTGCATCTTAAGTTTGGTGCGACCACGGCACAGGCGAAGCTCGAACTCAAAACATCCCGGTCTCAGCGCAAATTACAATACAACCTGTCACTGGGTCATATACATGTACTGTATGGTGTATTTAATACAGAAATGTTAAAAGGTTCTTTACCGGTTGACTTAAACTACGGATTACTCCGTTTAAATGATGAAGATAAGGAGTACACGATGGGTACAAGAGGTCGATAGGGAATGATTACTCCTCTTAAGCACCAGGCGGTCGTATCACTAACCGATCGTAGACGTAAATGTGAATGTAGCACGTACGACCGTTTCACTGAAAGTTACGACTTGTAATTTATTACATGCACGTAAATGAGCAAGAAAGTCGCCATGCTGGCCGTGTTTGAGATCATATAGTGGTAGTATTTACCTGACTGATTTTGTCGACACTGTGGTGGAAGAACTTGCAGTCTGCACGATAATATTGTGCAGGCCGAGCCCGAATTTGCATAGCTCTTATCCTTGGACGAATTTGGCTTCACATTTTGGCACTCTGTTATCCCCAAAAATAGCTCTTGCAAGTTTGTTGTTATTTCGGATTTCAAAAATTTCGGTTAAGCATCACTTAAAAGGCATTATTTGTCGAAATGCGCATCCGGTGCTTCAAAATGGGTACCATGTAAGTTCTACGTGGTTATTCTTCTTTGATATGAACAACTACTGAAATGCCAGTCCGCCAAAATAAATGTAAAGGCAATACATTTAACGCTTCACTACTGTGTCTGTATCCCCACTGTCATTCATTACTATTTTTATAATAAGGGGGGGGGGGGGGCAGTCAATATATCGACCTTTGGATGTAATAATAACGAAAGCAGTTGTCAAACAAGATGTGTCTGTGAATCACAAATACCCTCGATAATGGTCAATTCCAAGGTCACAAGGACACATATATTAGTACATGTACCAGTAGAAAGATCTTGTCATAAGAAATGCTCCTGTGCAATATGAAAGCTCTAATATTTACCATTTAGGTTATGACCAATGTCAAGTTTTTTAAAAGTAGGTCAAATGTCAAGGTCACAAGGTTTAGTACCCATGGAAAGGTCTTGTCACAAGGTATATTCATGTGAAATATCAAAGCTCTAGCACTTGTTGTTCATAAGTTGTCAGCAAAGTTAAAGTTTCAAACAGATGACAGAATTACAGAATGACAGACAGGACAAAAACAATATGTCCCCGATCTTCGATCTCCGGGGCATAAAAATGGGGATGTAGTGTCATGTGTCTGCACCACCGTCAGTGTACATGCACATATAACATTAGGCAGAATTTTCAAGATATTGATTCTTATAGATATGTTCAGAAATTGAAACTTTTCTTCGGTAAAGATCACATAGCTACATATCCGAGACTGCCTGGTCACATTTATGATTAATATACCTTTGATGCAACCGAATCAATGCATAATTGCACGCACAGTCGAGTGATAAACAATGCATCTTTCTAAGAATATAATAGAGCTGGAAATATATGCTTCCATACCTAGACGGAAAATATAAAATTATCAAATACAAATGCATGGGGAAAGCAAATTGAGTCGGTGATTTATTTGCAATTTATATATATATATATATATATATATATATATATGTATGTGTTACATGTGTAATGTTGTAGCGTATTTTACAACAAACAACTATTAGACAAATGCATGTACATTATATAGTCATGATTTAAAGCGTGTTCGACGCAGGTAAAATCCCTATACTTGTGTACAATTCGCTTATCATTTTTCTAGGTCATTATCAGTTCATTTTCCTCTCTTTTTTTAATTCTTTGAATATAATCATGATAATTTACGTATTGATGGAAACTGACTCACATGAGCAGATCGATACATGGCATTTGAAATTCTATGTACATCTTATATATTACTTATATCATAATTTTTTTTATTTTTTTAAGTTGCACGAAAATCAATAAAATTATCCTAGCAATTCTAAGACATTTCTTCACACTAGAGATCGGGCTCAAAATTCCATTATTTCCGTTGACAACATAGGTTTCTGCAGACTATAAGGATATAGTCTAAATCACGAGGAAATAATGAATGGATATTTCTTTTCACAGTAAGAATACTTTTAAATTTACCTCCACAGAGAAAAGAGTTCTAAAAAGGCAGACGTAAATCGCAATCGTATGTGATACGGCTACGACACGTTTCTTGAAACGCTCGTAAGTGTGCACGTCCAAGTTATCGTAAATTACGTAATCGTACGTTCACGACCTACGATCGATTAGAGAAATAGCCGTCAGGGATCCGTTTCACAAAAAAGGCCTACGGCATGCAGGCATAAGCTTTGGCGGGCGTAACAACAAAATTAAGTCATAAAACCGTACTAAGTTGGGTTTCATAAAACATTATATTTGCACCTGATTACATTTAGGCCTGTTCATGACTAGGTGTAACCTTTAGTCTGTAAACAACTAAACGATTAATGGCGACGGTGTTGATTATGAGACAACGCAGATAGTGGCAGACAAGAGACGAGTCAACTTGACTCTGAATTAGATTATGAATTTTAGAAAGAAAAAAATATCCATATCAGAAATATAATATCTAATTCCTATCGTTATCAACTTTAAAATATTCTGCCTAAAAATCTATTGTATTAATTTATTGTAAAAAAAAAATATTTGAAAAATTGTTGTTTTTTATGAAATATTTAGTGAAAAATGTTTCTGGGAACAAATTATGGAAAACTACGGTACATGTAGGGGCAATTGAGGTAAGTGGACACATTAAGGGGTTAATTAGATTATGTGGACTTCTAATTCAGAATAAAAAACTCATAGATATACAAACTTATAGGTCACTCTTATCCGTTTGCAATGTAAAACATTTTTCATCTTACTTTGAATGGTTTTAAAAATATGACCTTTGAAGATGAATAAGGAAAAAGTGTCCATTTACCCCATGTAATTGGGGTAAATGGTTAGCACTAAAAGTTAAGCACAACGTTTTTGGACGTGTCATTTTAAGTAAATATACAGTATACATTTTACGAATTTATTCCCTCATTTTAATTGCTTCAAAAATTCACTGTAATTTGAGAAAAAGATACTAAAAATTTTGTTTTCATAAACCCATTTACTTTGAATATTCTATCGTAATTTCGTATATAATTTAAACATATACTCATAACATTAAAAGAACCAAACGTAAGCCTTTAATTATTCAAATCCAACAAATTAAACAAACGTAAGGTAAGGTTTGCAACAACAGGGAGATAATTCTTGATATACCTCAGTGCACTTCGCGCTTTATGACGTCACAATGAAAAAATGCGTCACGTCATAGTTGTATCGAGGGAAACTGCCGTAATATTTACGTACTATCTACTATCGCTCTCTAGCGGCTTATGTGTAAATCTCTATAACAACATAATAATACTAATAGGCCTAATGTTTCTAAAATGATCTTTTATAAATTATTTTCTTTGATATTATAAAAGTCTACATTTTTTACATATATATACAACAGGTACAAATGTAGTTTGCGTTGCGGTCAATTTCAATTAAAATTATGTTGTGACCTTGAAATCGCCTCTAATAGACATCGACATTTGGAATACATGGGGAAAGTTGTTTGTAAACAACGGCATGACTCTGGTAAAATATGATGTTCAGTACCGGTTGCTGATATTGTGTATGAAACGATGCGATGATCACATGAAAATCTCTGCGAATCTGCTAGGGAAAGTAGGATGTATTTTGATGCTGTTATAATCGATCATTGTTTGTAAATAATATCCTCAAAGACAAGTTCGACATTAACGAAGCTAGGAAATTTTATGACATTCACAAGCATTTCTTTAAAAATAAACCTGACAATACGTTACCTCTCTAAATATATGCTATTTATATTTCAATGATATGTCATCTACTTGCTCTCATAGATCAATTCATCGCGTGAAATATGAAATGTAGAAAACGTGACTGATATGATCAAGTAAGAATAAAAGAGGGGTCTTATTTAGTGTATCTTAAGATACTATTAATTTTGTTTGAGGAACATCTGCATAACGGGGTGGATCTTGTCGACATAAAAAAGATAGTGTGATTTTTACTAACTTTACGTTACCCCCCCCCCCTTCCCCCCCCCCCCCCCCCCCCCCCCCCCCCCCCCCCCCCCGTCTAGATCCACCACTGACCGGGTTTTATATTGTTGCAAAGGTTACAGGTCTATGATCAACTATAATGTCAACACACATCAAGCAATGGAACAAGAAGAAGAAATTTATTTCCAATATGTAGTATATAAGACAGGTTCGAGCTAATGAAACACGGAATTTATGACGGAGCGGGACCGATTTTGTATTTATATTGTATTGAATTTAGAAAACAAACAAACCAACAAAAAATCCAACATCTTTAATATTTTTGATACATGTGATACTACAATGCTTGACAAATAAATATAAATATAATTTATCATCTACAGATCCGAAATCTACCACACTAGTATGAACTTCGCAGCTGTCATAGGCGAGAAACGACTCCGTGACCGGGACCGGTAAATGTCCTAGTAAAAATGAACAAGTGAAATCGAGAGAACGATGACGTATATTTTTGTTATTGTAAGAACCTGTGCCATGACATTTGGCATGCAAGTAGTTGAAACATTAATCTATGCAAGTAAAACGACTGCAGAACATACATAGTTTAAGAATTTTAGGTACATGTGTATTTGAAGCGAGTGGTTAGTTTTTTTTATCTTTGTCAGAGTTAGACCCCTTTCTATATTTATGGTATCACAGAGTTCAGGCCCAAAACGGGCTAGCCCGATCCCATGTGATATTTGGTATGTTGCTTTTCCATAACAAATTAAAGATCAAATTTGAATTTGATCCCGTTCAGATGATTTTTCACTTAATTATGGCCTTTGGACTTACAAAAATAGCATGAATTACCAGTTTTCCACACTTTTATTTTGAGCTTACAAATATTCATTTGATATTTGGTACATTGCTTTGCCATAACACGTTGCATATCAAGTTTGAATTTGGTCCCGGTCTGTTGATTTTTCACTTAGTTGTGACCCTTGGATTTTGAAAAATAGCAGGAATTATCAGGTTTCCCCAGACTTTTTTGTTGTGCTTGCAGATATTCATTTGATATTTAGTACATTGTTTTGCCATAACAAGTTACAAATCAAGTTTGAATTTGGTCCCGTTCAGATGATTTTTCACTAAGTTATGGCCCTTGGACTTTGAAAAATAGCACGAATTATTAGTTTCCCCTTTTTTTTTTTTTTTTTTTTTTTTTTTTTTTTTTTTTTTGCTTGCAGATATTCATTTGAAACTAAACTGGTCCTTTATAATTAGGTTTAGGTCTTTAAACAAATCTATAAACTGTGAAAAACAGGTGATCATGAAAAATTTAGCTACATTGTGGTATTACTATGCTAGAAGTTTTAATGAGTGCAGTACTCATATCTACAGAAAGAAACTTGGATGTAAACTAACAATTCATTCTCTTTTTCTAAGTCCAAGGGTCAGAACTTAATGAAAAATTCATGGACGGAGACGAAATTCAAACTTCATCTGTAACTTGTTATGGCAAAGTAGCGTACCAAAATTTCAAATGAATATCTGCAAGCAAAAAAAAAAAAAAAAAAAAAAATAAGGGGAAACTAATAATTCGTGCTATTTTTCAAAGTCCAAGGGCCATAACTTAGTGAAAAATCATCTGAACGGGACCAAAAATATTTTTTTTAAATAAAACACGGTGGACCTTGAAAATTGTCGGCACCTCTGAAGTCTTAATTTTCTGAGCGAGGTAGATATTTAAGTCCACGGATATCTGACATCTGTGCCTCCTTTGTGCCACCGTGCACCTTCGTGTGATGGAAAAAAAATACTAAGCGAAATATTAGTGGATGAAAATTAAAACGTATAAAACGGCGACTTGTATATATTCATATCATTTAATGATATATATTATTGTAAATTTAAAATAGTAATTTAATTTTTAAAAATGTACCTTCACTGTCTATCTTTAAAGAATTACCATACTGATTTGATAACTTACTTAAATTGTTTACATGTTGGAGTTTGCTATTCGAAACAATTCATCTTAATTACCCTTAACTTATCACGTCTGTTCTGTATTAACTTTCCACGTTTATATGTTTGAAGCAGATATAGAGTGGACAGTGTCACTAAATGGATTTTAATTATCTCTAAGTAGAAGCCTCAACATGTTTGTAAATCGGGATTATTTCTTGTATATAGATATATCAAGATATTGATATATATCCGAATGCAGACTTCCCCGCAGACGTTCACACCTTTATGAAACGCCCAAATTCTCGACATCCCGTACACAAACACCTGTACGTGTTAGTCGCACATTGTTTCACAGCACGAGCAGCACGAGTTCACCAAGAGAATAGATCGCCACATGGACCCATCCAAATATACTGTAAGGATGTTTTAAAATATCGGTTTTAAATGCAATTAGTTCACACACAAATATATATAGACAACATTTTGACGATTTGCATTTTAGTTGCTTCTATTCATACACGCTATACAACAGTACTGAATCTATAACTGAGAGAGAGAGAGAGAGAGAGAGAGAGAGAGAGCACCAGTAATTGTATACAGGTACGGGAAGTTTAATCAAATCTTAAATGTACAATATCATTATTATTAATTAACCATTCCACTTCATTCTGATATATTTAATTTCTCTTTTTTCCATGTTAAATTATTCGGCTGGCGCGAGTTAGGACTGCCCCCCCCCCCTCCCTTTTTTAAACCGATGTTACGTGCCTAGCTATCTAACGCCCTCTCAGTCAAAAATGAAATAAATATAAAATCTATATTACTACAACTTCATTGGATTTACTAGACTTTTTTTACCACCGTAATACATGTTTATGCAAGCGGACAATCTAGGCATTTTAAAGAAAATTTCCATCTTCGATAGCAAAATGTGTTCAGCCCACGAAGAGCAGAATCGACCCAAAACCCATGGCAAGCGAAGATGATTTTTGCCCCCGTTTTCGGGTGTTATAACTGATATAAAAAATAGTATGTTCTATAACTTTCATTCAGAAGACGGGTAAGTTCGTGAGTCACTGAATAAACAAAAAATTGTCCGCATTCTTATTTCAATCGCGTTGTCAACTGTACACTTTTTGATATTTCTACATTACCTGTAAACATGTAGACAGCGGATCTAAATCATCTAATATTCTTAATTACAATGAAAATTATACATTAAAATACATGTGGTGCACTAATATAAATGTCAATCTTTTAAAATAATCGCACAAATAAACCAATGCTCTTGTCATTTTATGGTCCACATTTCTTTGAGCTGATATAATTCATGCTATTTAACAAATTGAAATCAATGCCAATTTATACCATGTGATATTCGTTTGTTCATTTTCAAAGTCAAATGATCCTATCCACTGCACACTTAAAGAAATTGAATTTGGGAGGGAGATTGGGACAGTTTGAGTGGATGAAAACCACCACCGCCACAACACACATGTACACAATTTAAGGTTTTGAAGATTGGACAATTTAAGCACAATTTCCTGTTGCTATTGTAGGCTGGATTATTAAATTAAGATATATTTATTGGCACAACACATGTCCAGTTTATTAATTGGCAAAACATATATAATATAGCATTCAGTCCGTCTGTCATAATTTAATTTTACTTGTATCACGCAATTTGATTTGTTGAGCACGCTGAAAAAAATATTTGTTTATATTGTTTAAATGTAACTTGGCATTGGGACACACCTCCTTGACAACCAAGACGACACTATTTTTCCTTTTCTAATTTTACATTGGACAATTGAACACTGATACGTTGATAGGCCTTCGAACTAGGTCATGAAATTGAAAATCAACGGAATCAAACATGCACAATTTATAAATGCTGTACTGTCTTACCCCCCCCCCCCCCCCTCCCAACAAAAAACAAAACGCACAGTCTTTGTTTACAAGTAAAGTTACATAAAAATAAAAAATAAAAAACTCATGGCATGTACAACGATATCATATGTGAAATCAAAACAAAACAAAACCAGTATATCGAGTATTTTCATATGGGGGTTACTTGATCCGCCTATCGAAGCATAAAATGCATCATGAATATCTTACAACAGATGACGTCATGTCTCATCGATAACATGTGGATCGCTATCTATGAATTGCTTACATAATTTACTCTCGGATTTAACTGGCGGCAATGCTGCATACTATGGTAAGTCATGTTGTAGTTTAAATCTGTTATTTTGAATTCCTTTTTGCCTGACCAGGTCATGCTAATATTCAGCCCGAAACTTGGATGTACTGTAAATCAAAGAAGGACTTGCTCCCAATGTACGTAAAGTTAGGTTAAATAAAACAGTTATTTCGAATGTTGACAGTCTAAAGCTGCGTAGTAACACTTTTGTAAAATAAATAGAGCAAAAATTATTCGATATGATATCAGTACCATACAAGAATACTTGCGTGAAGGCTGAATATTTTCCGATATCCCAAAGTGAAAGAAGACGCCGCGCCATGTTCATTTCAGTCACTAGGCCTAACAGTTTCGGTAACTGTCGTTTCGTTCAATGATAACGTTTATGATAATAATGTAAAACTACCAAAATTGTACACAGTTTTTAAGCAACGATGCAATGAAGATGTATTGTGAACGACTTTAAAAGATGAAAACAACTAGGTATTGAAAATGAACATCTATAGTAAAAGGGCAAAACAAGCTGCAACCGAAAACTATTATTAGATGAGGGAATTTCCCTTGCTTTAAAAATAAACACCGAACTAAAATGACCTATGTACATATACATGACACGAAATAAAAAACGTAGTTTCCTTCTCCATAAGATACTTAAACCAGCCATATTTTCTGTAAAATTCAAGTTTACCACCACTAGCGCATTATAACCGTAATATTTTTCAGCAATCCGGAATATCGTTTTTGTTTTTGTTTAAATAAAAAGTGCTCATAGCTCGCCCTAAAATATTTTTGCATTTATGGTCAATTGAAAAGGTGTATATTATAAAAATACTTTAAATATTTTGGGCGACATGAAACCAGTATGACAAAACCTTTACAAAATAACCAGTTTATGGTGGAAAATGACAGAAATACGGTACCATATCCGGTTCTAGTACGTATACAGCTTTAGTTGTGCTCCTATTTTTAAAATCTAACATGTTTTTTTAAGCCCCGGATTCTGATACATATTTATAACACCAATACTCCTATTCAACACTTACTTTCATTTTTATATATTTTAAGGGCCATAATATGGGGTTTGTGGCTCTGGTCCTTTGTCTTTTTCTGGTCTAGTCTCTACTTGAATAGTAGTTGATTTCCAATCATTCCTATCTTGGTTCCCCAATGTTCCCTTTTACAGTAACCTACATGGTGAACTTGTGTGGTACAATATTTTTTCCCACCGGTGGGGGACTATGTATTGCCATGCAATACTTTCAGTATGCTTGTTTTTTTTATAAAAACAATCTCTAGTTAATTTTTTTTGTGACTTTTTTTCTTATTTAATGAAGAGGATCAATAAAGTTAAATGCGGGGCCTGTAAAGTCTTATGCGCGAGAGACGTACAATTTGAGAAATTTGCATTTTGATATCCCCCCACCAGTTTTTTTTTTTCAAATCAGCTTGTTCGCAGCGATATTCCACTGTCATCGCCAAACTCCAAGGCGCCACTTTATGAGGCAGGGGGTCTGGGGGCCGCCTTGAGGCTCCCAGTGGGTCCAGGGTAAAGCCCTGGTGGGGGTCCAGGAGGCGAAGCCGCTGGAAGCTCCTGGATTTTGCAGATTTTATAGAGCTTGAAATGTGTCTCCTATTTAGTCATTTGTATTATTTTCTATCATTTTTTACAATGTGAAATTAATAAAAATGACGAAATTTTAAGGGTTTTTGGAAAGAATTAAGTTCTCTCAATAACATATTTCAAGAAATCAAAAGATTTTGTTATTCATTTCTCCGGGAGTGGAAGAAATTATTGCTTCTTTTATCGTTTAGTACATTTTTCTAAACAAGATACCACGATTTACCTTAAATTTGAAAATTTTAGGGAGGTGCGCGCCAGCTGCGCCCCCCTCTCTCCTTAAATCCGCCACTGTTTCTTGTATACTCATTAGAGTTTACATATACTCTATATTTAAAAATTATATACTGTATTTGTAAAATTAATAGTATGCTAATGTGGGCCAACATTATACAACAATAATCTGCAGGTGAAGAGATTTGGAAGTTTTATAAATCAACTGAAATGACATTAATATCAATATTGAAGTAGTTTAGCTAACCTGAGAAGTGCTAAAGTAGAACCTGCTTGAAGCAATATAACAAACTGAATAGCATACAATGCTGTGAACTGCCAGCTATTTGGCGTCTATTCTTCGTGCCTGCAACACACAAACACCGCAGACCAGTTCGAATGATGGAATTTTAAAATAGACCTTGCTTAGTCAGCAATCTAAAACCTGATTTAAACGTACGGGTGAAAGTTTGGGATAAACTTATCTATCTACCTGAATACAATAAACAATGCAACCTATCATTCAGTCAAATGTGATATGACTTGTGTCATACCGATTTTTAGGCCGTTCTTGGTACACTGATTTAGACTACGGAAATCCCCATTTACTTGATCAGGATATACGGCTCACGGCGGTGACCGGTCGACAGGGGATGTTTACTCCTACACCCATGGGACCTTAGGGGCGAGGCAAAACTGCCCAAAAATTCGCAAATTTTCAAAAATCTCCTTCTCTAGAACCCCAGATGTGTAAGAAAAACCACATGCATAGTGATGAAGAGCAGGAAGGCCTCTACCAACATTGTAAATTTAATGATCCCCGAGGTAGGGATTTTGACCCCAGGGCGGGAACGAACTTAGTATATAGTGTTTTTATGTAAAACATTTAACTAATATCTTTAGTGCTATTGATACTAAATTGAAACTAAATGAATATTTAGAAAGAACAGGGAGTATTTTACCAAAATCGTAGATTTGGTGATCCCAGGGGTAGGGGTTTGGTACATTATATTAGGGTTGGGCCAAAATGGTCAGTTATTAGATTGTGAAGATTATTTTTTTTAACTTCTTCATAACCATCATTCCAATTCTTTTCAAAGTTGGTATGAACCATCATTGGGACACAGGGGGGGGGGGGGGGGGCATAAATTGTACATTTCAGGACTCCTGCACGCCTGGGACCCTAGGGGTGGGGCAAAAACTGCCCAAAATTGACCAATTTCTAAAAACATTCTTCTCTATAACCGCACACGTGTAAGAAAAACTAAATACATAATGATGTCAAGCAGGAAGGCCTCTACCAAAATTGTAAAATTGGTGATCCCAGGGATAGGGGTTTGGTGATCCCAGGGATAGGGGTTTGGTGATCCCAGGGATAGGGGTTTGGTGATCCCAGGGATAGGGGTTTGGTGATCCCAGGGATAGGGGTTTGGTGATCCAAGGGATAGGGGTTTGGTGATCACAGGGGTAGGGGTTTGGTGATCCCAGGGGTAGGGGTTTGGTGATCCCAGGCATAGGGGTTTGGTGATCCCAGGGATAGGGGTTTGGTGATCCCGGGGATAGGGGTTTGGTGATCCCAGGGATAGGGGTTTGGTATTAAGGTGGGGCCAAAGTGGTTAGTTATTAGATGCGTGAAGAATATAATCTTTTAACTTCTTGATAACTACCATTCCAATTCCTTTCAAATTTGATATTAGGTATCTTTGGATAAAGGGGTCATAAAAATTGTACATTTTAGGATTCCTGCACCCCTGGAGCCTTTGGGACAGGGCAAAAATTGCCCAAATATTGACCAATTTTCAAAGATCTTCTTCTCTAAAACCGCACAGATGTAAGAAAAACTAAATGCATAGTGATGTAGCTCAGGCAAGCTTCTACCACAATCGTAAATTTCATGATCTCCGGTGTAGGGGTTCTGACACCAGGGTGGGGCCAAACTTACTATATAGTGTTTAAGTGTAAAATACTTAAAACACCTTTAGTGCTATTAACATTAAATTGAATCTAAATGGTATTTAGAAAGAGCAAGTACATGTAGTCTTTTGACAAAATTTGATTATCCCAGTGGTAGGGGTTCTGACCTTAGGGTGGGGCCAAACTTCGAACATAGTATTTATGTGTAAGATTGTTGATACTGTACAAAATCTAAATGCATACTTAGGAATACCAGAAAAGGATGTACAAAAAATGGTGAATTTCACAACCCAGGGTTTTAACTGTAGGATGGGTCCAAATTACACATATGTTTTCATGTTAATACATCTTTTATTTTATGTAAACCATTTCATCAATATATGCACCTTTTTTGGGCATTGACGTTTTAAGAACACATCTTGTTTTATAGTGCTGCTGAACATTAAAATTTAGCTTAGATATGCAGAACAGGATTTTTTCTAGGTTTCATAGCCCTTGGGACTAGTGATACTTTTTTCACTAGTATTCAGGTGACCTATAAGGCCTGTGGGCCTCTTGTTAGATAATAGTGATGAGTATCGCAAGTGTTTTTACAATCTCATGATGATATCACGATATTTCATGACATTCTATTTTTCCTTAATTCTCTGTGATTTCCATTACTACTTTGGTTTAAAGCGCAGAAAGTCAAATTCAGTTTAAACATTTATTTCGTAAAAAAAAACATTTTGTAATAAAACAAAAAAATCAGATCAAACAATAATTAAATGACTCACAACCTGTATATATAGAGATATAACGATTCCTACGCGTTTTACCAAATACTCTCTCTCTCTCTCTCTCTCTCTCTCTCTCTCTCTCTCTCTCTCTCTCTCTCTCCATCGTATCGCAATACATACCGTGAGACAAATTATCGCGATATACCGGAAAATTCACACATCCCTAATAGATACTACTCCAGAGATACTTTAATAACGTTCAATCAGACACACTTAAAACACTCATTTACTGTGAATACACACGTTAATTACAAATCATAAACATTTGTTAACACAGCTGTTATCAATAAATGACTGTTGTAATTAACATGGTGTGTATCACCGTAATGAAAATGCAACACCGTGTTTTGATGTGTATTTGACACTGTTGAGGCGTGTAATCAACACTCTGTTTAGATATGTGATAAGCACCGTGTTTATCGATATCGAATTTTCTTCACTTTAGCAGTGTCAAACTCGGATACAAAGAGGTTGTCTCTGGTGTCCACACATAAACCATTAGGATGGTGAAAATGACGGTTCTGAATGTAACGGAGGAACTGTCCGTCCTGATCTAGAATATGGATGCGGTGGCTGTCCCAGTCTGCTGTCAGGATGTGACCCTGGCTGTCTGTAGCGATGCCAGCTGGATGGAATGATTTCTTGGTATTAGAGGGATGACCAGTGTATCTAAATCGGAGTTTTCCGGACTGATTGACCACCACAACTGCATTAGCATTGAAGTCAGCCACACAGACATCCAGGTTCCTGTTCTCACTGATGTTCTTGGGGTAATTTTCAGAGGAATAGAGAGGACGACCCTGATCATCAGACTGGATGCTTTGTTTCTTTGTGTAACCAGAGTAACGCGCAACTATGGATTTTCTTTCATCATCACTGGTCATGATAATCAGGAGATCATCTGCTGAAGTACTGCAGATACTGCGAGGTCTCCATCCGTCTAGTCTGATCATGGTCTCTATCTGATTATTCTTCACTAGGTTTACAGTTTTATCATTATAGTCAGTATAAACAAGATCTCCGGCCCGTGTCACTGCTATGTTAAAAGGTTCGTTCCCTGACTTGGTTTGTATTGATGCCAATAGTTTGCCTTGGAGGTTGAGGAGTTTCATGATTTTGTTATTCCCACATGTCCAGACTTGTTCTTCATTGAGACAACTAACGCTGCCTTGTCTGTCAAATCCAGTGTTTATGGTGCCGGCGAGTCGCGGTTCAACAAGCATTGGTTTGACTGTTGTTAGGGATAATGATGACAACGTACCAAACATTTCATCAAGTTTTTCTGTTTTAATCGTTGGAGTAGACAACCTTGGCATTGTAACTTTGGTTTCAGAAGGCAGCTCATTGAATTCATCGTTTCTAGATCTGTAAGTGAATGTTAAGGAGATATCATTGCTGTCCAGAATGTTTTTGAGTTTTAGAATGACCCGTTTGATTTCAGCAATTTTGTGCGTGATTTCGTCTGTATGTTTCTGTAAAACAGCCAGGTGTTTATTTTTCTTCTCCTTGATATCCGATTTCCGTCGGTTAATAAAGGCGGTGATCTGCCGTTGCAAGATTTCTCCATGTTGATCAGCAGCTGTGGACAGGTTTAAATAATTTGTTTCTGTCTCGGCTTTCCCTTTTTGGGCATTGGAGGCCATTTCTTCGTATCGGGGATAAATTTTGTTCTCTAGTTCATATAAATCTTTTTGCAAGCGTTGTTTTTTCGAGCTAAGTTTTCCCAAAATATCCGATACATCGTGACTTTTGTGTTTACCTGAGACGAGACAGGAAGTGCAAACAGGAACGTCACATTCCTCACAATAAAGTTCGCAATCTTTTTCGGTGTGTTTCAGACATTTTGCGTGTTTAGGAGTAAACTTTCTGTTGAAATACGAAACGACATTGTGTCTTTTAGAGTAATCTGAGAGATGTTTACTGACACAATTACTACAAAGATCGGTATGGCAAAGTTCACAATAGTTTTGTACGGGGTCAGTTTCACAGAGGTCACACAGTAGGACGTCCTGCGCACTACGTCGCGGGTCCATCTTTGCGGTCACATGGGCAGTTTACTGTTAATAAAAGAAATGAACTTTAATGTTTATTGGTTAAAACTTGACTGATGTTTAATTAGTAATAAAAAAGCATATTAATGCATTACACTTCTTGAAAAAACACACCTTTTAATTTGACTTAAAAAATGTATACATGCATTGCACAATAGACGAAATGTATGTCTAGGCTTCTTGATTGTGTCATACAGGAGATATACTCAAAGGAAGAATGAATTAATTTCCACAGAAAAAGGTAAAATTTAACTACAATTTAGGATAATTTCAGATATAAAGCCGGATTGTTAAAAAATAAATAAAACTTAACAGATAGAATGCATAATATAGATATAAAATACCCTCCCACTTCACCCAAACTCACTTGAAATTAAAGTGATCGCTGTAATCATATCTAGCTGTTTTAATAATTTGACGCATTCAAACAATTATCTAATACTTTTCTAACAATTGTAGAGACAGTGCAACTCATAATGTAAGATAATGTTGTCTAACCTGTAAATACCCAACCTGAGGTCTTCACAGCTGCGTCTTCCTCGTATGTCTACTAGGTTATGATGATTGACTTAAATGTGCGGGTCCTGCTACACTATATATATATATATACCCCGTCTGTCCACGTGATTCAAACGGGAAGTGTGGTGATTTACCAAATTTGGACCAAACTTCAGTTATTTTATTCATTTACAACTTAGCTTACATAAATGATTACTTTTACAATATTTAATGTCCTCTCCAGAATTTTCCACTCATATAGAAACGTCACTATTGCCGGGGAAGGTGTGCAAAATTTAGGCATATGCTCGGCGCTTACGGCCTTTGAGCAGGGAGGGATCTTTATTATGCGACACCTGCTGTGACACGGGACTTCCGTTTTCGCCCCACATTAAATCGCCTCTTGCGACAAGCAGGGATTGCTGAGTACCTATTTTAACCGGATCCTCACGGGATGAAAGAGTTATGTATAAAGAAAATAACTAATTGGTTGGTTAATATTCCCTCTTAAATACTCCCATGATTGTTTTGAATGAAAGCTGTTGATCATAATTTATGTAGGTGTATAACGATTTATAAGCTGCTTAAGCACACTAGAGCAGTTAAAGGACGCAACGCATGTTTCTAAACGTTTTCATTTTTTCAGCAAAATTAATACTTCTTATGCCTAAAACTACTTTCAATGTGTTTTAAATGAAAGATTTTGCGTAGTTATCGAGTTTGAGAGCGATGAAATTCAAATCTTGCGATATGCATATTTTCTTTCGCTAGTTTACGCGCCATTATGTGTGACGTCATATGCGCCCTCGGGTTGAAAACATCTATTAGCCAGTTCATAAACAGATTAGATTTAATCGACAATTATCACGTTAACGGCTTGTAAATAATAATGCATTAAGATGTTTTGTGCCGTGCTCGGGTGTACTAGTAGTCGGTAGAAAGGATTTATACTGAGTATTTTTCTAGTTTTCGAAGGATGGTACGAGAAAAAAGACGTGGATAATTTTTTTGTTAGAGCAAGAACTTTACCTTAAAAAACACACCCAGTCACCTTTTCAAAAACCGCTTGGAGAGAGACCCTAATAAACTGCGAGAAAATGGATATATCGAAGCTATAAGCACTGGTAGGCCTATAGCATATATTCTGATTTGCTCTTCAAATTCAATACGTACTCGGATCAACTGACCTTCACCTTGTAACAACATATATCGACGATACAATGTAACTTCTACCAACTGGTAGATTTACCCAAAAAAATTAAAGATACAAAATAATTGAACTTTTAATTATACAAATAATAGAATATTGTATTTCCTAACTTTAAATTGAATCATAAAATTATTTCCTTATTGAACTTGTAGCATCTTGAGTGCGTCAGTATATAACGCCGTGATCCCACTTTGTAAATTCCTAAAGACGTGCAGATCACAATTCAAAAATAGTAATAAGATTGCTTTATCAAATAAAATAATGTGATTACCACTTTAAATTTAATCATTTTTATTGATTTGTGTGTGTGTTGTCTTTTTCTTTCTTTCCGAAATGCACTCGTGATAATAGCTTGGCATAGGGCCTAGTTGTAAACAATTTAACGTAGCATAATTTGTCTAATCCAAAAATAAATTATGATTGCACTGTTTATTTTAGAAAAACAGCGCCAATTACAGATGTATAAAGGAATAACATCACCAAACAGTTTGTAGACAGCGACCCATATAAACATTATTTACTCACAATATTGCCGATTTCATACACCCTTTACTCGCTATATTTGGGTATTTACATCGTTATATGCGTGCTCTGGTGGCGAAAATGTATAAAGCTCGGAAAATTTGTCAACATCAATTTAAATGTTGCCCATGGTAAATAAATTAGGCCCCTAAAAGTTGAGTTTTTAATAATATCTCGCAGTACTTTCACAATCCGAAGGGCGCATGTGACGTCACTATACCACGTGATTACCTATCTAATTAACTAGACTTTTTGAAATCGGGGCGTAGATTTAAGTCTGTATTGTGGTTAATTATCGCAAAATGTCGGCTAACGAACTATTAGAATTAATTACTATAAGCATAAAGAAGACGAAATGCATGTAATGTTGTATACTTTGAAAACATGAGACGTGTCCTTTAAGCATTATCCCCCTATCCCACTCACCCACCAACCCAACCCAACAACAGTCAACCTCTAAACAAAACATACAAAATGATGAAATAAATGTTTGGTAAGTTTGACTTTAAGTAATTAAGCATTGCTTTACAATGATTAACGAACAAGTTTTACGACTAATGTTTCTGCTTCTTGTCTGTCACTGAGCTCAATATTTTCCATTAGGTAGAAAAGAGCGGTAAAATAAAAGCTTATCTTGCACAAAATTTCTGTTTTAATGGATATCTCAAATTTCATTTTAGTTGACACTTCAAGATTCCACCCGGTCGTAAGCTCAGTGGTAGAGCGTCCTCCTTGTTACCGGGAGGTTCAACACGTGTCAAACCTAAGACGTTAAGAAATAGTTAGTGATTGCTTCTTCGCCAAACGTTCGGCATTTAGAAGTAAGAATCACGGGTCTTTCAGATATGACCTTAAAAACGAAGGTCGTGAGCGCTAAGCATACATGTGGTTTAAATTTGTGTTGCTTATCCTACATCTAGTGACGTATCACTATGAGAGCAAAATTATCAAAGGGACGTAAACAATCAATCAAGATTCGAGTCTTGTATTATTCTTAACACTGTTTACAGAGACTGTGTGATCTATAAATGTAGGTTAAATATCCCTTCGCAAGGATTTAAGTCAGGGAAATATTTTATCCTCCCCAGAATTTATTTCCTTGATACTTATCGGCTATCATAAATAACCAATCAGAATCATGGAGTTTTCTCTTTCCGTATTACAAGATGCAATCTCGTCGAAGAAAATCTATTTTGGTATTAATCAGCTTTCATTGAAACAAAGGATGTACAATCAAGGAAATTGTTTTCTCGTCAGTACGAGATACGGCACGGTAGGGGGAAAACCCGATTGCGATCAAGGAAAGTTGTTCTGTTCAGTTTCAGATACGGTGTCGTAGAGAGAGAAAAAAGATTACAATCAAGGAAAATTCTTGTCGTTTGTACGAGATGCGGTGTTATAGAAAAAAAACTTCCCTGATACCAATTAATCTGCTTTAGTTAGACCAATCTGCTTTAATTAGACCAATCTGCTTTCATTAGAATAATAATTAGAATCAGAATCAAGGATTTTTTCTCTCTGGTTATTACAAGATAAAATCTTGTAGAAAAAAATTCTTGATGCTAATAATCTTTTGCACATACAAGTATTACTGAGCTCTCTGAAATATCCCATTGGTACATGATTGATTTCTTTATCACGTAGAGTGAAAGAAATGTTTCCACTGCAACGTTTTCGTGATCGAGAACTGCAAAGAGCAAATTATTAATGAAGGTAATTCAATGAGACTTTGAGTCTCGTGATAAATCCTGAAAAGTGAATGTGAAATCATATTTACAACATGTACAGCGAAATGTCTAAATGCCCCCTCAGAAAACTGGTCCTCCCTAAATATCGACCAATTGTTTTAAGAGTCTGACTAAATTTAAGATTGTCTCACTAAACCTCTCTATTTGGATGTTCTTGATAGTGTCCGTATAAAATTCTGATGCTGTAGGTGTTTTCTATTTTATCTGTGGGAACAGAGAGAGAGAGAGAGAGAGAGAGAGAGAGAGAGAGAGAGAGAAGAATGGCATGATTGAGAGAGAGAGAGGGGGGGAGGGGGAGAATGACACGATTGAGAACTGTTCTCGACCGCAGGATCTATTTGGTGGCTGTGATTGAAAGTGCTCATGGGGAAGGTAACAAATCATCATTTTTGTATTGTTCTGGATTTTTTTAATCCAAAACAATACGTCGTTCAAATCTTACTTATTCAGTGGTAAATATGATTTAACGTACGACTTATCTAACCGGGCTCACAGCGGGTGTAACCGGTCGACAGGGGATACTCACTCCTCCTAGACACCTGATCCCACCTCTGGTATATCCAGGGGTCCGTGTTCGCCCGGTCCTTCATTTTTATGAGTAAAACTGTTTTGTTCGTCGTGAGGAAGGGACAGTTGTCTGTAGAATGTATCGAATTGTCCCTCTCGTTGGTCATATTAGTGCCTTCTGTGTATTTTCTTTGACCTAGGTCCGATATTTCTACAGTGTAGGTATTTGTTGTTGATGGTTTTTGGTGCGGTTTTGTATCGACATCGCACACGCTAAAACGCTATGTCAGAACATCGATATAATAACTTACTTTAACAGACGTTTTGATGACATATGATTGATTGTATTTGTTTAACGTCCCATTAGAGAAATTTTCACTCATATCGAGACGTCACTAATGTCGCTGAAGGGCTGCGACATTTAGGTCTATGCTCAGCGTTTATGGCCTCTGAGCAGGGAGGGATCTTTGTCGTGTCACACCTGTTGTGACACGGGATCTCAGTTTTAGTTGTCTCATCCGAATGACCCCCGCATTTAGTCGACTCTTACGACAAGCAAGGGGTACTGAGGATCTATTGTAACCCTGATCTTTAAGGATTGATTGTTTGAATATTGTTTAACGTCCCTCTCGAGAATATTTCACTCATATGGAGACGTCACCATTGCCGGTGAAGAGTGCAAAATTTCGGCTTATGCTCGGCGCTTACGGTCTTTGAGCAGGGAGGGATCTTTATCGTGTAACACCTGCTGTGACACAGGACCTCGGTTTTTGCGGTCTCATCCGAAAGACCGCCATATTTAGTCGCCTCTTACGACAAGCAAGGGGTACTGAAGAGCTATTCTAACTCAGATCCCCACGGGAAGGATCCCCAAGGAACTTGATGGAAGATCAATCTAAAGTCAATTTAAAATGACATACCAGGGGTATGGATTTTTAGACTATCGCATCATGAAAATAATTAGGTATTTTCATGATATTAAAATGATGGTTAAATTAAACTCGCGACTTAATCGGAATATTACAGCGTAGGTTCTATGTCCCCCGTGATCTTCATTAAACTTTTCTGTTTCAAATCAGAGGAATATATTATAGCAATGAACATAATGAACTCTTCAAAAGGTTTGCTCATCTTTGTGATTTTCAGTTCGTCATGCACTAATTGTAAATTAATTTCAAATGATTACAGTGAGTAGAAATATTCAAAATTAGAGAATTTCGTACATGCAAGGTGAAGATAACGAACAGTGATCAATCTCGTAACTCCTATAAGCAATACAAAATAAATAGTTGGGCAAACACGGACCCCTGGACACACCAGAAGTGGGATCAGGTGCCTAGGAGGAGTAAGCATCCTCTGTTGACCAGTCACACCCGCCGTGAGCCCCATATCCTGATCAGGTAAACGGAGTTATCCGCAGTCAAAATCAGTGTGCCAAGAACGGCTTAACACCCGCCTATGTATAATAATGCGATTACCAACTTGCAAATCACCCACCGTTACCCAGAGATATTTCTGTCACATACAATTTCTTAATACAGAAAAATAGAATGTACATTCTTATAGATTGACAGATTTTGTCAATAAACTCCGAATCGCTTACTCCATGGTTGCACCTTTAATATTGTTTCATATGTGAGGTGAAGTCCGTAAGCTATCATAAAATCTTACTTGAATCTTACTTGATTAGTAAATATCGTACAATTCATTAAAAATATACTTTCGTTTTCGTTAAACTACCCTGAAATAGCAAAAATGAGAGTAAACAAGGTGGATCTAAGCCAGTTTTCTTTTCTTAATGACAACTTAGATAATACAATATGAGGTAAATATGTTGTTTATCGATATGATTGTTTGATGTTTTCCGCCACACTCAACATTTTTTTCAACTATCTGATGACGCCCAATTTTTAATAGTGGAAGAGAGAACCCAGATACAATGTCCTAGGAAGAGAACACCGACCTTCCGAGAGTAAACTAGGAAACTTTCTCACTTACCGGAGCGAGCATGAACTTAATCCTACAGAAGAAATAAGTTTTGATAAATCTTGAATGAATAAACTATGACTGTTCCTTTTCTTTAATCCGTGATCTTAGCCTTAAATCGGCCTTGTGGAAATTTCCAGAACGAAGCAACACTATAGACTCTTAGACTCTTAGG
This sequence comes from Ostrea edulis, assembly GCF_947568905.1. Taxonomy (NCBI): domain Eukaryota; kingdom Metazoa; phylum Mollusca; class Bivalvia; order Ostreida; family Ostreidae; genus Ostrea; species Ostrea edulis. Next base: position 45,474,319 of record NC_079171.1, on the reverse strand, counting down.
TCTATGTATAATCAATCGCACGTTCTCGAGAAGTCGTGACTGGTTTACAACATGATCAACATAAAATTGTCAGTGAAGGATTCAGAGGGCGGTTTTAGAAGTCCCCCCCCCCCACCACCACCACCACCTTCCGTCAGAAAATTGTGCAAACAAAAAATAACACATTTCGAGAGTGGAACCCTTCCCCTTTGAAAACCAAATTTAATGGTAGAACCACGCCCTTTTCACAAATCCTGAATCCGCCCCTGAAATGTAGAAGTTCAATGCTAGATACATTCATGTAAAACTTATACGGTACCAATTTTGATGCACCAGATGCGCATTTCGACAAATAATGTCTCTTCAGTGATGCTCAACCGAAATGTTTGAAATCCGAAATAACTATGAAGTTTTAGAGCTAAATATAGCCAAAACAGCGTGCCAAAAAAGTGGAGTATATATATATATATATATATATATATATATATATATATATATATATATACTCCACTTTTTTGGCATATATATATATTACAAAATTCTGTCACAATGGGTGGGAGAAGTTGGAAATTGACAATGCCGGTAATAGAGAGTGGTACTCACAGGTACTTGCTTAATATTAAATCCGCCACTGAATGTTCACCTTTTTTCATATCTTCCGCAATGTAACAAAAATTTGGGAAATTTGTAGTAAAATTTCTATGCCATGCTTATAGCAGGATTTGAGCTGTAGGGTTTCTTTAAATGATGTTTTTTACAACACTGTTCATTTGACATACTGTACGAAATCACCACCATTTGTTCATTCTGTTAACATCTACACACACGTAAGTGCAATAAACATATTATTTACTTACATATTGTTTGAAGTTTAGTGATAATAAACCTGGTAAAAGTAGATCAGAAACTTACTGTGGGTATCATCGTTTTCCCCGGCTTTGCCGCCCCCCCCCTACCCCACCCCACCCCACCCCACCCCCGATTGTGACAGTATGATGTTGTTTCATAAATAAAGAAAACAATTAAAATAAACATGCTGAGAAGGACTTGAATTATAATTTAATCCTTTCAAATTTTACACGATTCTTACAAACATAGTTACATAGCATGCTGATTAGTAAATGTCACATTATTTTCAAAATATTATCTTTGAATAGGTTTTAATCATATAAAAGCTTTTAACAAAAATATACGATGAACATAATGGAGAGAATTAAAGTCAACATAAAGGTATATATAGCTTAACCCAGCATTTTAATACACATCAAATGATTGATTGATTGTATATTGTTTAACGTCCCTCTCGAAAATATTTCACTCACTTGGAGACGTCACCACTGCCGGTGAAGGTCTGCTAAATTTAGGCTTATGCTCGGCGCTTAGGGCCATTGAACAAGGAGGGATCTTTATCGTGCCACACCTGTTGTGAAACGCGACCTCGGTTTTTGCGGTCTCATCCGAAAGACCACCCCATTTAGTCGCTTCTTACGACAAGTAAGGGGATACTGGGGACCCATTTTAACCCGGGTCTCCAGGGGATTAATGAACTTTGTTTACATTGACAACGTGCAGTACGGATCAACATCTGATGTCTGCATGTTCTAGACCATTTTTTAAAATATGTAGCATAAATAAAGTCAATATTTCAAATAACAAAAATTAATATCAGTGATAAATTGAATATGTTAATGGATATCTTTTAAAAGAAATGAATGTATAGAATGTTAGTCTTGGGTAAATGAATTATTTCAAATAACAAAAATTAATATCAGTGATAAATTGAATATGTTAATGGATATCTTTTAAAAGAAATGAATGTATAGAATGTTAAAGTCTTGGGTTAATGAATTATTGTTTTAGCAACGTTTAGGCAACTATATGTACCCCCCCCCCCCAAAAAAAACCAACCAATAACATCTGTATTTGCATGTATTACTGGTAATTAGCGCTAGAATCAAGAGTTATAAATCTACTCAAAATATTATGAATATATACTTGATGAGTGTGTAAATCTATACAAACACTAGCATCGTTTGTTTGTTTGAGGGTTTTTTTAGAAGGGAGTGGTAAATTTATGTTACGTTTGTATTCATTTATCTCCCAATATTGCTTGACCGCCGCGGTGGTCTAGAGGTTAGAATGTTCGCCCCGCATGCGGAAGGCTGGGGTTCGAATCCCGGCTGCGACAAACAGGTAGCGACAGTTCAATCAACATTACGCCTACCTATCTGTATTTTTAAAAAAACGGCAAGGTGCACAACACGCCCCTCCCCTCCCACGCAAAACCTGATTTTTCACGTGTCAATATTATTAAAATGTATGAATGCTAGTTACATTCAGTTTATAAAAGGGATACAAGTGAACAAGGCCTAATTATCTTGTTTTCCCTTGGTGATGCACCTTTTTATTTTCCAGTGCTTGGTTGGTTGTATACTATTTGATGTCCCGCTCGAGAATTTCTCACTCATATGGAGACTTCATCATTTGCTGGTGAGATTTTATATAGATTTTATCGGGTTATAGGCAATGTAAAACATTAGAAAATAAATGGGAAATCTTCAAATTTGGATCTAAAAAGGACAATAGCAGTACATGTAGCGAACAGTCTTTAGACAGTGCGGAGGGGAGCGCTACTCTTACGGTCACGAACTCGGTGTTACACGGGGGTTACAACATAAAGAGGTTTACTCTCAACATATCAATGAACATGTCCTTTATATTTGAGACACATGCTCTATTTTGCGTTTATTTTTTCATTATTATAACGTATTAATGTCTTCTTCACTTATGCTATTAATATAGGTTACATGTATTTGCAACCTAAAAGCAATACAATACACAATACGGAAATCTACGCAGAATTTACTTTTGAATAAATGAAGAATTTCCACCCGAAACTGTATCAGAAAGAAAATCGCTGGTGCGTATCATGAAAGAAAAGCGTGAGGAAGGTCACCACGTTCGACTGGTTTACAACAAATTTTATATTCATATCGTGTTGTACCGTCCAAAGATACCCGCAGACTTGGATTAGGTATTCGCCTGGGATAAACTTTGTGTGTGTTCATGGATTAGATCTAAATATAGCCAAAAACAGCGTGCCAAACAAGTGGAGCCAAATTCGTCCAAGGATAAGAGCTATAATAGTTTTGACTAGGCCTATGTTTATTAATTTACCAATATTAATGATTATATTACTTAAGGAGGTATGCTACACCAGAGAAATTAGATATGTATGAAAAGTGGAGGATATAACCAACAATATTTTGAAATTGTGATTTTTTTTAAAATTTACTTTATTTAGTCAAAAAATGCAGTTTTAGTCGAAAGCAATTTAAAACAATTTCTAAACCCCTGCTGAACTCGAACCCGCGATCTACAGTTCAGAAGTCCACATGCTAACTTACTGAGCTACTCAGCCAGTCGATAATGTTTTAAATGAATAGATATCTGACATATAGAGGGACGTTAAACAATATTCAATCAATCAATATACATACATCGTATATTTATCTTGAATGGAGAAAAACAAAATTTTGACGGAATGCTCAATACTGCGAGTCTCGATATTATATTTGTGTATTTGTATATATCTATATGTTGTGTATTCGCTTTGTGTAAACCCCCTCCCCCGGACTGCATTTTATAGTAGTCGAGAAAGATAGATGAAATGTAATTAATTAATTGTAAGTGATACATTGGATACATGTATTCAACCCACTCCAATGATACCAAAATCCCTATATTTTGTGTTTGTCAATGTTTTCGAGAAGTCACCCCCTCCCCCCCCCCCTTTTTTTTTTGAAAAACAATTTATGTATAGACCTATAATCTATTTCAGTCATTATGAATTAAAATACATATCGTAATACAAGTAAAACGTATAGCAAATTATCTTTCAGGTACCTTAATTATACCATTTAGAAATAATTTTGATGAGTAACATATTTTTAATTTCTTCTAGGACTAATACAAGTGCCTTGCACGAAATGTACATGTATATGAATCCCTATCTTAGCTACACAAACTGTTTCTGTTTTGTATTGTGTTTTCAAAAATGAAAGTAAATTAGTGTTCCCCAAACAACGAAATAGTTTTGTAAGCATTGCAGATATAGCAGCACACTGAACCGATCGACCCCCCCCCCCCCCCCCCCAACAAAAATGCCCAAACATCAGATGAATTTTGCACCACTCTGTACCTCACGGATTTTCATGACATACTATGTTGACGCGTTGTATGTATTTATATAGTGTGCGTAAAATTTTATATGAGTGAATAACCATCGTATGCTTTCTGACAAATAAATTGTTGTCTTTTAAAAATATAGAATTTTACACTCGCGCTAAATACGTCACTGATGTACGTACGTACTTAGGTGAATATTGTCGTCTGCTGTTACATGAAATATACCACCTGCCGTCAAATGAATGTGAATGGTAAAACATTAATGCTTGAACCTTCAAGGAATATACTGTTTATTAAAAGAATCATCCATCGTTATATAAACTATTTAAATGTAGTTTACCTGGTATGTAACATGAATTCTCACGAATCGTTGGTTGGTGCTATTTATATTTGTTTACACTATAGCCATAACAACAAAAATGGCATCCAGTCTGTAAGATGGGCTCAAATTTATCCGGATTTTTATTATTATGGTGATTTTGATAAATGTCAAACTGTTTAAATAAATAACCATATAAGCATTTATTACTTGAAAATATATTTACTACCCAAATGATTTTCGTTTCCTCTTCAACTGCTACTATCAACGCAAATTATGTCACGATGGCGAATTTGTTAGCATCTTTCAACTGATAATTTTACCCCTCTTCCATCGTCGCCAGGGATGAAACTAAGAAGAATTGGAAGCTATTTAGTAATTTAAATAAAATAAAAATTGTTCCGGGTGACGAGGGAAGAGGTGTTCAATTTCACTGGTTTATCTATACAAAAACGATGAAAACACCACAAACAGGCTCAAAGCCCTTATTTATTTGATTATGTATTACGCATGCGCATATATAAGTTGATGTCCATATGTTTTTGAGAGTTATTACGCGTTACTCTTTTAGAAATTTGACAGGAAAATATATGCAACGCAAAATAATTTTCCTCCATAAAAGCAGGGCAGAATTTGGCCAAAACCGTACCTACATGTACATGTACTTCGTTTTAAATGCGATATTCATCTGATATTTTTTATGTTCTTAATTTTTCCCGTCATTATAGAAGTCACTGTTACGACTTTTTGTAATAATCAGTTACTGATATATACAAACACAAGGATAAACAGAAAAAAGTTTTTATTTAGGTTCAACATGTTTTGTGATGACACAGATCTTCAAAGTAATAAATCGAAAACTGCCCAATATGTCAGACATCGAAAGGTGCAGGGCTGTTCTGGGTAGTTTGCGCCTTATAACTTTATAGTCAAAACATTTTACCGAAATTAGGTTGTACACTACCTGACAATGTCCAAGAAATCGGGCCACTGTTTTATCTGTTTCATATAGTGCATTACGTTTTGGATTATTGTGTTTGACGAGAAGAAACGACGTGTATTCATAATCAAATTGCCGCACTGGACAAACCACATTCGCAATACCGAGTTTCAAATTTTGGAATTATGAACGACCGTTCAGTTTGTCTTTGGTAAACTATGCGGTATGACGAGTTACAAATTCAGATCGAATGTCCAGGTCGTTTAACCGAATGTTTTGAACTTGTGTAATAAAATGCAAATCGGACAATTCCGAAATTCCCAAAGATGTTATCGCTCCAAACCAAAATACGAAGTTATACCGACTGGATTTCTATCTTTTCACATTATTTTGAATTTTATTCATTTCCTAAATATATTGTAACGCGCCTAGGTCGCAATTGCACTTTTGTACAATACGGGACCCAATGGTAGCGCTGTCAAAAATGTATACGACAGTATTTCGTATGATTTACTCGAGAATTACTCGTGTTAGACTCTCTATCTTGAAATGAAAATACTTGTTCAAGTTGACTGATTTAAATCTGAAATACCGTAGAATTGATCAAAACATTATTCTTGTGATACTGCACATGCAGAAGGAAATTGAACATTATTGTTTGTCTTTCTTAATTTGTTTTTTTTTTAATTTCATTTAGATTATTTTTACCCATTTCCCCCTTCTTAAAAGTTTTAGGTATTTCGGGTCTTTAGTGCGTTTCTCAAAATGGCAGAGTCAGGAGTTGATGTTTTGTGAAATAAGTGACCCCCGATACGGTGAACTTAGAGAATTTTATCAAAGTATGAGGAAGTAAGTAGCGTATTATTGATGTGAAATTTTAATTAACAGGTCCGAAATCTTCCACACTAGTCTAAATTTCGCTGATGTTATAGGAGAGAAACGACTCCGTAACCTGGATCGGTAAATCTCTTAGTAAAAATAAACAAGCAACCGATGTACTAACCCACTGAGCTACTCAGCTAAGTAATGATATTCGAAATCAATAGACAAATATCGCTGATATAATTTATATTTTCATTCATGTTTTAAAGGGAAGTCAGCCATTACGACAACGTAGAGTACCTCCTTAAGATTATATCGTCAATGAGAAAACTTTCATTATCTGATAGAAAAACTAGACAGAAAGTTCGTTAACAATTTAATAAAAATACTTCATAACACTAATGAATAAGTATGGTATGAAATAACACATTCCACACTATTACAAAATATTTTTCTTTGTTAGTATATATAATTCATGTGTAGTTACAGTGGATTACTGCACGAAGAACATGAGCAAAGACAGGTAACTCTGAAAATGTTTATGTACGGGTTAACTATCACCACCAATCCTCTGATAAGCATTATGTTAGTGTGGCCTTCAATTCGACTTTTAGATATATCGATGACGTTTTGTCTATTAACAATCATAACTTTCATTCATATGTCGATTTGATATATCCCTGTGAGCTCGAAATAAAGGAAACCACAGAGTCGTCCACTTCTGCTTCATACTTAGATATTTTATTGAAAGTAGACATTAACGGCAAACTGAAAACTCAATTCTATGACACACGGGATGATTTCAGCTTCTCCATCGTCAACTTCCCATATTTGTGTAGCAATATTCCATTATCACCTGCATATGGTGTTTATATATCTCAACTGATTCCATATGCAAGAGCTTGTTTCGGGTATAGTCAGTTTTTAAATCGAGGTAAGCTACTGACAAACAAGTTAATGGTACAGGGATTTCAACAGTCTCGATTTAAGTCAGCATTTCGAAAATTATATGGTCGTTATAACGATCTAGTTCGTCAATACAACCTCGCATTGGTTCAAATGCTGTCTGACGTGTTTCATACCGATTGTTAAGCCGTTCTTGGCACACTGATTTTGACTGCGTTTACCTGACCAGGATATAGGGCTCACGGCGGGTGTGACCGGTCAACAGGAGATGCTTACTCCTCCTAGGCACCTGATCCCACCTCTGGTGTATCCAGGGGTCCGTGTTTGCCCAACTATCTATTTTGTATTGCTTATTGGAGTTATGAGATTGATCACTGTTCGTTATCTCCACCTTGCATAGGAGTCATAGTGCAGAGTATTTATTATTTTATTCATTTACAAAGCGAAAAATTACATATAGCTGTACAATATTTGTGCTAATAATCATTGATAATATACTAATAAAAGACCTGCAAGGCTATAAAGAATATGATAAAACAATAGAAAGAATTTAAATAAAACATGATAGTAAAATCACGAGGTTCCTCCACGGATTTGTTTTCGTGTAAGTTGAGATAAAGGACATGGTAAGATGTTGACGGGATGCTGGAATGTATCTTCATCAAAACGTGAAGATCAATCTCATGATTCCTATAACTCATCGTTTGAATTGCAGTACGTACACGATACCCATTCATTCGTACTTTTCACATTGTCATCAAATCTGTTTAACATTAAAACAGGATGACGTCTTTTAAAAGAAACATTGATTATAAATTGAATTGGCAAATGTTGATGCTGTAAATTAAATGCGCCATTGTTTTAATTTTGTGTAGATATTCAGAAGAAAGCATGGAAATATAGAGATAAGCTATCGAGGAAAACAACACTTCAATCAGGAAACTACACTGGTCTTAATCTTCAACAATCATCTTAGGTAGGGCAATCAACTTTTACACGACAGTGAAGTGCAAGAATATGATATGGAGGAAGAAAATTGGTTCATATACAAGTATAAACAAGAACTATGCATGCATTATTCTTATGGTGTGGTCAATGAATTACTAGTGCCAGGGGGGCCCAAATATATCAATACATGTGTATGGTGACAAAAATAGACTGTGTTGTCTGCAAGGTGAATATAACGAACAGTGATCAATCTCTTAACCCCTACAAGCAATACAAAATAGATAGTTGGGCAAACACAGACCCCTGGACAAACCAGAGGTGGGATCAGGTGCCTAGGAAGAGTAAGCATCCCCTACGTTTAAAACTTCTACATTCGCTAAGACAAACACGTTTACTCTAGAGTCATAAATGGTTTTCTTTTATATACATAAACAACATGAAGCATATTTGCGTCTGTTATCGGTCACTTGACTATCAACAAAAGTATGGCTACCTCCATGGACTACGGAAGATATAAGTGAAAAGGTGAAGATAACAATTGTTGATTGGTTGTATGAAAGGTGAAGATAACGATTGTTGATTGGTTGTATGAAAGGTGAAGATAACGAACAGTGATCAAATTCATAACTCCTATAAACAATACAAAATAGATTAGGTAGTTGGGCAAACACGGATCCCTGGACTCTCCAGAGGTGGGATCAGGTGCCGAAGAGGAGTAAGGCATATATTGTTTAACGTCTCGCTCGAGAATTCTTCACTCATATGGAGAATATATGGCTGTAAAACTTAGACTTATGGTTGGCGCTTATGGCAATTGAGCAAGAAGGAATCTTTCTCGTGCTACACTTGCTGTGACATGGGACCTCGTTTTTGTTTCGGTCTCATCCGAAGAACCACCCCATTTAGTCGCCTCTTGCGACCAGTGATCAATGAAAGGTGAAGATATGGAACAGTAATCAATTTCGTAACTCCTGTAAGGAATATAAAATAGAGAGTTTGGCAAACACAGACCCCTGGGTATACCAAAAGTGGGACCATGTGTCTAGTAGGAGTAAGCATCCGATGTCGAATTGTCGCACTCGCCGTGAGCCCTATATCTTGATAAAGGGAGTAATCCGTAATCAGAATTAGTGTATCAAAAACATGAAACACATCAGACAGCATTTGACTATTTTATCATTTGTTATTTTGTTTTGTTTTTTTCTCACATTCTCATACAATGATGTAGAAAGATCCCTGTTCTGTATATCTAAGATAAATTTTAATCTTCAGTAGCGGTATATAGCAAGATGTATTCCGAAAACAACTGTTCCCGAAAATACGCATACCGACAATCAAGATCCCTGCACGGCTACCATGTCCTAAATCATAATGTATCGGATATGCAAGAAAATACGTTTGGAGTGTTTCTGGTTAGGAATTAGGAGACAACAAGCCGCTTCGACAGGTAGGGTCATCTGGATTTTTCAGGTTTATAGTAATTTAACCAATGTTGGCAAAAATTGGGAGATGTAGTCAGCTCTAGATAAGATTAATGTTCACGAAATAACCACAGTTACCCATATTCAAAGCGGCAAGACGACACGAGCTGATTTTCCGAGAGCAGAAGGGGGTTGAGTTTTTATTTCTCATGACTCCCGGTTCTCAGCATCAATATCGGCTCAATCATCCAAAGTAAGTTGACCACTCCAGGAACGATTTGTGCATGTTGAAATTTAAATTATTCTAACTTTTTAGTGTTGATGTTTGTATTTTGCCAAAATTCCTATCCAAACGGGTGTGATAATGCTTTAGGGGATAAGTTATGATGTAATGGATTGGTTATGATTTAAAGGAATTGATTGATTTTATTTTGCTTAACGCCAATCTTGAGAATTTTCACTCATATGGAGACATCACCATTGCCGTTGAAGGGCTGCAAAATGTAGGCCTATCCTCGGCGTTTACGGGCTTCGAGCAGGGAGGGATCTTTATCGTGCCACATCTGCTGTGACAGGGGACCATGTTTTTTGCGGTCTCATCCGAAGGGCCGCTCAATGTAGTAACCTCTTACGACAAACAACGGGTACTGAAAACCTATTCTAACCCGGGTCCCCATGGGATGATTTAGAGGAAAGGTTGTAGTTAATATACATGTAATTCATACTGACGCTAAAATTTACATTAAGTAATATGTGAAACATTAACACAAAATAGCAAATTTTATCCAGAAAAAATTAAGATGTACAAATGTTTACGTACAACAAATGATGTACACAGGCCATTAGTAATAAAATATATGCCTACTAATTCTACCAAGACCCTATATTGGCACTAACAAATGTGAAAGAGAAAATCCCAATGTATTGAGTCATAGCATATGCCAGAAGTGGTGTAAATCAAACGTGGATTTAAAAAAAAAAGTAAAGAACTTTTAGTGAAGATGAAATTGCAAACCTTTTCTCAAATAAACATCAAAAAGTATGACACTTCAACACTTTACACGACCATTCCTCACGATAAAATATAGACTAGATTTTTTGACATCATATAATGTTCCTTCGTTAACACAACTGGTAAAAGGAAATACTCATATCTAGTGATCAGTCCTCCAAAAAATTACTGAACACCACTTTGATTCCACGCACTAATACACTGAAGTTGATATTAAAGTGATGCTTGAGTTCCTCATTGACAATATTTTCGTAGTCTTTAGTGATCAGGTATTCTAAGAGACTGTTGGACTTCCAATGAATATGACTTGTGCTCCTTTGTCACCTTCAATTCTGTAACATGTAAAATTAATAGTACTGCAGTATGTTTCAAGGACAATATCTAATTAAGACTAGCATCCCGTGGGAACCTGCTTAAAATAGGTCCTCAGTACACCTTGCTTGTCGTAAGAGGCGACTACATGGAAACCTTCCCCGGCAATGATTACGTATCCATATGAGTGAAAAATCCTTGAGCGAGATGTTAAACAATATAAAACAAACTATGGATACCTGTTACAACCTGCACATTCCTTTGGTAAGATTGTGTACGTACAAATTTTAAGTGTCATTTCACTTGAAGTTAAAACTACCAATCATGACTACAGCATAAACTCATAACTTCAGTGTAAGCATAAGACTTTATTTAGTTATAAATGGCATAAAATCAAGAAATAGTTTCAAGGCAAATAAAATCAATAAGATATGATTGAAAGAAAAGTCATACTTAAGACAAAATATTGAGGCCAGATACCATATTGGTATCGCAAATTCATAATCAAGCCATCAGTAAAAATTCTTACAAAAATGTATTACAAAATAAATATTGTATTTATGCACAGATATGCAAAACAAATGGTAAATATGAAACAAATCGCATGGGGTCGGATGAATGGTTTTCTTCGATGAAGACAGTGTTTACAAAGTTAAAATTGAAGTGCACATCTTCGAGGGGACGTACCAAGCGTTGGATGTACATGCATCAAAACATGAAATTATCGTAAAAGGAAATACAATCGAGATATACACATGTACAACTTATAAGCATAATAAAGTTGGTTATTCATATAAATAATTTATGTATATCTGTCATGAAAGGTGGAGATAACGAACAGTGATCAATCTCATAACTACTACAAGGAATACAATTAGAGAGTTGGGCAAACACTGGATGACCAGAAGCTGTATTGGCAAATTCGATCATTATAACGACCATAGAATTTGCGAAATGTTGACTTTAAAACGAGACCGTTTAAACCCCTGTAATATCAACTTTGGGTCAAATGCAGTCTGACATGATTCATGCCAATTGTTAAGGCGCTCGTGGAACTGTTTTTATACATCATGGGTTAACAGACTGAGAAGTATGTGAACATGTGAAATAAAACATTGTAAAAACGTTACACTCTGATATAAAATATGATAAGAAGAAACAGATAATACTTGGCATGATCTTTTCAATAACACATTGTCAAATTCTAATCGTTGCGTGTGAAACTACACCACACGTCATTGCGGTGGGAGACTGTTCAGTTAATGGTGTACTGTATTGTGTAATTTTCATCCAGGGACACATAAATCTACAGCCAATTCTTTTATTTTAAATGCTTTCAATAGCGTCCGTACATTGGTTATAATCTTCGTACTCGTCGTCAGGGTCTTCTTCCGTTTTTGGTTGAACGAGGTCTCCGAGTTCGTCATACGGAGATTTAACCCTGGTGTAAAGAGATTTTTAAACTTAAATTCTGTGATTTTGTCATTTCATATATCATTAAGTACAACATTCTCACAAATTCAGTGAATGCAAATAGTACATACTTATAATCGCTCTTTGGTAAGTCTGAAAATGAAATAATTCTGTTATCATAATTTGCAGTTATGATGGTTGATTGTCACATGTAATAGCAACGTAATCATGCAACAAACAAGTGTCCTTAAGAAATAAGATATTATTTTTGAATGTTATTGGGATATGACATGAATTTGGTAACATGATCAAATCCTATAACGCCCAAAGGCGGTTATAGTATATTTGATCACGTACCAACTTCATATAATATTTAATCTTTTATATTCATATTTTCTATTTTGATTTGTGTTCTCACCGAGCTTCCATGATTTTGTAGCAGATGACCGAATAACGATCGTAGAACACAAAATATAGTTCGTTAGAGTTTTATCGAATAGAAAATTAGGAACAATATCAAAGAGAATACTAGTTCTAATTGTAACGGGGACCGTTACATATGTTCCCCAAACCTCCCCCAATTAAAAAGTGATGTCTTTGTGAATCTATAGCAAAACATCATTTTATTTTAGCCTTTAATTACATATAGTACGTTCAATATGGTCATTTCAGTACCAAGAAATGAAAGAAAGCGTTGCACGTGCATACACGTGCACGCGTGTATGATTCCGAATTTTTGTTGATGTCGTTCAACAGGCATTCGTATCATATACCTACAGTATGAATTTCATAACATTTCCACCACATATAAGGAAGTTATAGCGATTTTAAAATCGTCCAATCAGAATTCCGCAAACGTGCATGCACGTGATGAGCAGTAATTCTAACCACAGCAATTTGTAAGGAGTACCAAGACACATCTAAACCCCTAATATCAATAGAATTTGATGAACAACAAAAACGTTATTGTCCTTTAAAAACTGAACATTTGAAAAACGTTGCACGCGAATGCGCGTGTTAGTTGGCATTTTTTATTACACCAATATATATATACACATATTGTCTACGTATGCTGTGAATATCATCTCATTCGCTTCATAAATAAGATAGTTACAAACGTTTTAGTAATATCCAATCAAAATGAAGTGCACGTGCATGCGCGTGCAAATTGGTAATTTTGACCATGTAAATCAGTTAAGGGTCTCAATATATACCTATGATATGAATTTCAAGCCATTTCAATGAACAACAAAAAAGTTAGACTGATTCCAAAGTTAGTGTACAAATTTTGTAATGCGGGTGCACGCGCATGCGTGCGCGTGCTGACAAAATAACTATTATTTTTCATATGTACAAATGATATACTATCATCTTATTTAGGTTTTATATCGCTTCCTTCAATATTCTGATTTTCCATGTTTTGTACCAAAATTGCAATGCACGTGCGCGCGCGTGCATGCACGTGCAGACAAAATGACTATCACTATGCACATCTACAAACGCTATACTATCATCCTGGAAAGTTTCATATCGATCCCTTTTGTAGTTTCTGAGAACACTACCGGACAAAAAAGTACCGGAGAAAAAGAATAATAACTAGAAACTCATTACTAGTAATGAGTAGGTCTTCCGTTAGACCACTTCCGGTAGAGAGCTTTCTATTCCTACGAAAACCATTTAAATGTATCAGAAAATGTGCCTTAACAATGAATGAGAAATGTATTATCGAATTTTTTACTCCTTTCTCGTAACTTCCGGTGACGACCGGAAGTACTATTCAGATGCGTTTTCCTATAAATGACAGCGACTCTTTACTGTCTATATTCCCTGAAAATTTCACGTCTCTATCTGAAACAGTTCTCAACAAAAAGAAGTAGACTAAAGAAAGAAAAAGTAGTAGGTTACTACCGACCGGAAGTCAATTTTGAAAAACAAAATTATCAAAACTTTAGAAGTTGATACTTTTATTAAGACATGTGAAAATCATATGAAAGACTTCAAATGTAAGCGAGATTTATGGGGACAAAGAGACGAAAATTAAAAAGGTATTTTATCAAGAAACCGGAAGTAGTCGTTTTGACTACCGAAAGAGTCAATATTCTTTTGACACTTTGAAAGAGACTTAATAAACTAGTATAGGTTTCAATTTAAAGGAACAAGTTTGAAATTTGCGATTCTTTCCATCACTTCCGGTGACGACAGGAAGTGACGGTCGACATGTTCAACCCCCCACTGCACGCCTACAAACGGAGATTGATCATCCCTGAATATTTGATGAACCTATATTTTACCTTTTCCAAGGAAAATGCTGGACAAAATTCCTTTTGAGAAACAGAAAATCGGCCCTATTTTCCGACCAGAAGTGAATTTTGTAAAAACAAAAATAATTATAGCAAGGTCATTTCATAAAACATTATTCCTGAAAATTTCAGCCATCTCTGAGAAATAACTCGAAGAAATCGGAAAATCGACATTTTTTCAAATACTTCCGGTATAGACCGGAAGTGACGGACAAAAAAATTGAATGTATGTGTACAATGGACTAATGTTAGTTGATCAACTCTACAAGTTTCAAGCGTCAATCTATATTCATTATTGAGAAACTGAACAAACAAGGTTTGAACATGTCCACCCCATATCTCACGACCGGAAGTGAATTTTGCAAAAATATTTGAATTTACTTTAGACATTTATAGTGTCTATAACATATGTAAAATTCAAATCATTAATTTGTTTTATGACCGAGATTTATGGCACTGAAAAATGAGAGAATGAATAATCTTTCTTTGATATAACCGGAAGTTGGAGATTCAACTTCCGGTGGGGTCAACATTTTTTTGAGAATTAGAACCAGACCAAGTAAACAGATATAGGTTTCAGTTTGAAAGAGAAAAGTTTGAAATATATGATTCATTTAATCTCTTCCGGTGACGACCGGAAGTGACGGACGACATTTTTAACCTCCTACTGCACGCCTACAAAGTGAGATCTATTAACTCTGAAAATTTGGTGACTCTATCTTTTACCGTTTCTGAGAAAAACGCTTGACAACGAAAACAGCTAATAAGCCGTATTTGCCGACCGGAAGTGAATTTTACAAAAATATTTGACGTTACTCTAGACATTTATAGTGACTATAACATATGTAAAACTCAACTCATTAACTAGTTTCATGACCGAGATTTATGGTACTGAAAAACGAGAGAATGATTGGTCTTTCTTTGATATAACCGGAAGTTTAAGATTCAACTTCCGGTGGGGTCAACAATTTTTGAGAATTAGAACGAGATATAGTAAACCGAAATAGGTTTCAATTTGAAAGAAAAAAGTTTGAAATTGATGATTCATTTAATCACTTACGGTGACGACCGGAAGTGACGGCGACAAAAAATATTACGTGCATGCACCATAGAGAAAATAGATCTATCATCCCTGAAAGTTTCATTCGATTATCTTTAGTGGTTTTCAAGTTTACCCCCGGACAAGGTTTCTTTCAAAAACCGGAAAATCGGACGTATCTCAAGAACGGAAGTGAATTTTGAAAAAATGAAAAAAATGCCTCGAGGTACCATCGTTCTCTATAATCTGTGAAAGTTTCAAGAAAATCCATCCAACGGTCTCGGAGACGAAAGGGAAAAAAAAAAATTAATAAACAGTAGAATCACTAGAAGGTCTTCCGTTGGTTACGGAAGACCTTAATAATAATAAGAAGAAGAAACAGAGTAAAAAAAAACATGTTCCCAAACTTTGTTTGGGGAACATAATAAGCTACAGATATTTAATTTTAAAAATAAAAATAAAAAGACGAGACAGGTATAAAATAAAGGTAAAGTTAACGGAAATGAAGACAAGGAGAACGGGGTAAACTACATCCGTGATGTGATTTGGTCGCGATCAGCGATGGAGAAAATGGCATTGGTCTAACCTACAAAGTTGAAAACCCAATTGATGAACATAGATTTCGAGAGAAATTCAAAGGATCTGAGAGAAATTATGGAGGATATGATGGGTCAAGTTAACGTTAACCTCTTAGTCAGGTTTTTGGAAAGAAACAACGGCATGTTCATTGTTAGGACTCGCGGTTGTAGCCATGCAAGAGACGATTCGAGACAGTAGGACAGATTTAGACAAAGTGCAGGTAGGTTGCTTCTTTTATTTACCTTCAGTGTGTGTAAGAGAAAATAAAAACGAACTGACGGAGTTTCTGTTCACTTGAGATATTTTTGTTGTAGGATTTTAATGAAGACCGGTACCCTGACGTGAACATAATTTTTCGAGCCTCGAAACCAGCCTCACTTATGATCATGCCGAGTCATAGCCGTGATGGCAGTTGCCAGGAAACAACAGGTTAACTTATCATCATAAAGTAATTAGGTTTATAACTCTGCCACGTTTTTTCGCTTCCATTATCATAGAACTTTATTTTATAGATTCGCCATGCAGAAGTTGCAGACTGTATTTAAAACTGTATAAAATGAAACAACAGAAGAGTATGCTTAATGTTTCTCTTTTATAAATTGATGAAATTTATAAAATAAACTCTGTATAAATATCCTGCTGCGTTTGTTTCTGTTATGATATATTTGCAGTGGCGGATCCATTGTTTACGAAAGGGGATGTGAAAATCAAGTATTAACCAAAATACTTAGCCATTTTGGGTGCCAATCTGGAATTTTACTCACAAAATTTCTATTATTTAAATTTGTGGCGAAAGGGAAGGGGTCTAAATTCCCCACTGCATTGCATAAGCAAGAAGCCATGTGAAAGTACAGGAACTGACTTTTGAAGCGGTGATTATATTCATACGCAAGAATAATCTGATCATGTGACCAAATTCATGTTACACGAAATTTAGCATCGATTTCATTAGTAATGTCATATAAGGAAGTGCATTGGTAAATGTAAATATTATGGAATGATTACAACATGAAGGTCTTGTATGGTATTGTATAGTATGGAGTAAAAACCAAAGACATGAGAGGTCATAGTTACGAATAATGATATAATAAAATTAACGGATAAAAAATAGTCATAACATAGATGTATAGATGCTTATGAAATATTTGGAGACAAATTGTGATTTTCTGTACCCCACCCTTATGCGTTGAATCAGAGTGGAGTAAAACAAACGAAATTTTGAATGATTGATCACCAGATTTTTCCATTTTTGTTGAAGCAACTGTCGTAAGAGGCAGCTAAATGGGACGGTCCTTCGGATAAGATGAAAACCGAGGCCCCGTGTTGCAGCAGGTGTGACACGATAGATATCCCACCCTGCTCAATGACCATAAGCGCCGATTAAAGGCATCAATTTTGCAGCACATTCACCGGCATTGGTGACGTCTCCATATGAGTGAAATATTCTCAAAAAGGAACGTTAAACAATATACAATCAATCACTTGATGATGTGAAAAAGTCTAGTATTTGATTCATCGTGAGGAATGGTCGTGCAACGTGAAATAAATTTATACGTTTGGAAACAAGATGTGTTCGTGAAACACAAATGTCCCCGATAATGGTCAAATATCTTGGTAACAGTAGAAAAATCTGGTCACAAGAAATGCTCATCTGCAATATGGAAGCTCTAATATTTACCATTTAGAAGTTATGGTCAAGGTCAAAAGGTTTAGTACCCACGAAAAGGTCTTTTCACAAGGAATATTCATGTGAAATATTAAAGCTCTAGCACTTACTGTTCAAGTTATTGGCAAGGTTAATGTTTCAGACAGAACGACAGACAGGACAAAAACAATATGACCCTTGATCTTCGAACTTGGGGATATAAAAAAGTCCCGTGATTTTAGAACTTCTTAGAATCTACATTCCCTTGCATACAAGCATTTTGTGGTATAATACGTTTGTCCAGAGTTCTGTGTTTGCCATTCGCTTAATTTTGTATTCTTCATAAGAATTATAAGATCATCACTGTACATTATATTTTTACCTTTTCATGTTAAGCCTAGTTATATTTACAACGACTCATTCATCACTGTATATTCAATATGAATTTACTTGAAAGTTCTTATTCATCCTGACATCTGATCCCACCTTTGGTATTTTCAGGAATCTGTGTTCACCCACGCTTGATTCGGGATTTTATTATGGGTTGGTTTGGTATTTTACTTGTTTACGTCCCTCGCGGGAATTTTTCACTCCTTTGATATGAGAGGGATCTTTATCTTGTCACATGGGGGTCTCGCTTTTTGCGATCTCACCCGAAGGACCGCCCCATTTATATTTTTTCCAGAAAACTACGGTTTTGCAGCTACATTTAATTGTGTGTTCCGTATAGAAATTATTGATAAGTTTTCGTTATCTTTCATACCGATTGTTAAGCCGTTCTTGGCACACTGATTTTGACTACGGATAACTCCGTTTACCTGATCAGGATATGGGGCTCACGGCGGGTGTGACCGGTCAACAGGGGATGCTTACTCCTCTTAGGCACCTGATCCCACCTCTGGTGTGTCCAGGGGTCCGTGTTTGCCCAACTATCTATTTTGTATTGCCTGTAGGAGTTATGAGATTGATCACTGTTCGTTATCTTCACCTTGCATTTTCATAGTGCGCTGAGCTGTAGAATAGGTCACATAGTCATCAATACATATTCAATATGAATTTACCTGGGAGTCCGTATGCTGTAGCTTGGCTAGAAGGATATTCATTTAATCTGAAACAAGAAACAATTGCTATAAAATATACCAGGATAGTGAAAAAATTAGCGAAATACAACGACGACAATAAAACATCATAGTCACCCTCTGTTCACATTCTGGGCTGAAATGACAAAATAAAAAATGGATAAAACTTTGATTGTACAAAATGTATGCGATGTATAATATACAGCGTATAGACACACATAAATTTAAGGAAGATATGAAAGGTGAAGATAACGAACAGTGATCAATCTAATAACTCCTATAAGGTATACAAATTAGGGAGTTGGGCAAGCACGGACCCCTGAATATACCAGAGGTGGGATCAGATGCATAGGAGGAGTATCCATCCTCTGTCGACCGGTCACACCCGCCGTTGGGATTTAATGATTCTATATATTTTATGACACAAAAGTTATGACTTAAAAAAAATTAATGGAAATTAAAACTTTCTCTACGCATATTTTTAGATTATAACTCATAAAAATTTCAAAATGAAAAAAAAAATAAGTTTCTCATAATGCAGTGTACCGAAGTTTTACATTTAAAGGAACTGATTCACGATTTTCCGAAATTTTTGTTTTCCACTTTTAATGATGAAAATCTATTGTCTCATGTGTTTAAAATATTTCGTATCAAAATTAAGGTTAATATACATTATCAGAGAAGCTCATTTTAGAGAGATTATTATTTGTTTTGTAAAAAAAAGATTGCGGTATGTTATTGTTTACGAAATTTCAAACGAAATGTATATCGATCTAAGTTTATTAATTATATCTTTTACATTTCAAGCAATCTGTGGGTAAAATGTGTTATCTAAAAGTTAAAATGTGCGACTATTCAAAATTAAGATACTTTATATTACAAAATCCATATTTCACTTGTTTCTTTGCATACATAAAAAAGGCTCGAGTCTTTGTTTACATAACACAGATTCGGGGCTAAAATATGGCTTTTATTCTTGCATTCTGAAGGTCAAAATGTTTGCTGTCAACATTAAATCAATTATATTTTTAATGTTTAAAATCCAAAATGAAAAATATTGTTTACAAAAATCATGAACCAGTCCCTTTAAGTGGGATAAAATCAAATATATATCAGCAGCTTTTGAAAAATAAAATATTTGACTTTCCGTGAAATACTTGATGCTTTCTGAATTTGACTCTTAATGTGTAAATAGTGAGCACATATAAATATTTAAATAACTAACACATATGTATATGTACTCACTATTTAAAAATTAAGATTCAAACATTATATGAGCTACATATTGTCATATATTGATAACAAAATGGATAAGGGACTATGGTCCAAGCAAATGTGTGTCATGTACTGAATCCGTTTGAAGTCAATTTAACATTTTTCTCTTCTTTTTTCTATTTCAAAAAAATATATGCAACAATACATCCTGTTTGTAATTAAAAAGAAAGTTGAAACTAAACAAAACTAACCAAATAATTTAAAGTGGTAAAAACGAAAGCGTAAATATATTGTATATTTATGCCCCCCCCCCCCCCCCCACACACACACACACCCCACACCCGATATTGAATATCAGGGGGTATATTGTTTTTGTCCTGTCTGTCATTGTCTAATTCTGTCATCCTGTCTGAAAATTTAACCTTGCTTATAACTTTTGAACACTAAGTGCTAACGCTTTGATATTTCACATGAGTATTTCTTGTGACAGGACCTTCCCATGGTAACAACATTTTTATCCTGTGACGTTTGATCTACTTTTTGAAAACTATTAATAAATTTTGAACAGTGAGTGCTAAATCTTTGATATATCACATGAGTATTCCTTGTCACAACATATTTCCGTAAGTACCAACATTTTTTACCCTGCCCCCTTTACCTTGGAGTTTTATATACTTTTCGAAAACTTTAACCTTGTCAATAACTTTTGAACAGTATGTGCCAGAGTTTTAATATTTCACATGAGTGTTCCTTGCAACAATGCCTTTCCATGGGTACTAAACCTTTTGACCTTGACATTTGACCTACGTTTTAAAAATTAAAATTGGTCGTAGCTTCTAAATGGTAAATATTAGAGCTTTCGTATTCTACATAAGTATTTCTTGTGAGAAGATCTTTCTACTGGTACCATAATATTTGTCCTTGTGACCACGACAATCTTTGGAATTGACCATTATCGGAGGCATTTGTGTTTCACAAACACAACTTTTTATTTAAAGAAACTCGTGAACTCTTTCATCTATTTCGTCGTTTTATTTTTTTCTATTTGATGATTGGCTAAAAACTGTAACACAAATAACTGTGTCATTTATTTTTAACAAACTAATTGTTTGAATTACAAATTGCACGACAGTCTTGTATTTTTAGCATTCCAAATTAAAACACGAGTAAATGTAAAGGCAACTAACGAACAAAACAATATGGCGGCGCCCATATGCATAACAACATTTTCAGTGAACGTATGTAGCGATTATCTCTATTCATTTGCTGATTTTCTTAATTTTTCTTATACATACGTGTTGCCTTGCTTCGCACGGTATAGGATCATCACTGTACGTTATATTTTTACCTTTTCATAGTAAGCCTAGCTATATTTACAATGACGCATTCATCACAATATTCTTGATATGGATTTACTTGAGAGTTCTTCCTCGTCCTGGTTCCTTACCCCACCACTGCTATATCCAGGGTTCCGTGTTCGCCCTGTGCTTGATTCTTTATTTTTTCCTAGTTATTATGGGCTGGTTTGCTTCTTTACTCGTTAACGTTCCTCTCGAGAATTTTTCACTCCTGTCACATGGGGCCTGGTCTTGGGGATCTCACCTGAAGGACCGCCCCATTTAGTCGACTCTTGCGACAAGCAAGCGATGCTTGGGACCTATTCTAACTAAGCTCCGAACGGGACTCCCACGAATTACGAGATTGATCGCTATTTATCAACTTCATATTTTCAGTGAGCTTCATTGTTCAATTGGTAATATAAATTTACCTGAAGGTTTTTGCGTCGTATCTTGACTGTCATAATTTTCATTTGATCTGAAACAAGAAGAAAACTGTAAATTGTGATATACCCGGATAACGACAAAACCACCGAGCATACAATCCAACAATTACAGTCAAACGTCATACTCACGGTCTGATTACGTTCTCCGCTGAAATGAAAAAAAATCGATTCCACAAATGTATCCGGAATATAATATACAAGGAATATCAGCCAAAAAATAATTGAAGGAAGAAATGTTACGGTTCGGATTCTGTGTGTGTGGTAAATAAAAATACCTTAATGATTTGAAGAAGATTATTGAACCTGAGGTATAATTTTTCAGTACAAATGTAAACATCAATTTCTAATGCATTTTATTCAAGAAAACTACAATCAATAAGTAATATTCATTTGAAGTCGACATTATATATATTACACAACAGATTACATAAGCTCTCAAGAGCTTTTATGATAGACTAGTTTAGTTGTAGGTGAGGTACTGAAAATATTGTGATCCAAGCAAATGTGTTATGTACTGAATCCGTTTGAAGTCAATTTAACATTGCTTAAGGACCTACTTAGAGGTAAAAACAAAGGTCATTCCTACACAAACAACTTCACTTACTTGTTAGTCCATGCTTTTTCAACAAGTACAAAATTGCAGTTGCATGCATAAATGCGTTAAATTTAATGCACCTTCCATCAACACTGAATAACGGTACAGTTGATAGTTGATCGACATACCTTACACAGGCATACGTGTACGTTGAAATCCGTCGCTTTTCCCCAAGGTTCTGTTGTTCTTCGTAATTTTAAGTGATAGTGCGGCGGCCGCTCAGAGGGGTTAAAAAAAGATGAGCAAAATGTGTTCACCTTTCTTTCGCTTCGATATGAAAATAGCACTGTAAGTGCAATCGCACATTTTAGAATTCTTAAGTTACGTCTGCAGCTACGAACGGTTTTGTGAATACCAGTTTACGAGTACGTGACTCTAAGCTCAAGTTAGACGTAAATCCTATGTTTACGTTTACGTCTACGAACTTTAGTATATATGGGTCCTGGTGTGTCCAGCGGTCTATGTTTGCCCAACTATCTTTTTGTGTTGCTTGTTGGAGTTATGAGATTGATCACTGTTCGTTATCTTCACCGTTCATACTGGTTATGTAAGACACATTAAATTGAGCAAGAATTATGATCCAGCAGTTGTGTTCTAGCATATTATTTAGGATTCTAGATATTTTATTATGCAAACATTATGACTTTAAAAACGGCCTTTTCGTCTCGCGGAAGTCGCTGGTGCATTGTAAACCCATCAGTGTTGTGGCAGTAAGCGTTAAGCGTAAGACACCATAAGTGTACATCGCCTACAATAGGTGGTGTCTTGATACTTTTTGAAAATCCTTCACGGAACGTAAACATTAACCAACTATTCACCTGATCAAAATACAAATGTAGAGGTATCTGGGAGGATGTGACCGGTCAACAGGGGATGTTTATTTTTCCTAAGCACTTGACTTCCAACTCTGATGTGTCTAGGGTTCCTGTTTGCCCTAAATATAGTTTCGTTTTCTCTATAAGGTTGATGAAAGGTGAAGATAACGAACAGTAATCAATTTCATAACTCCTACAAATAATATAAAATAGATAGTTCGGCAAACACGGATCCCTGGACAAATTACTATTCTTTATCTTTACGTTATCATGAATAGATATTCAGTTTGAATTTACCTGAAACTCCATACGCTGCTGTTTCGTCAACAAAAATTACATTTGATCTAAAAGAAGAAAAATTTGTATAATATACCCGGATAATGACAAAATCACTGAATAAACACACTTCCCATCAATTAACGTAAAACGCCATAATTACCCTCTGCTTAGTCGGTTCCGGCCTGAAATAACAAGAAAAATGATTGATATACGAAAAGTATCTGATGTTGACAAAACCGGGAATATAAGTCACAAATAAGATTAGGAAGAAATATGATCTAATCGTTGTGCTCTAAACAGGAAAATTATTATTCTAAATATTTGATGACAAGAAAATTGCTTGAACTCTCAATTCTGTTTGGCATACACTATTCTAGTTGTAAACAATGAGTTTCAAACAGCAGATCTAAGAACTTAGTACGACTTGTTTCTCTTATTGTAAATTGGTTTCCTTACGAAGTTTTATCCACCAGAAGCAAATCATAAATCCAAGACCAACAGCGCCAGCAATCATTAGTAACTCCAAGAATGACGAGGTGATCATTGTGGTACAGTATTGAAGACCTTTTACGAAAGAAGTATCGACACATATTTAGTACACATGGCTTTAGGAGGGAAAGTAATTTTACATCATTATACGATGTAAACTAGTCGGGGGCAGATTAAAGACTACGAAATTCGAAGCGATTTATAAATAACGTAAACTGTCCAACTTTCTTTAAATCGTATAAAATAAATAAACTTACTTTCATTCATTATCATTTGGTTTAGTAAATCGCGTTTGCTATTGTTTGATGAATAATTCTAAAGGAAATGATTAATTTGATATGACGTACACATATTGTAGCAACAATATGGAAGTAGAACTGGCAAATGTATTGTGACATCGTTATTAGGACGTCATCCGTGGGAATCCAGTTTATGATAGTGTTTGCGCAACTCTAGTTTGTATTCCTTATAGGAGTGAGGGCCTCCGTGCATTTTGCTTGTAGTAACGGGTGACAAAATGGGCGGTCGTTCAGATAATACCTCAAAATTCGAGGTCCCGTGTCACAGATGATGTGGCACGTTAAAGATCCATCCATGCTCAAAGGACGTAAGCACCGATCATCGGCCTAACACAAAACACGAATACCATTTCTTTCCGAGCGCTTTCGTCTTTAATAATGTCTATTCAGACTGCAATGAAATGGAATAAAATACAATTGCTTAGTAACGTCAACATATCACGGCGTAATTCATTAAAGGACAATTTAATATGACGTTATTCAGGGGTTCTGTGTTTGCACAACTCTAATTTGTATACCTTATAGGAGTTATGAAATTGATCATTGTTCATTATCTTCACCTTTTGATCAATACGCTACATTAGAAAAAATATGAATTCGTTTTCTGTTGTTTTCATTTATAAAAACTTCCCAACAATATGTATTAAATTTAAAGTATATTGTTATTGTTTAGACTGTATGTCAGTGTAAGAAGGGGGTGGGTACACAAAGTCGTTCAAATCTTTGTTCCGATGCACACTACCCCACATATTTTTCTTTTCATTCAAATTAAGCAACATATTATTCAAATCTACATTAGTAATTTCAGAAAAAGTTTAAAGAAGGTAATCTCCCTAGGTTGATTTTTTGATGAAATTCATGTAGGTCTTCACATTTGTGTGATATTTTATAAAAATATGCTAATTAATACTTAATTAATTAATTGTTTGTAGAATCGGTGATGTATTTTATGTAAAACTTATTGAAATAATCAATTATGCTTAATTTTCATAAAATAAAATAAAGCCAAGATTATTCTGTCGTTAATATTTGTTTTAAAGTGTGTTTCTTTTGAAAATTGATGGTTTTCATGAAAGATTAAATTTCAGCAAAGGGGCAATTTTGAGGGGCTGTAATTTTTTAAAGTCCACATTAACTCTTTTTTATGTTTCAAATGTCTTTCGGATAAAGATATATCAGATAAAATGGTTTATCAAAAAAGTTTGATACTTCTGAAAAAATTCAAACCAGGAGAGGATATCCTTAAGGTCCCTCTCGTGAATGTTTCACTCAAATGGAGACGTCACCACTGCCGGTGAAGGACTGTGAAATTTAGGCATATCGATGAATGGTTTCTTAGGCCTATGCTCGGCATTTACGTCCATTGAGTAGTGAGGGTTCTTTAGCTTGCCACACCTACTGTGACACGGGACATCCGATTTTATGGTCATTTCCAAGGACCCTAAAAACTCCTGATGCCGAGCGTTTGGCGATGGAACTGTTACTACATGATTTATCGCCTTAGGTCTGTCGCCGCCTGGATTCGAACCCCGACCTTACGCATGTGGGGCGCACGCTCTACTTCTATACCACCGCGGCAGTTCCCCAAAATTAAATTCAACCCTCCTAATATACTGCAAAATGACAAAAGAACTAGTTTTTGTTCATCCAAATGTATGTAGATACTAAAAACCACAAAATCACGCTGAGCAAGGATTCACTTAGCAACCACGACTAAGCATCGAGGTTTGAAGGCAGTCATCTTTAAGTTAGTTCTACAGAGCCCATTTAGTGATTGGTTGATTGTAAAAATTGCGCAACATCCCTTTCCAGAATGTTCCATGCATATGGAGAAGTGACCAGTACCGGAGAAGGGCCACGCAATCAAGAACAATGCTCGGCACCCAACGCCCTTAAAGGATACATCACATGTTTTCAAAGTATACAATATTACATGCATGCTGTCTTCTTTTTGCTTATAGTAATTAATTCTAATAGTTCGTTCGCCGACATTTTACGATAATTAACCACAATACAGACTTAAATCTAAGCCCCGATTTAAAAACGTCAAGTTAATTAGGTAGGTAGTCACGTGGTACAGTGACGTCACGTGCGCCCTTCGGATTGTGAAAGTACTGCGAGATATTATTAAAAACTCAACTTTTAGGGGCCTACTTTATTTACCATGGTCAACATTTAAATTGATGTTGACAAATTGTTCGAGTTTTATATGTGTTCGCCACCAGTGCACACATATAACGATGTAAATACCCAAATATAGCGAGAAAAACGTGTATGAAATCTGCAATATTGTGAATAAATGATGTTTATATGGATCGTTATATACAAACTGTTTGGGGATGTCATTCCATTATACATCTGTAATTGGCGCTGTTTATCTAAAATAAACAGTGCAATCATTATTTATTTTTGGATTAGACAAATTATGATACGCTAAATTGTTGACAACTAGGCTCTATGCCAAGCTATTGTCAGGCGTGCATTTGGGAAAGAAAGAAAAAGACAACACACACACAAATCAATAAAAATATTCAAATTTAAAGTAACAACCACATTATTTTATTTCGATAAAGCAATCTTATTACTATTTTTGAATTGTGATCTGCACGTCTTTAGGAAGTACGAAGTGGGAGCACGGCGTTATAGCCTACTGACACACTCATGATGCTACGAGTTCAATAAGGAAATAATTTTATAATTCAAATTAAACTTAGGAAATACAATATTGTATTATTTGTATAATTGAAAGTTCAATTATTTATTTTTTTATAAATCTACCAGTTGGTAGAGAGAGGTTACATTGTATCGTTGATATATGTTGTTACAAGGTGAAGGTCAGTTGATCCGAGTACGTATTGAATTTGAAGAGCAAAACAGAATGTATGCTATAGGCCTACCAGTGCTTATAGCTTCGATATATCCATTTTCTCGCAGTTTATCAGGATCTATATCCAAGCGGTGTTTGAAAAGGTGACTGGGTGTGTTGTTTAAAGTAAAGTTCTTGCTCTAACAAAAAAAAATATTCACATCTTTTTTCTCGTACCTTCCAAAAAATTGAAAAATGCTCAGTCTAAATCCTTTCTACCGACAACTAGTACACCCGAGCTTGGCACAAACCATCTTAATGCATTATTATTTACAAGCTGTAATAACGTGATAATTGGTTTTTTTGTCGATTAAATCTAATCTGTTTATGAACTGGCTCATAGATGTTTCAAACCCGAGGGCGAATATGACGTCACACATAATGGCGCGTAAACTAGCGAACGAAAATATGCATATCGCAAGATTTGAATTTCATCGCTTCATCGCTTTCAAACTCGAAAACTATTCAAAATATTTCATTTAAAATACATTTAAATTAGCTTCAGGCATAAAAAGAGTTAATTTTGCGGAAAAATAAAAAGGTTTAGAAACATGCGTTGTGTCTTTAAGCAGAAAAAAATGTTTATCGTACCACAACTGCTGTGGCCCGGGACCTCGGTTTTTGCAGTCTCATCAGAAGGACCGCCCCATTTAGTCACCCCTTACGACAAGCAAGGGATACTGAGGACCTATTCTAACCCGGATCCCCACGGAGTTCTTGTAAGTGGAATGGTAAGTTAGACTTAAGGTATCCGATCCATAAAAGCGTTTATTTTCACAAAGTCAATATCTGTAGCACTAAATCTTTTGTGAAAACAAAATGTCTGATTTTTCAAATTCAAATGTTTTATTGACGATTATCAAACATGAGGCGTACATCATAAATGAACATCAGATACTAGTATATATATGTATATAAAACATAATACATATTTTTAGTGAGACAAAGATGACAGAGATAGTACACGATGTCTCATCTATTTATAGTGAATTAGATTATTTGTCGAAATGTAGAAAAACAAATAAACATTTTTATGATTTGTATGGTGACCTTTAATTTTCTTCGCATATATTGATAAAAATCTTTTCACCTTGAGCTTTCTTTGGAAATTATATTCAAATGGACTATATGTCAGAAATGTGTTTTCTCACAGGGATTAATGTCAATCTCTATAACAGGTAATTCTTATTTGTCTTGACAATTTTGAAAATTCTTTTAGTGAACCATTGTACGTATTGATTATTTTTCATTTGATACAAAATTTTGCATTACATAACAATTAATTATTGGAAAAAAAATGTTAGGGGTTTTCTTGATCGGATACCTTAATTCTGATGATCATGGTTAGACAATAAAGGACTTGGTTACTTTCAGTTTGTTAACAGATTTGGACTTCATTTTTCAGGTATCTTATATCCTCAATTTTTATACCAAAAAATCTACATTTTGACCTTTTCTCTAAGTGATAATTGATATGTTGGGTTTCCAAAATGGATTTTTTTGTCGATTTGAAATGACAATTGAATTAGGTGGAAAGGGACCATTTGAAATAGCTTTGTCTGTCTCAGTGTATATTAAACTTCTAAATGGTTTATCAGTCTGGAGTGATGCAAATTTAACTCGTTGAGGAGGTATAACAGGTTTTTTTTGTAGAATATGTTTCGACAGCTTCAGAATTTTCTGTTTTGATCTTGGTAATGGACATTGTTGCTTGATCTAACGTAGGAGTCATGTTTCTCACATTGAGAATACCATTGTGCATGTTATAAAAATCTAAATCAAAGCAAAAAAAAAAAAGAATCCGCCATATCTTCAACAATCACATCTCATCGCTGTACTATTGGTCCTATTCTTGATATTACATTTTCTGCAATCTTTGCGTTGACAGTTTTATTTTCTCCTGGAGTTTTCAAATATGATATTTTAAATATTTAGTCTTAATTTTTCAAAACTCATGACTGTAACTTGTACAACATTATCTATAACATCGGTTGTTTTGTTTACTTCTCCATCCTGCTGAAGTTTAAACACTGTGATTAAGGTCATGGTGGTCTATCCGGGTAAAAATAGGTCCTCAGTATCCCTTACTTGTTGTACGAGGCGACTAAATGGGGATCAATCTCATAACGCCTATAAGCAATACAAAATAGATAGTTGGGCAAACACAGATCATTGTTATATATTATACAGAAAATTAAATAATGAATTAAGTGCCAGTTTGAAACTGTACATACCATTGTGCATGAAAACAAGAGGCCCCTGGGCCTTTTCGGTCAACTGAGTATTAATTAAAATCATCACTTGTGAATCATATTCTGCATATCAAAGCTAAATTTTAATTCTTAGCAACAGTATAAAACAAGATGTGTTCTTAAAACTTAAATGCCCTCGAAAGTATATATAGTGATGAAATGCTTTACATATAATACATGGTCTCTACAGCCCAGTAGCTAAGTGCTCCGTTACTAGCTTGAAAATACGAATATATTTAAGAAATGAACATCACTTTTGAGCTGTTCATGGTCAGTATGAACGGATTTGGATTTGGAATCGCGCTAGCGATTCCCAGAGAATTTGCCTCAAATACAAATCCGTTCATATTGACCATGAACAGCTCAAAAGTGATGTTCATTTCTTATATTTATATTCATTTCCTAAAACACCGTTTGTTTACATTGCTTTTATTTTGTTGCATAAAACGAACTCCTATGGTGAATTCGATTAAAGAAACTCTTGTGACACTAGAGTTGAATTTACGCATGCTCAGTAAATGAAATCCATATATGAAAATAAAACATATCTTGTTGTGTAGTGTTTGTTTACAACATGGAGGGTAAGAACGCAAGATATGAGAACTCTGATGGGGAAATGTAATATAACAAATTCATTGTTGTATTTACATAGGCAATTGTTTTATATCTTCTAATTATCATATAATCATGTAGAATTGCATTTTGTAAAATTAAAAAACGTCAATTACGAAAAAAAAAATCATTACATAGTTTTATTATTATCTGGTAATTTCAGCATTTCGACAGTCTGTGCATTCGCGAATGTGATTTAAAGTTTCCTTTTAGTATCCAGTTCAATTTTAAGTGTCAGAATTATGTTTCGTATCGTGTTTTTATCGATGCGTTACATGTCTGGTACGAAATATAAACAAAACTAATCTTCACACTACGTTTCTTCCTAACACGCCGCCATATTGGAACACTTGTTACTCCTGGTAAAATGGGGAGTATACTCGAGTAACACGAGTTCAACACTAGTGTCGATAATTCGACATTTTATTTACAACTCTAGTTACCCGTGTAACTCGGGTCGCTTAATCGAATACACTCCTAGCCTCTGTCACAGTAGTTATGACGTATGTCAACACATAGACATGACGTCATATTTCATCTCACCCTGCCTTTTATAAACATTGCAAGGTACACTGTATTTTGACGGTAGGAGACCGCAAGATTGGAATGATAATCCACGTAAGTTTACAATCTTAATCCAAAGGTGTGACTTGCGACATATTTTGTTACAGATGTTCTATTGTTTTCAAATCATTACGCTTTTTCAGTCACGTGCTTTAAGCTAGTTCATAATCCGTTCATAGTCAATGCGAACAGATTGTGTCGCGCGCTGAAATTGGTTGGTTCATATAGGAAAATGCGATTTGTAATATAAATATATTTAATTGCTGTTATAAAATTTAGAAATTCATTTCAAAATTAAGGATTGTCTCCCTCACGCATAGCTCTTATCCTTAAAGGAATTTGACTCCACTTTTTGGCACACTGTTTTCCCCTATAATAGCTTTAAAACTGCATTGTTATTTCGGATTTAAAACATTTCGGTTGAGCATAACTGAAGAGAAATTATTTGTCGAAATGCGCATCTGGTGCATCAAAATGGTACCGTATAAGCTTTTTATCCTAGCAATGAAATATACATCCGTGTTTTCAAGCTAGTAACGAAGTACATAGCTACTGGGCTGTATAAACCCTCGGTGACTAACAGTCACCAGGGGTGGTAATGTAAAATTGATATGGTTGGTACCAATTTTGATGTACCAGATGTGCATTTCAATTAATGTCTCTTAAGTGATGCTCAAACTGAAATTTTGGAAATCCCTCTATGTATTTAGTTTTTTTTACACATCTAAGGTGAAGATAACGAACAGTGATCAATCGCATAACTCCTGCAAGCAATACAAAATAGATAGTTGGGCACACCAGAGGTGGGATCAGGTGCCTAGGAGGAGTAAGCATCCCCTGTTGGTTATAGAGAAAGCAGTTTTTCCACTCCTAATGCCCGAGGGGTGCTGGAGTGAGTCATGGAATTTATTATATATATCGCCCTTGCCCCAACAATGATCCATAACAATATTGGAATGGTACTTATCAAGAATAAGTTGAACATGTTCTATTGTTCACACATTAACTGACCATTTTATCCTTACCCCAATACCAAAACCCTTATCCCTGGGATCATCCAACTCACAAGCTTGTTAAAGGACTACACATTCTTTCTAAACATCCATTTTGTTTCACTATCACTAAAAAGATGTTATTTAAGCGTTTTACACATTTTTTTATCAATCCCCTCCCTGGAATTATAACATCTACCCCGGGGGGCATGACATATACAATATACGGAAAGGCCTTCCTGCTCTACATCACAATGCACTTAGATTTACTTAAACATGTGTGGTTGTAGGTAAGAAGATATTTGAAAATTCGTCAACTTTTGACAGTTTTTGTCCTGCCCCTGAGTCCCGAGGGGCACATGATTACTGAAATTTACAATGTATGTCCCCTTGTCCCAAAAATGCTTCATACAAAATTTGAAAAGAATTAGATTGAAGTCGAAGTTAAAAATGTTCCATTGTTACATGTAACGGGCGACAACCAATTGCAATAGGTAACCTGCGTTTACTCAGGTGATCTAAAAAAAATTATGAAATACCCCATTTCGATCCACTATAAATTGTTAGCAAATATTAGACGCTTTGGTCAGAAAAATGTGAGCTTATAATGAAGTATAATCCATATAGGATGAGTTTTCACAAGCTATATATGTATTTCACTCCCCCCCCCCCCCATCCCTCTTTGACCCACTATAACTTTAGATATAGCGATTGAATTATCCTGTTGTGACAATATGTACATCTACAAATGACATTGAAGTAGTTTACAAATAAACTGTATAGGATGAGACGCGTTCACAATAGTTTGTGAAAGGCAGACGGACAGAAAAATAATATGTCTTCCACTGAAAGAGGGAGACATAATAAATATATTTAAAAGGAAAAGTACGTGAAAACAAATATTTTCTTTACTTACAATAATAACGCCACAATTGTATCATGCAGAACAGTTAATGCAACCTTTGGCTCAGATACATATTGAAAAAAGCATGTAATAATTTCCATGATCATGGTTTATATACATGTACCAATAATGATCATGGTTTATGATGATACGTTTTCAAATGTATACAATATGTGTTATTTTTGATAAATCACTTGTATGATGTTTCTCTTACAAATTTAGGTCAACCTTGAGCCACATCTTCAAGATGCTCCATTGTTGACAGTGATATTGTGATTGTCGCCCACCACAATCCGGATGTGGACATAGGAATTCCATCCATTTAACTTGACTTTATGGATGCACCTCCTCCGAAATCGCTCAGCGGATTTTGGTCAAATTATGTAGGATTGTTAGTCACCATATGTAGTTGACCCTGTTACGCCGCCATTTTAATTTGACACATTTTACATGATTTATTGGATGCAGAAAAAAATTTGTACTTGCTACACTTTAGGAACACTTTGTGGACGCAACTCTTCAGAAACCGCTTAACAGATTTTGTTCAAACATCTTAGGATTGTTAGTCACCATATGTAGTTGATCATATTGCGTCGCCATTTTAATTCAACAAATTTTACAGAATTGTGGGAATTGGATGAAGTTGTGCATGCTACACTATAGGAACACTGTACCTCCTTAGAGACCGTTGTACGGATTCTGTTCAATATTTGCAGGATTGTTAGCTACAATATGTAGTTGATCATATTTCACCGCAATGTAGAACCTCCGTGACCGAGCGGTTAGAGCATCGCGCTTAAAATCACACGACCTATCACTTCTGGTCGGCGCAGGTTCGACTCCCGCTTGCGCCGGTAAGTGAGAACGTTGCCCAGTTTACTTGCCGAAGGTCGGTGGTCTCTTCCCAGGTACATTGTATCTGGGTTCTCTCTTCCACCAACAAGAGGCCCACAGGCCTTATCGGTCACCTGAATACTAGTGAAAAAGTATCACTACTTCCTTGGGCTATGAAATCTAGAAAACAAAATCCTGTTCTGAATATCTAAGCTAAATTCTAATGTTCAGCAACAGTCTAAAACAAGATGTGTTCGTAAAACTTCACTGCCCTCAAAACTGCATACACTGATGAAAGACTTTAAAGAATAAATGTATTAACATTACAACATCAAAAAAATTACTAATTTGGACTCATCCTAAAGTCATAACCCTGGGTTGTGATATTCACCATTTTTGTATATGCTTTTCTGTTATTCCCACGTGTGCATTTAGATTTTATACAGTATCAGTAAACTTACACATGCTATATATACAAAGTTTGACCCCACCCTGGAGTCAAACCCTTACTTTTGGGAAAATCAAATTTACAATTTTGACACAAGACTACCTGCTCTATCCATTTAGTTTCAATTTAGTATCAAAAGCACTTAAGAAAATGTTATTTAAGTGTTTTACACATAAACACTATAACAAGTTTGGCCCCACCCTGGGGTCAGAACCCCTACCCCGGGGATCTTGAAATTTACAATTTTGGTAAAGGCCTTCCTGCTCGACATGACTATGCATTTAGTTTTTCTTACATGCGTGTGGTTCTTGAAATGAAGATTTATGCCAATTGGTCATTTTGGGGCAGTTTTTACTCTGCGCCTAAGTCATCAGGGGCACTTGAATCCTGAAATTTACAATTTATGTTCCCTTTTTCTAAATATGTTTCATACCAAATTTGAAAAGAATTGGAATGATAGTTATCAAGAAGTTAAAAATGTCTATTGTTAACACATTTAATAACTGACGATTTTGGTCCCTCCCTGATACCAAATCGCCTATCCCCGGGATCATCAAATTTACAATTTTGGTAAAGGACTACCTGTTCTTTCTAAACATCTATTTACTATCAATTTAGTATCAATAGCACTAAAGAAGATGTTATTTAAGTGTTTTACACATAATCACTATATAACAAGTTTGCCCCCGCCCTGAATTTACTCAGGGCGCCACCAGATATCGAAACATTGTCGAGGGTGGTGGAACATATCAATTAATTAATCAATCCACCGCAATTTGGATTCTACAAATGTGACAGGGGTTATGGCACTTTTTTATTCAACTTTTTTTACAGCTGGGGGGGGGGGGGTTATTGCTACACGTATCAATCTTGTTCGGTTATTTATTCTTCAATAAGAAATATGTACTGAATGCTGCATCCTCTCCACATTTCTGGTCATGTAAAATGCGTTGATAACATTCCT
Source organism: Ostrea edulis (assembly GCF_947568905.1). Taxonomy (NCBI): domain Eukaryota; kingdom Metazoa; phylum Mollusca; class Bivalvia; order Ostreida; family Ostreidae; genus Ostrea; species Ostrea edulis. The sequence continues at coordinate 45,439,506 of NC_079171.1, read as the reverse complement.
GACTGCATGAACATTACTTTTACATTAGGTAGGCTTTGTCAATTTCACTTCATAAAAAGAAGTATCTATTTTACTTAACACCGTCCGATGTTGAATTGTTCGTATTTTCTCCCAAACAAATATATCATACGCATGTACTTAGTCATTTGTGTTGTCGCTTGTTAATTTGCTGAGCATACTAACAGGCAGAACTAGACTAAATCACCAACTAAGATCCTTTTTTTCAAATAGGGCGCATGTATTAAAAGTGAAAGTTGCTGGTGGATTTGTGGAAATAACATTAAAAACGGAGGTCTCATGGGATCCTGGTCGGAATAGGTCCTCCGTACCCCTTGCTTGTCGCAAGCGGCGATTAAATAGGGCGGTCCTTCGAATGAGACGGAAAAACCGAGATCTCATGTCATAGCAGGTGTAATACGACAAGGATCCCTCCCTTCTAAATAGCCAGCGCTACTTATTGCAGCCCTTCAACGGGACTGGTGGCGTCTTCAAATGAAAAATTCTTGAGATGGACGTTAAGCAATATACAATCAATCAATACATTGATACTTGAAGTAATGGCCCCTCAATCCCAAAGCTTACGTCGAATCATCGTGTCAATAATAAATTTTTAAAACCACCTACCAGTACATTCTTTACATCCATTGTGTAAATCCGAATAACAAAGTGAAAAACATCCTGACTAGGACGGCCGTATTTGGAAATATAAACATGCGAAAATTTCAACGTTTGTTTTCTTGAAATTCTATATTTAGACTGGTAAGACGGCAGTGCGTCGTATTTTGTAATGGCAATGTTATCAGGCTGTGGCGATCTAAACCCGGTCAGTGAATTTACACGGACAGATGAACTTCCCTGTTTTAATCTCCAGCTGACGATGAAGTCAATAAGTGGTTATTTCTTGTTTTACTTTTTTATCAATGAATCTAGTCTCTCTTAAATAGCGTTATTGTCCTTTAGAGATTTTTACTGTAAGCATTATAAAGGTATGAATTATCAGCGTGAACGATAAGGTGTATAAACGAAGTTAAACTGGATGCTGTTGAGTAAAACAAGGCGGCGCATTCACAAGCGTACACGTCTACGTCGATATGAATCTGGATGGAGAAGAACTGCAGTTAGGAAAGCTTTAACTTCATGATGTGACCTTTATAGATCGGAAACTAACTGGGTTGCGCGTGACCACATACAAAAGCTGTACTACAAAAAAACGTGTTTGTCGGGATCAGCACATTTTCACAAGTGAGGGGTTAATAATTCATTACCTCGCGGTGATTCCCTTCGGCTTGTAAAGATGGGATCAGAAACTCAAAAGCATAAGAGGTCCCGTGTCACAACAGGTGTAGCACGGTAAAGACCCCCTCCCCCCCCCGCGATTTTGCAGCCCTTTACCGGAAATAGTTCCGTCTCCATATGAGTGAAACCTATTCTGGGGCGGACATACAACCAACTCGCGAGGTGGCTGGATGAGCTGCGCCTATATAGCATGCGTGTCGAACTGGGAGGAAGTATGCGATACCGATGCTCTATCGGGAGATATCATGCTAACCTGAAGCCTCAACGCAAGAAAGTATCTGCCGGTTTTTCAACCAATGTTAAATTTGTGAACTTGATTTTCATTAAACTATTTTCGCTTTTATTTCAATGCCCATCCTTTGCACTTCTTTTCACTTTCTTCTTGCCTGGTGCATTCATTAATGCATTCATGCAAAATGGGTACATATAGAAGTATATCAATTCAGAATCGGAGCATGTTGTGATTAAAAGAAAAATCAAATATGTGGAAACTAAAAGTACACCTCGGTAAACTATTGATATTCCTTACATGACCAGATACACTATTTCCATGCAAGATTACATGTTGTGGAAACCATTTGGAAATATCTTGTGAAGTTTGTGCAAACTCAAGCTATGCAGAAACTTGCGGAAAGTGTTACATAGTTTACGAACTGTGTAAACCATAAGTGAAACATATATATCAGGTTACCTAGGATGTTGACGGTACATTTCATCCAGTGATTCGAATCAATTCTCCCGCATTTTAATGCAAAAGCAGGTCAGCAAATTAAAAAAAAAATTCGATTCGATTTCTAACGTTAACAGACTGTTGAAAGATCATCACTCCTATAACTCGTCGTTTGAATCGCAGTACAGACACGGTACACATTCATTCTTATCATTAACTGTGACATCAAATGTGTTTTAACGTTAAAACAGGATAACGTCTTTTAAAAAATAAATTGAAATGGCAAATGTTGATACTGTAAATTAAATGCGTCATTGTTTTAATGTTTAGTAGATATTCAGAAGAAAGCATGGAAATACAGAGATAAGCTATCGAGGAAAACAACACTTCAATCAGGAACCTATACTGCTCTTAATCCTCAACAATCATCTGAGGTAGGACAATCAACTTTTACACGACAGTGAAGTACTCGAATATGATATGGAGGAAGAAGTCACTTCTACAAGTACAAAGCTATAAGAAAATTGGTTCATATACAAGTCTAAACAAGAAATGTACATGCTTTATTCCTATGTGAAAACCGCGTCAATGAATTGCTAGCACCAAAGAGGCCCACATACATCAATACATGTGTATGGTGACAAAAATAGACTGTCAATACCTATGATGTATCCTATGTTTAAAACGTGTACATTCATGTAGACAAACACGCTCACTCTACATTCATATTTGTTTTGATTTTTGTTTTGTTCCTTTCATATACATAAACAATAAGAAGCGTCCGTCAGTTATCAGCAAAAGTATGGCTAACACCAAGGACTACGGAAGATATAATTATTCATAATTATTTATGTGAAAATGTAAAGATAACGATTGCTGATTGGTTGTATATCATTCAACTTCTCGCTTGTGAATTTTTAACCCATATGGAGAAAATATGGCTGTAAAACTTAGACCTATGGTTGGCACTCACAACCATTGAGCAGGAAGGTATCTTTACCGTGCCAAACCTGCTGTGACACGGGACCTCGTGTTTTCTCCGGTTTCATCCGAAGAACCGCCCCATTTCTTCGCCTCTTAACAACCTGTGCTACATCATGAAAGGTGAAGATAACGAAGAGTAATCAATCTCATAACTCCTGTAAGGAATACAAAATAGAGAGTTGGGCAAAGACGGATCTCTGTGTATACCAAATTGGGATCAGGTGCCTAGGAGGAGTAAGCATCATCTGTCGACTTGTCCAACTCCCTTTGATCCCTATAGATTGATAAACGGAGTAATTCGTAATCAGACTTAGTGTCCCAAGAACATGTATCTCATCAGACAGCATTTGACTATTCTATCATTTGCTATATTGTTCGTTATCATCACTCGTTCTTGCACTGCTACATGTATAATAATATCCCTAAGATCCGGGTTAGAATGAGGTCGCCAGTACCTCTTGTTTGTCGTAATAGGCGTTTAAATGGGGGCGGTTCTTCGGATGAGACCGAAAAAACCGAAGCCCGTGTCACAGCAGGTGTGGTGCGATAAAGATCCCTCCCTGCTCAAAGGCCGTAAGCGCCATGCATAGGCCTAAATTTTGCAGCTCTTTACCGGCATTGGTGACGTCTCCGTCTGAGTGAAATCTCCTCGAGAGGGACGTAAAACAATATTCAATCAATATTCCTGTTCTGCATATCGCAGATATATTTGAGTACTGTAGTAAGCTGTAGACATGATTAAAACACACGAAATAACCACAATTACCCATATTTAAAGCGCCAATACCACACGAGTTGATTTTCCGAGAGTAGAAGGTTGCTTTCTTTTATTTCTCGCGACTATCGATTGTCAGGGTCAATATCAGCTAATTAGTCGAAGCAAGTTGAACCCTCAAGGGACAGTTTGTACATGTTGAAATTAAGATCTTCTACTTTTTTGCTGTTGGTGTTTGTATTATTGCCCAAATTCCTATCGAAGCGGGTCAGCTAATACTTTAAGGGATAGGTTATGATTTAATGAATTGGTTATGATTTAGAGGAAAAGTTGTAGTTATAATACATGTAAATCATAGTAAGGATAAACTATAGAAATAAACATTCGAATTGCGAAGCAGTTTTATGTTAAGTTAGTGAGTAAAATATCCAGAGTTTACACATCGATAAATTCTTCAAAAAGAATGTTTGATTTTTATAATTCCAATTCGTTCCTTGTATTATCAATGTGAAAACTTTGAACAGTTTTCCTGCCCAATGTTATTTGTTTTCAGCCACGTATGTATACATAGCGTTTTGCGATTTATTGATGTGTAAATTCTCGTTTAAATTTATTTTTGCCCAATCAAAACAATTGTAATAAGTGCCACTGTAATTATTTTACATTAATCATATTAACGATATATTTTTATGCCCCCCTTTGAAAAAGAGGGGGCAAATTGTTTTGCAACTGTCGGTCGGTCTGGCGGTCTGGAGGTCTGTAGACCACATGTTGTCCGCTCAATATCTTGAGAACCATTCACCTGTTGATAATGATATTTCATATGTAAGTTGGTTATGAGTGGAATATGACACCTAATGTTTTTCGGGTCAAAAGGTCAAAAGTTAAGGGTCAATCTACTCTGAACATAGGAATATAATGTCCGCTCAATATCTCAAGAACCGTTTGCTTCAAAAAAATCAAACTTGGCACACTGGTACATCCTGAAAAGTAGATGACCCCTATTCATTTTGAGGTCACATGGTCAAAGGTCAAGGTCAAACTGGATATAGGAATATACTGTCCGTTCAATATATTGGGAACCCTTTTCTTGACAGACATCAAACTTGGTACACTGATACGTCTTTAGGAGAAAATGACCCCTATTGATTTTTTGGTCACATGATCAAAGGTCAAGGGTCACACTGGACATAGGAATATATTGTCCGTTGAATATATTGAGAACCCTTTTCTTGACAGACATCAAACTTGTTACACTGGTACGTCTTCAGGAGAAGTTGACCCCTATTGATTTTGATGTCACATGGTCAAAGGTCAAGGGTCAAGGGTCAAACTGGACATTGGAATATACTGTCCGTTCAATATCTTGAAAAACCTTTGCTTGACAGACATCAAACTTGGTACACTGGTATGTCTTCAGAGGAAGATTACCCTTATTGATTTTCAGGTCACACGGTCAAAGGTCAAGGGTCAAACTGGAAATAGGAATATACTGTACGTTCAATATCTTGAGAACCCTTTGCTTGACAGACATCAAACTTAGTACACTAGTACGTCTTCAGGATACGATGACCCCTATTTATTTTGAGGTCACATGGTCAAAGATCAAGGGTCAAACTGGACATAACAATATAATGTCTGCTCAATATCTTGAGAACCATTTTCTTGACGGACATCAAACTTAGTACACTGGTAGATCTGCAGTCGAAGATGATTCTTATTGATTTTGAGGTCACATGGTCAAAGGTCAAGGGTCAAACTAGACGTGGGAATATACTCTCTGCTCAGTATCTTGAGAACCCTCTTCTTGATAGACATCAAACTTAGTACACTGGTACATCTTCAGGAGAAGATGATCCCTATTGATTTTGAGGTCACAAGTTTAAAGGTAAAGGGTCAACCTGCCCATTGGAATATACTGTCTGCTCAATATCTTCACAACCCTTTGCTTGACAGACATCAAACTTAGTACATTGGTGCATCTTCAGGAGAGGATGACCCATTATTGATTTTGAGGTCAAAAGTCAATAGTTGAACTGGACATAGTAATATATTGTCTTCTATATTTTAAGAATTATTTGCTTGATTGACACGTACCAAACTTGGTACACTGGTACAGGATAAGGTGTAGATGACCCCTATTGAATTTTAGGTCACATGGTCAATTCACTCTAGACATAGGAAAATATTGTCTGCTCAATATTTTGAATTGATGATAATAATATCAATTAAATGATGTGTGTATAACCCTTTTCAATTTTGCATCATTGGGGGGGGGGGGGGGGGGGCATATGTGTTTTACAAACATCTCTTGTTACATTATGTAACATAAACACGAAGTAACAAATGTTATCCAGAAACAAGAGGCCCACTGGCCTTATCGGTTACATGAGTACCAGTGAAATACTGTCACTTCTCCCAAGGGCTATGAAATCTAAAGAGAAAAACTTTTTGTTCTGAATATCTAAACTAAATTTTAACATTCAGCAAAAGTGTAAAACAAGATGGGTTCTTACAACTTCAATGCCCTCAGAAGTGCATATACTGATGATTGATTGATTAACTATTGTTTAATGTCCCTCTCGAGAATATTTCACTCATGTGGAGACGTCACATTTAGTCGCCTCTTACGACAAGCAAGGGGTATTGAGGACGTATTCTTACCCGGATCCCCACGGGAATACACTGATGAAAGCCTTCACATACTATAATAGGTGTATTACCATTAAAATAAACATGACTAATTCGGACCCATCCTTGAGTAAAAACCGTAGGCTGTGAAATTAACTATTTTTTGTACATATGTTTCTGCTATTCCTTAGCTTGCATTTAGAATTGATACAACATCAGCAAACTTACACAAAAACACTATATACTAAGTTTGGATCCACCCTGGGGTGAAAACCTCTACCTTGAGATCAGGAAATTTACAATTTTGGTTTTTCTTAAACATGTGTGGCTATAGAGAAGATTTTTTTGATTGGTCAATTTTGAGCAGTTTTTGCACCATCTTTAGGGTCCCACGGATGCAGGAATCCTGAAAGGACAAGGTACGTTTGGGGCCAAATTTGGCCCCGCGTCCAAATTAAATGATATTCCTCAAAATTCTTTCGTATGGTGTACACTTCCATAAAATGGTTATGAAGTCTTCGTAAAAAGCTTTACTTATGTATAATACGTATGTAAATACAGTATAGTTTACGATAACGTTGTGTCATTTTGACGTTACTTTATGCGACGTCATGAACAAGAAAGCTATGTCATGAACTCATGATTGTACATGTAGTAAAAAGAACATGAAATTCATTCAGAATATATGTGAAAAGAAGTATCATAAAACGAACTTGAACAAGTTTTTTTTTATTTTTTTTAAAAATTCAACACACGACAATGGGACCGAAAGTGAACCTTACAGGATGTGATAAGATTTACAAACAATGTGATAAGTTCTACACAAGAGTTGACAAGGACACCATGAAAAACCTAACAAAAAATAATCTTGTCGGTATTATATTCAATGTTTCAGCATATACACTTGCATCTATTTACACTCTTTATTTAAAAAAAATATATACAGGCTCCTGACAATTATCTTTATATAACAAATCTTTCAATGCATTAGTATTTACGCAAAGGAAAAAAGTTTGAATCATAAATCATACTCATTGTCTCAAACCACGTCCGAAGTCCGCATGGGAGAGGATCGTATATTTTTAACCCCCCCCCCCCCCCCTCTACATTTTGATACACGAAAACAACCTTGGTTTCCATGTCTAATAAATCATTCAATAATTCCTTTTCGGCCAGTTTCTAATGATGAATGAAGCAGAGACTGTCTATTAACAGTACCAAAGTCAATCACTATGACAGTGCATCAGCATATATAATGTCGTCAGTCAAAGATATTTATATTTTCCAGCAATTGTCAAAATAATGACAGGTGTAAGATCTAATCAATTTTTGACACCAAGTTTTTTCCCTATACTAGTGAAAAGGACTACTAGAATCTATAATTTACAAGTCCTGCTGATTTGTGACCAGTCCGGCTGCTGAAAGTAGACGGCCGAGTCGCGATGCGACGAGGGGAAGAGTGCGGGAGGGGCTTGTCCCCTCTTAAAGAAGGTGGGGGTCCGGGGAAAAAATTCAAAATCTAGATGCAAATTGTTCATTTGAGACAAATGAAAATTTTATGAGGTGGTTAAATAATGTTTTACTCGGGAGACATATCGTATGCTTGTTCACCTAATCGATCTCAAGAAAATTACTAAAAAGAACGTAAAATTGTAGAAAATGTTATACTTAACAATATGTAAATAATTGAATTATTATAAAATAGCCAATTTTAAAAGTTTCATTCGATCTTACATTCATATTAGATATTCATCATCGTGCAAAAGTGCCACGATATCATCAGACTATGACCGGGACATGTTTTTCAAAGCCATCGTTGTGTACAAGGACTTCGTCACTTGATTTTGTCTGACACCTATTCAGGGTACTTTCTGCATGCTGCACGATTTTCATGGATCATGGAATGTGTGATTTTCTTTTGTAGTAAATGACACGCGACTGACGTACTTCATCTATCTAAATGCAGCAAAATTTCGGAGAGTTAAGTTTGAATTACCGTCTCCTAATAATGGTAGTGTACGATTACAACACATTGAACAATTGTTCAATATTTTTGCTTTATTTCTATAACGTCGGCTATTTGAATTATTTGAAGTTTAAACAAAGAAAATATCGAGTGTTCAAACTTTAATGCTACAAAATAGCATGCTTTGCTAAAATTAATATATTATTACCGCGCTGTATCCAAATTCCTGTGCTTTGTTGAGAACTTACATTATTTCCACAAAGATTTCTAGTGAAATTGAAATTGACAAAAGCCAAGAATACAGCTTGGTTAGAATGTTTACATTAATCACCGGTAATTATGTAAATTGGGAAAAAGATATCAAACAATCGTTCCAGTTTTATACAAATGATAATATTGTGCTCTGGTTTAGTCCTCATTACTTTGCGCACAAAATACATGCAAATTTAATTCCAGAGGGGAGGGGGTGTCCGTACCTCCACTCTAGATCCGCGCATGATTCGGATATAGTCATTAAGCGGTGTTTTGTGCACATGCCACTAAATGCTAAGTGACCGACGGTTAGAGTGTAAATGCAGGAAAAGAAAGTTCTCCTTATGTGTGAAAATCGCGTTCTAATACTTCAACACCAGTTCCACGATTCAATGATAAAAATAGTAACCAATGACTAGCCATCATGTATTTTTAAATAAGATATGTCACAGAACACGTGCATCAGTTATCGACAAATGTAAGGTGATTCTATAAACAAATAATCATTACAGCGACGTAGCAACAGAGGAATTTGGCCCACACATTCTTTTGTTATGAGAATGCAGTTTTTCCATAAATTTTATATGTGAATTTTGATTTATCCCCTCCCACCTTTTTATGGTAGTATTGAATGCTTGCGAAGATTTAAGTATGAAATGATTAGAGTTGTAGATCTGTTGACATTGATTGCAAATGCAGTCAGAGTCGTTCGTTTCTACTAAAAATGTTTTCTTATGAAATGTTTTTATCTATTTTTTATATGTAATGATCGGGGTTCACCGGGTTTTGTCCTCTTGGAACACACAATACAAGCGTATACTTTATCTTTAAGCTTACAAATGGGTAATAATTTACATATCTAGATACTACATTGTTCATCTATCAACTACCAACATTCACTCTTATAGCAGGGTAGATGCGAATATTTCATTATGGAGTAACCTCTCCTAAATGAGTTCGAGAACTTTGTAATATAAACGACAGATCGATGAATTTGGAATTGTTTTGTTAGGAAACATGCATGTTATAAAACTACAGGTACTGCAGCATGTAAATAATGAACAGTATATTGTAATGAATTGATTTTCAAGTGTATATATTTAAAGCCTGTATGTTTGACTTGCTACTAATTCAATTTTTACGGGGAAAATATAACCGAATTTTGCATTCGAACTTTCGCACTATTATGCTCTGATATAAAGGTACCGATTAAGCTATCGTGCTTTCATTTTCGATATTATTGAACATTTTATTTTATAAACAAAGATTGCATTCGGTTGCAGACGTGCATTTTTTTAAAAGCCAGGCCGAAAGCCATAATAAAATTCTTACTTAATAACATACATATTATGTATCATGAGTGGGTTTTTTATTCAGATGGACAATCATTAGATGTGTATGACATATTGCTTAATACAATATTAGATTAGCATTTGAAATTACACATGCAACATGCATATCCAATAAGTTATAATTAGCCTACATGTACATTAGAATATTATGACTGGCAAGGCATATTTAGACTTGTATTTAGATACACATTGTAGCCGCCACAGTATATGCACACCAATTTAGAGGGATAATTCATATCATAAACTATCTATGATAAAAAAGAATATGTGATTGCACTTTGCCAGGTGTTACATTAATTGCGTTGATATCATTGCGTATCTATATCAAACACAAAACGAGTAAAATTGGAATCGGAAATATCTGTGTCGAAGATTCCAATTCTCTGATTACACACATCTTCTTCAATGCAAACTATGTAGAGTCTTATAAAATTTAATATGCTCTACATATGGATATTATTTATTCGTTAAACTTGTATATATCAACACCATCAACGTTGAAATTTGTATTACAGATGAACGCGGGAAATGGTTAAACGTTAAATTTAATAGTCTGCACATTTACCAACCAAGTCGAAATTTTGCTCATTACTGACTTTCAACATAATTAATTTGTACATAAAACATCTTTGTGGTTGTTGCATGTGCTCGATCTTAAAAATGGTTTCAAAGGCATAAAAAACAGCTAATTTCGGCGATTTCGGTAAATCATGTCAATTGGAGATAAGGAAAATGACGTCACAGAACATATTACGTCACTAATTTCCACATGCATCATCAGGACCAATGCCCTAGTGCATAATCATAATGATTAAACCAAGTGAAACCATATTTTGAATTTATCCTAATTTTGTGGCGAAATTTGGGCCTTAATGTACCTTGCTCTTTACAATTTATGCCCCCCTTGTCCCAAAGATACTTCATACAAATTTGAAAAGAATTGGAATAGTACTTATTAAGAAGTTAAAAAGTCATTCTTCACCCATGCCTTACTGTTCTACATCACTATGCATCTAGTTTTTCTTAAACGTGCGTTTTTTTAAAGGATTTTTTAAAATCAGTCAATTTCGGACAGTTTTTGCCCCACCCCTAAGGCTCCAAGGATGCAGGAATCCTTAAATCTATAATTTATGTCCAATTTTTCCAAAGATGCTTCATACCAAATTTGAAAAGAATTGGAATGATAGTTATCAAGAAGAAGTTAAATATGTCTACACATTTAATAACTGACATCTTTGGCCCGACCCTGATACTGAAACCCCTCACCTTGGGATCATCAAATTTACAATTTTGGTAAAGGACTACCTGATCTTTCTTAATATCAATTTAGATTTAATATAGCATCAATAGCACTAAAGAAAATGTCATTTAAGTGGTTTCCACATAAACACTATATACCAAGTTTGACCCCACCCTCGGGTCAGAACCCTTACCCCAGGATCATGAAATTTACAATTTTGGTCGAGGCTTTCCTGCTATACATCACCATGCATTTAATTTTTCTGATGCATATGCGGTTATTGAGAATATTTTCGAAATATGCCAGAAGTGGTGTACATCAAAATTGGAATTAACAAAAGAACCTAAAGAACTGTTAGTGAAGTTGAAATTGCAAAGCTTTTCTCAAATAAACATCAAAACGTATGACACTTCAACACTTTACACGACGATTCCTCACGATAAAATAAAGACTAGATTTTTTTTTTACATCATAGTCAGTTGCTTCTTCAACAAAATTGGAAAAAGGAAATACTCATATCTAGTGATAATTCCTCTAAAAACATGCTGAACACCACTCCGATTCCACAAACAAATACACTGAAATTAATATTTAAATGATGCTGGAGTTCCTCATTGACAATATCTTAGTAATCTTTCTTGATCAGGTCTTACAACAGTCTTTTGGAATTCCCATGAGCATGAGTTGTGCTCCTTTGTTAGCTTCAATTCTTTAACATGTAAAATCAATATTACTGAAGTATGTATCAAAAACAATATCTAATTAAGACTAGCATCCCGTGGGGACCCCGCTTAAAATAGGTCCTCAGTACACTTGTTTGTCGTAAGAGGCGAATAAATGGGACCCTTTCCGAGCAATGGTGACGTCCCCATTTGAGTGGAAACAACTTCAGCGATATGGTAAACAATACAAAACCAACTAAGGCTACCTGTTAGAATCAATACGTTCCTTTCGTAAAATCAAGACGTGTATGTACAAATTGTAAGTGTCATTTCACTTTACGTTAAAACTTCCAATCATGACTACAGCATAAACTCATTAAACTCCAGCGTAAGCATAATTATTTATTAATAAACTCATCACTCCAACGTAAGCATAAAAATTATAAATGGCATAAAATGAAAAAAATAGTCTCAAGGCAAATAAAGTCATGAATGAAAGGGAAAAGTCTACAAAATAAATATTGTATCAATGCATAAGTGTGCATAACAAATTGTAGATATGGAACATATCGCATGGGGTCAGACGAATAGTTTCCAACGATGCATATCTTGCCTCAAAAGTTTGAAAATGTAAGTGTGCATCTTTGAGGAGAAATACCGAGCACTGGATGCACATGCATCAAACACATGGAATTATCGTAAAAGGAAACTCAACCGCGATAAACACATACTCAACGCGATAAACACATACATAATGTATACGCATAAATTGGTTATTCATATAAATAATTTATGTATATCTGTCATGACAAGGTGGAGATAAGGAACAGTGATCAATCTCACAACTCCTACAAGGAATACAATTAGAGAGTTTGGCAAACACTGGATAACCGAGCCTGTATTGGCAAACAAGATCGTTATAACGACCATATAATTTACGAAAAATTGACTTTAAAACGAGACCGTTTAAATCCCTGTAACAACTTTGGGTCAAATGCAGTCTGACGTGTTTTATGCCGATTGTTAAGGCGCTTTTGGAACTGTTTTTATACATCATTGGTTGACAGACTGGGGGGTATGTGAAGATGTGAAATAAAACATGGTAAAAACGTTACAATCTGATATAAAATATCATAGCAACAAACAGAATATACGTGACATGATCTTTTCAATAACACATTAACACGATAAATTCTAATCGTTGCGTGTGAGACTACACCACACGTCATTGACTGGGGACACTGTTCAGTTATTGGTGTGCTGTTTTGTGCTATTTTCATCCAGGGGTATATAAATCCACAACCAATTTTTTTTTATTTTAAACGCTTTCAATAGCGTCCGTAAACTGGTGTCCGTCTTTGTCCTCGTCGTCAGAGTCTTCTTCCGTTCTCGGTTGAACATGGTTTTCTAGTTCGTCATAAGGAGATGTAATCCTGGTATAAAGAAATATTCAAACTTAGATTCTGTAATTTTGTCATTTCATATATCATTAAGTACAAACTTCTCACAAAATCAGTGAATGCAAATAGTACATACTTATTATCGCTCTTTAGTAAGTCTGAAAATGAAATAATTTTGTTATCATAGTTTGCAGTTATGATGGTTGATTATCACATGTAATAGCAATGTAATCATGCAACAAAAAAGTGTGGTATGGAATAAGTACAAAATGGAGTGGTGTAAGTATTGTATAGTATGGAGTAAAACCAAAGACACGAGATGATGATTACGAACAATGATAAAATAAAATCAATGGATAAAAATATTCATAAAATAGATGTATAGATGATTATGAAATACTTGGAGAAACTTTGTCATTTTCTAAACTCCAGCCTTGTGCGTTGAATCAGAGTGAGGTAAAACAAGGTAATTTTTAAATGATTGAATTTTTGAATGAAGATTTTTTCATGTTTGTTGAAGCAACTGTCGTAAGAGGCGACTAAATGGGACAGTACTTCGAGTAAGAGGAAAACCGAGGCCCCGTGTTACAGCAGGTGTGACACGATAGAGATCACTCTCTGCTAAATGGCCATCAGCGCCAAGCAAAGGCATAAATGTTGCAGCCCATTCACCGGCATTGGTGACGTCTCCATATGAGTGAAAGAGGAACGTTAAACAACATACAATAAATCACTCAATGATGTGAAAAATTACATTATTTAATTAATCGTGAGGAATGGTCGTACAACGTATCGTAAAGTTATACGTTTTTTAAAAAAAGTGTTTGTGATCAACAAATGTCCACGATAATGCGATAATGGTCAATTCAAAAGATGGTCAAGGTCAAAAGGACAAATATCTTGGTACCAGTAGAAAGATCTTGTCCCAAGAAATGCTAATGTGCAATCTTAAAGCTCTAATATTTACCATTTAGAAGTTATGACCAATGTCATTTTTAAAAAGTAGATTAAACGACAAGGTCAAAAGGTTTAGTACCAACAGAAAGGTCTTATCACAAGGAATACTTATGTGAAACATCAAAGTTCGAATGTTATCAGCAAGGTTAAAGTTTTGAAAAAGTAGGTCAAACTCCAAGGTCACAGGATCAAAAATGTTGTTACCTAAGGTAAGGTCTTGTCACAAGGAATACTCATGTGAAATATTAATGTTCTAGCACTTACTGTTCAAGTTATTAGCAAGGTTAATGTTTCAGACAGAACGACAGAAAGGACAAAACAATATGCCCAGTGATCATCGATCTCGGAAGCATAAAAAAAGTCTTAGACTCTACATGTCCTTGCATACATGCATGCTGTGGTACAATACGTTCGTCCACAGTTCTGTGTTCGCCATTCTCTTAATTATGTATTCTTCATAGGAATTAATATGGAGTGACCACCGGACCGAGCGAAGTAAAAAATGGGCGTGTCTCAAATGATAATCATAATTCCATTCAGTACGATAAATCATAATTCATTTAAAAATGTATTTTATTGATGAAATTCCCCTTGCGCTAAACACCCGGTAACATCTAAATATGAAAGGGGACGTATGAGGACAGATAAAAGATCCGCCTATTCATTTAACACGGGGAAAATCACGGTAGCCGACGTAAACCGTGCATTGTGACGTCACATTTAGCCTCAACTCTTTTTCTCTCTTCCTAAACAAACAATTATAAGCAACAATACATCCTCTTTGCAATTAAAAAGACATTTAAACCTAAACAAAACAAACCAAGTAATTTAAAGTGGTAAAAATGTAAGCGTAAATATATCGCATATTTTTAACCCCCCCCCCCCCCCCGATATTGAATATCGGGGGGCATGTTGTTTTTTGTCATGTCTTTTATTCTTTATTTCTGTCATCCTGTCTGAAAATTTAAACTTTCTCATAACTTTTGAACAATAAGTCCTAGAACGTTGATATTTCACATGAGTATTCCTTATGACAAGACCTTTCCGTGGTAACAGCATTTTTACCTTGTGACATTGACCTTGGAGTTTGATCTACGTTTGGAAAACTTTAACTCTGTTAATAACTTTTGAACGGTAAGTGCTAGAACTTTGATATTTCTCATGAGTATTCCTTGTAACAAGGCCTTTCAATGGGTACTAAACCTTTTGACCTTGACATTTGACCTACTTTCTAAAAATTGACATTGGTCATAGCTTCTAAATGGTAAATATTAGAGCTTTCGTCTTCTACATAAGTAGAAGCAAGGTGAAGTGCAAGGTACAAAACAATATGGCGGCGCCCATATGGTTAACAAAATTTTCACTGAACGTATGTAGAGATTATCTACTTTACAACAACGCAATCATCACGATATATTCGATATGAATTTACTTGAGAGTTCTTCCTCGTCCTGGTTCCTCACCCCACCGCTGCTATATCCAGGGATCCGTGTTCGCCCTGCGCTTGATTCTCGATTTTTTCATAGTTATTATGGGCTGGTTTGGTTTTTTACTCGTTAACTTTCCTCTTGAAAATTTTTCACTCCTGTCATACGGGGCCTGATTTTGGGATCTCACCCGAAGGACCGCCCCATTTAGTCGACTTTTGCGATAAGCAAAGGATACTGGGGACAAATTCTAACCAAGTTTCGAACAGGACTCCCAGGAATTACGAGATTGATCGCTATAATATCAACTTCATATTTTCACAGTGAGCTTCATTGTTCAATTGGTAATATAAATTTACCTGAAGGTTCATGCGTCATATCTTGACTATTATAATTTTCATTTGATCTGAAACAAGAAGAAAACTGTAAATTGTGATATACCCGGATAACGACAAAAACACCGAACATACAATCCAACATTTACGGTCAAACGTCATACTCACGGTCTGTTTACGTTGTCCGCTGGAATGAAAAAAAAATTAAAAAATCGATTCCACAAATGTATCCAGAATATAATATACAAGGAATATCAGCCAAAAATGCTTCACCTATAATACGGTGCGTCTCAATATGACTTTAAAAGAATCGTGACGGGGCAAACATATCAACCAGCTGTTCACCTATTCTAGATCAGGGCTGGGGTCCATTACATTGAAATGAAATTATTTGAATCACAATTACTTTGCTATTCTTTTCAATGATAGTTAAATACAATTACTCATTTCTACAGCATGTAATTAATTAAATTAAAATTAGAATCATATAATAAATTACAATTACTTTGCAAAAGTAAATAATTAAATTACAAATTACTTTCTGAAATTTTATTAGAAAACTAGTGGTAAATTATATAATCATATGATGTATGAATGATTACACATTTACTAATTTATCTCAGATTACTGTTTCATTTGGCTATTACATTTGATTTTCATCAGTTTCTCAAAGGTGCTAATCATTTAAACAGCATCTATCAGGCCGAAAACTTTGCCCGCAACACTTCACGAATTCAAAACATTGGAATACTGGAGGTCTACTAGACATCGTCCTTGTTCTGGAACATTCAAGAATGATACGGCTTTGTCAATTATGTGAACTGTTTTATAGCAATTATATTACCTGGGCCTCTGAGAACAATACAGGTGGCTTGAATTCACCTGTTCAATTTTGTCAGGGATATTATATCAGCTTAAAAACACATGCACTGTCATTTGAAAGAGACAAGACACACACACACATAGAAAGAGGGAGAGGGGGATCTTTGCAAACCACAATGTGTACTACTCTGTGACTTTTAAAGCAATATTGCAATAATATGCTAAACCAAATCTCATGGTCTTCAATTGTAATTGAAAGTAATTAAAAAAGTAATTGAATTACAGGGTGATTCCTCAGGTAATTAATTAAATTACAATTATAAATGTACTTGTAACTGAAAACATCTTCAATTACAAATTACATCCAGGTACTTTAAAAATGTAATTAATTGCAATTAAATACAATTACTATTTCAATTACTCCAACCCTGGTCTAAACACAGGGATCAGACAGGATGTGACCGGTCAACAGGTGATGCTTAATCCTCCTAAACACATTAACTCTCCACTGGTGTGTCTAGGGATTTATTTTTCTCCTACATTTAATTTTGCCTTCTCTATAGAAAATATTGATAACTGTTCGTTATCTTCACCTTTCCATAGTGAGACTAGCTGTACAAGGGATCACATATTCATCAATACATAGTCAGTATGAATTTACCTGGGAGTCCATACGCTGTAATTTCGCTATCAGGATATTCATATAATCTGAAACAAGAAAACCTCCTCTGATACACCCGGATATTGACAAAATTACCGAATTACAACAATTACAATAAAACACAATAGTCACCCTCTGTTTACGTTCTGGGCTGAAATGACAAAAAAAAAAGAGATTAGTAAAACTCTGAGTCTACAATATGTTTGCGATGTATAATATACAAGGTATATAAGACACAGCTATATTTAAGGAAGAAATGTAACTCCTATAAACAATACTTTCATCCAATGGCTGCGTTCTACCATATGATTTATCATTCTAGATATGTTATGATACAAAAAGTATTACTTTAAAAACAGATAATACGGATTTGACCTGTCGACAAGGGATGCTTACTCCTCCTCTATTTTGTATTGCTTATAGGAATTATGAGATTGATCAATGTTCGTTATCTTCACCTTTCATGTGTCCATAATAACTCTACAAGGTTTGATGGATGTCGTGTTAAAGGTTTAAGAGGAATTGATTACACAAAATAGGTACTGTCTATTCAAGATATGCTTAAAAATAACCAAGTTCTTATATAGAGTTTTTAACAAATATCTGATCATTTTCAAAAAGGTACCTGTACATCTGCAATGTATCCATAACAACTGTATAACGTTTGAGGAATGTCAAGTTAGAGGTATGAGGTGTTGATTACACAATGTAGGTACCCTATTACAGCGACGTCTTCACGCCATTCACGTTGTGCAACCTGACCAAACATTCTTGACTGGATTTATAACAACCAATAAACCGTTCACCTGAGCTAGATAGGGGGATCAGGGAGGATGTGACCGGTCGACAGGTGATAATTAATCCTCCTAAGCACATGACCTCCACCTCTGGTGTGTCTAGGATTGGTGTTTGTCCTACACCTAATCTCACCTTCTCTATAGAAATTACAAGATTAATCACTGTTCTTTAATCATCTTCACCTTTTCATAGTGACCCTAGTTGTTCAAGAGGTGACATATTTCATCAATACACATTCAATATCAAATTACCTGAAAGTCCATGCGCTGAGGCTTGACTATGATAAATTACATTTAATCTGAAAGAAGAAAATTTGCTGTGATATACCAGGATAGTGGCCCAGTTACCGAACACACTTTCCAACAATTACAATAAAACGTCATAGTCACCCTCTGTTTACGTACTGTGCTGAAAAGAGAAGAAAAAAATTAAGAAAACTTCCTTTGTACAAACTTTATTCGATAACTAGTATACAGGGAGTATAAGATACAAATGAATCTAAGGAAGAAATGTGTTAAAACAGTTGTTTTTTGCAAACGATAGATTAATTGCGGTTTTAGGCCGTTTGGTAATATTTCAGCCATTTTACAGCGGTTAACTAATTGAAATATGTTTGGTTGTAAGTGTTTCAGTTTTCCTGACAGCTCCCAATTAGCCTACGCTTTCAACGGAAAGATTACAATAGATACGGATGTAGTATATATGTAGTTAACCTTATCCAGGCGTGGTGGGAGGTGGGTGGGGGGTGAACAAGAGGATGAGGTTGTTGATATCTTGATATCTTGATATGTAGTTTGTAATTTTTTTTATTTCATCGTCTGCATTGGGTTTTATAGGTTAGCTACCAAATAAAAACACACTTTTAAAGCGAATTTAAAATGACAAATGAATTTACGACGCTTCTTTTTAAGGGGTGTGATCAAAAGGTTCAATGTCTAACAAAATACTAAATTCACATAGTTTGCATCAACACTTCCTCCCCTTCAAACTGATGTTGATGTATGTTGAAAATGATAATAATCAGTGTGTGAAAAACGATGTGGATGACATAAACTTACGGGAGTTTTCCCCCCACCCTTCCTCTAACTATTTGAATTTATATTGGTATCCTACAAACAATGCAGAGTTGATGTTCCCGGAAAGATACCATACTCTGATATCTTTCTTTCTCTAGAACTCTCTTCTTTAAACCAAAATCGATGTGTATGTTGCAATATCTGTACCCCTCTAGATCCCTCAATGCAATGCACATCTATGCGTTGGTTGCACATGTAACTTCTACATACCTAATTGTGTTTTGGTTGTGACTCCAAACCATTGATTAAAATAAAGATAAAAATAGGTAGAGGAGTAATATTTTTGTTATATCATGACCCAACATTGCCAACGAAAAATAAATCCACAAAGGGCACATAGATAAAATCAGAAAATAACATTATTTTGCAGTCACACTATTTTTCATAAATTACGGGAAAATACCTCAACTGTCAAGGGGAATAACGTGCACAGCATTGTGAAAAATTTATCCTATTTAGAGGACTTTTTATTTAAATATAAGAATTTTTACCATGTGAACTGCCAAGATCAGAAATTTTCACGTACAACGTCATGAAAAAGAAATTATATGCAATCGAGGCGAAGTATGTCGATTGATGGGACAAACGTATTCGTGTATAGATTGCTGTTGACTTTAGTATTAAGATTAAGTTAAAATCTTACATAACACTAGTTGAATTATTGACTGTGAGCTATCAATAAATAGTTACTTCATATAATTAACGTTTCTTTTCACTTATTTCGTTCAGCTCCGGATTTGATCAAAATATCTCTAAATGTTGCCAGGCTTTGCCTTATAATTTTCTCGCGCTCTTAAGGAGGTCATTTACATCGTTAAAATGGCTGACTTCCTTTTAAAACATGGATGGAAATAACAAGAGATGTTTGTAATACATATACCCCCCTCTCCCCCAATGATGCAAAATTGAAAAGGGTTATACACATGCATAATTTGATTGGTAGTAGTATCACCAATTCGAAATATTGAGCAGACAATATCTTCCAATGTCAGGAGTGGATTAACCAAGTAACATAAAAATCAATAGGGATCATCTACCAGGTTTGGTGTTAATCAAGCAAATAATTCTCAAAATATAAGAGACAATATGTTACTATGTCCAGTTTGACTATGTGACCTCAAAATCATTAGGGGTCCTTTTCTCCTAAAGATGTGACAGTTGTTAAATTTGATGTTTGTCAAGCAAAGGGTCCTCAAGATATTGAGCGGACAGTATATTCCTATGTTCAGTTTGACCTTTGACCATGTGACCTCAAAATCAAGAGGGGTCATCTTCTCTTCAAGATGTACCAGTGTACTAGGATCGATGTCTGTCAAACAAAGAGTTTTCTAGACATGAGTGGTCAGTATAATCCTATGTCCAGTTTGATCCTTGACCTTTGACCATGTGACCTCAAAATCAATAGGTGTCATCTACTCCTTGAGATGTACCAGTGTACCAAGAATGAAGTCTGTCAAGAAAAGGGTTCTTAAGATATTGAGCGGACAAGGTATTCCTATGTCCGGAGTAGATTGACCCTGACCTTAAAACAATATAGGTCCTCTTCTACTCATCACCAACCCGCATATGAAATATCATTACGATTAAGTGATTAGTTCTTAAGATATTGATCGGACAACATATGGTATATCGACAGATCTACCAACCGAACGACAGGTGCAAACCAATATGCCCCTTTTCTTTGAAGGGGACATACATATCAGCAATATTTGCCTATTCATATCATATCAATGAGCCTAACTGAGTAGGTTAACGCGTCGACTACTGAACTGAAGATCTTGGGTTTGAGTTCAGGACAGGGTTTCATTTTTTTCAGATTGCTTTCTACTAAAGCTGCATTTTTGCCAACAAGAAATAAATTTGAAAGTTTTTCCTTTTAAAATATTGTTGTACATATCCGCCACTTTTCATCCATATCAAAATTTTGTGTAACATGCATCCTTAAACAAAGGAATTTTTTGGAACATTTATACATTAAGATATTTAGTTCTTTACACTTCCCAAAATCTTTCCAACCAATAAATTTGGTGCTTGCACCAATGTTTCTAGTTTACTTTGGTTTGAATAGAAGAAAGTTTACTTCTGTCACAGACATCTCAATAGCTTTGCCTAAGATAATGTACATATAGGTTTATGAAATATTTTGAATCAGTGTAGGGATTAGAATTTTAAACCTTACAGTATCACATTGAAATGCACTTTTTGCTGCTTTGGTGTTGGTATTGATATCAATGTAACTTCCCTTACCGAAATACAAATGTTCTTGCAAACAGTTGCGGTAGATTTGCCACAGGTTTGCAGCAAATGTCTGGTAAATGTTTGCTACAAACCTGTGGCAAATCATTATTCCCATGATGAGCTTCTCGGCAAACAGTTCTGGAAAGTTTGCGGCAAACGATTCTGGCAAACATTTCTGGCTTGCATATTGATATAAATCTGGTTCTGGTAAATTTGTAGCAAACAGTTCTGGAAAATTTGCTCCAAACAATTCTGGGAAACAATTGCAGCAAACAGTTCTAGCAAGATTATGGCAAGGCAAATGAATTAACTTAGAATGAAGTATTTCGTTGAATGTAAATATTTCGGAATGGCGATAATGTAATTGTTTGCTTCACTGTCATTGACAATGATGCTACATGGCATGCCTAAGTACATCTTGTTTAAAAGATTTGTCTGATTAATGTAAAATCTAAATCATTTTTCAGTTTTCATTTCAGATATTGGAAAGCCTCTGAACTGAACTGAGGTCATGACTTTTCTTTATTCCACTCCCATATTGTAAGATATTAGGGTCAAATATCAAACTTCAATTGTACATTTACTTTGACATGTGTTAAAGATTTAGGACCGTTATGGGCCAAACGAATGAAATGAAGACTTTTTAGATCCGCGCCATATACTCTGCGTAAGAATCGTATTGTAGCGATTGTAAGCGTATCTTAAGATCTGATTTTAATTAGATTGCTTATGGGCATATTCTTGATTTCCATTTGGAAAGACGAATGGCCAAATTTCAAAGCTATTTCATAGCATTCAAAATGTAGATATACAAATACAGTGTAATGTAAGAATGTAGCGATATGAGACATTGACTGTGTGCATTTCTTCTGCGTCGTAAACCTAAGATAAGGGTTGGATATGTAGCTACCTGATATATCCTTCTATTTTGTTTCAGCGAGCTACACTGCAGCAGCTACATTCAGTTTTGTCTTCGTTATAGAAATTATCAGACTGATCACTGTTCTTTATCTTCATCGTTTTTATGGTGAGCCTAACTGTTCAATGGGTGACATATTCACTGATATATATTCAGTATGAATTTACCTGAATGTCCATGAGCCGTAGTTTGTCTATCGGGATATTCATTTGATCTAAAACAAGAAAAACTGCTGTGATATACCCGGATAATGACAAAATTGCCGAATTACAACAGTTACAATAGAACATCATAGTCACCCTCTGTTTATGTTCTGAGCTGAAATGACAAAAAATAATAAAACTTAAATTCTCTCCAAGGTAAATGATGTATAATATGGGTCGAAGAAATATGAGTTACCATACCTATACTGGAATTTTAAACTACAGAAAAATCCTTACAAACAAAGATGCATTGCTAGATCCAGTAAGTGCTTTATCAAGCCCCTATCTTTGCTCCTAACGAAAATATTAACAGCTGTGAAGGAGAAACTTCAAACTTACTGTGCGATTGCATATGCCAGAATTAGTGTTAATGCAAGGTGAAGATAACGAACAGTGATCAATCTCATAACAAATGTGGATTATAAAATACTCTGAAGAACTTTTAGCAAACTTGAAATCACAAAACGTTTCCCAAATCAATAACATCAAAACCTATGATTTTTCAACACTATGCATGACCATTCTCGGGATAAATTAAAGACTATAGTTTTTGACATCATACACAGTTGCTTCTTCAACAAAAATGGAAAACGAAAATATTTATATCTAGCGATCAGTCATCCCAAAACTTGCTTTGTGGAGCACGACTCTGGTTCCGCGCGCGGGTGCTTTGGGGTAGGGAGTGTGCTGGGGTTTCCCGTTGGCGGTGTCTTCGTCGTCTTTGGTGGTCAGGTCTTCGGGCGGTCTGTTGGTGTTCCCGTGGGTGCCGGTTGTGCTCCCTGGATGACTGACCTGTTTCTATATTCATATGAAGCACAATGTATTCAAAACTTCCAGGTAAGAAGAAAACATATCTGGTTGTTGCCTTCAATTCGACATTTAGATCTATCGATGACGTTTTATCTATTAACAATAATAACTTTCATTCATATGTCAATTCGATTTATCCCTGTGAGCTCGAAATAAAAGACACCACAGCGTCGTCCACTTCTGCTTCATACTTAGATGTTTTATTGAGGGTAGATATTGTCGGCAAGCTGACAGCTCGACTGTTTGGCGAACGGGGTGATTTCGGTTTCTTCATCGTCAACTTCCCACATTTATGTAGCAATAATCCATTGTCACCTCCATATGGTATTAGTATCTAGTCCGTCAATACAATCTATAATTGGGTCGGGTGCTATCTGACGTGTTTCATACCGATTGTTGGGTCTTTCTTGGCACACTGATTGTGACTTCGGATAACCCCGTTTGCCTGATCGGGATATAGGGCTCACAGCGGGTGTGACCTGTCGACAAGGGATGTTTACTCCTTCTAGGAACCTGATACCACCTCAAGACCCATATTTACTAACGTTCGTAGACGTAAACGTAGAGTATATCAAGACCTAGCGATCGTATACGTGGAGGGTGGTATTCACTAAAAGTCGTAGTCGAAGAATCACGTCAGAAATAAACGCAACTCTGTGTGTGTTTTATTAGTGCACTTAAGCCCATTGTAACTTTAAGAATAAACAAAACAAATAGCGACTTGTCATTGTTTTTATCGAAAATTTCTTTGAAAAAGACCTTACAAACCCTTTAGATGTACATACGCTGTTTAGTGATACACAACTTAATTGTATTTATCCAGATTATATCGTTTTCTAGAGTTCATCTGCAATTGTGTGACAATTCTCATAATTTTGAGCCCGATCTAATATACCTTGTGGCAGATCTAACCTAGCTTTTAGAAATAATGGGAATCCTATAATTTTTTAAAGTCATGCATGTTTTGTTTTTTTTAAATCAATTAATAGTCATTTTGCCATCTATTTTATTATATAGGGTAGATCTAGCATCTTTCAAGGAAATATATTTTTTTTCCAAACAAGATGGAATTCACGTACATATATACAATTATACATGCGATGTTTTAGATTTGAAAATAAGAGAGTGACTGTGTGTAAAATAATGTATGCGATCGACAGCTATGATACCGTAATAACATGTCCATTTAATTACCTTCCTTTCTCATTGCTAAATGTGTGTGTAGAAAAAAAACTATTTCTACTTGATTGGTGATCATTACTTTGTGATCATAAGCAAATACTGGTAGTCCAAATTACTTTTTGTTACATTTGGTGTAGCGATAGCAGATGAGCGGATCATAGCATTTATTTTCAATTAGATTGACAATTGTGTGTAATTTCTTTCAGGGAACAAATGTGATGCCACCTAGTGTAGTCATGTGTAGACTTTCAATCTTTACGAGTGTCATTTCCTATAAACTATAATCTTACACGAGTCAAATCTTCATTCATAATACATCTATGAATCTTTCTACCATTCATTATTTGCATGTAATTGACCTTTATATGTGAACAGCTAGGTAAAGGTCTTTGCAGCATATACTATTAAACTCCAAAGATGATACATTCAGTATACATATTATTTCATTCTAATTTGTCCCCATTTTACAAAAATGTCATTGATACTAATGCTCCTCTGTACAAATTTTAACCCACCAGGCAACTTTGTTATTTTCTGATAACATTTTTAAAGATTTATATTGTCATCTTTTTAATATCAAGATGTTGAAATTATTCTAGAAATGGAAGTAATACAACATCAATAACAACATGAAAATTCATTAACAAAATTTCTATTAAAAAGTATAATTACATATACATAATTGCATGTATAAAAATGCATGTACTTAATTTCTTAATCATGTATTTTAACAGATTTTATTTTGTCGAATATATAAAACATTTTATTTTTATTTAATGTATAAATAAATATATAAGATGACATCAATGTAACACATGGATCATGAACATAAGCATGGATTGGTCAGTGGGTCGAGTACCAGATTAAGGGTCCTGGGTTTGATTCTCAGTCCTGTCTTATATTTTTGAATCATTCCTTTGCTCTTCCTTTCACTTTATCATGGCAATGGAAGATGAGCATTTCTCTGCTTCACAAAACCTTTATCAGGCCATTGCAGTATTGTACCCATAGACCTAAAGAATAATAACATTACATTGATTAAAACAACTGTCATTAGACTGCAATTAAATTTCATAAGGCTTGAAAAATACATATAACATAATTGTTAGTTAAATAACTGCAACAATGAGATAATATTGATGTTATTGTATATTTATCTACACCATATCTGCAAGTATCGCCTACAATTTTTAACTTTAATAACTTATAACCCATAATCATATTAAGAGAGAAAGATTTCAAATTACCCCATGTCAACTTTATTGTTTCTTCATTACCCATTCCCCTTGTAATGATATTGGTCCCAAAACATAGATAAAATACTCGTTAACCAAGAATACTTTGTGGTAAGTTTCAGTTAAGGATATAATACGCGTGTCTCAATAAATAATAATGTTTCGTGACATTTCAGGTACGATTCTCTTGAATTCTATTTGTTTCCACAAAACACCCCGAGTATATTCTCAGGTTTGTTTTAGTCTAGAGTTAACATATTTTGATAGTTCCTGGTTGTAGCAAGTAAAAATGTAAAATCAGCTGATATGTACTGCAGTAACTTGTGTAAATGGGATTTTACTATAGTAAAGGTGATAAAAGTCTTTGGCACAATCAAGTATCGAACCTGGGACCCTTGCATTACTAGTTAGGTGACCTAACCACTGAGCTATTCAGGCCGATATATAAAGTATGTTAATATAACTACAATATAAATTTAAAGGGGCATATCAGCTGTGAAGGTGATGGCAACAATTTTTCTCTCTCAAAATCTCTCAATGGAAAAGGAATATATATTAATGACTAATAAAAATATTTATTTTGTGAAAAACAAAAAAGAAAGAAACTAGAGAAACCTAATAAAACTACATTTGATAACCGTTTGCAGTGTAAAGAAATATATATAGAAGAATTATTGGCTTGCAAGATAATAATTATTTAATCACAAAAATTACATATATTCATTGGCCAGCTTTGAGATTAAAAAGTGTTTGAAATAACTGAATACTTGTGTTATTACTGAAATATATAATATAGAGCAATTTTTATTGAATTCAATTTTTGGTGATAAAATTACAGTTACTGTAATGCCCCTTTAAACTTATTTTGGAAATCATGCAAGAATTTTTATATCGAGGAGATCAAAAAATAATTTCAGAGAAACATAGCGTATGTCCTTAAAATGGTTAATTTTTATTCGCCAAAATGGTGAAGAGATGCCAGACAGACAGGTACACAATATGCAAATTAGACAAACTTTGATCATAAAAACTTATAAATTATGTTCTTAAGTATTTGCCTAAACTCTTAATCATCAATGCATTAAGAAAATCATTACATTTACACCTCTGACGTTTTAAAAATTTGTAAGTACAGAAATGGTTATGTGTACAGACGGTGGATATTCTTACATCATATATGTACTGTACATCCAGCATCCCAATCCTAACCCTGAGACATCATGGAAATGCATTTAAATGAAGGAATGCTGTTGTCTCTGTTGGCAATTTATTTCCTGACATCTTTAAGACCCTTTGGAAAATAAAAGAAGTCAACTAACTTGGATATCTAGTGCATGTTACATGTATATCAGACCTAATATCTCCAATTAATATATAGTCAATGTTATTTTAAATTAAATAAATTAACATTGACTTCAAACAGTTATACAATAGTATTGGAATGCTATTTTGTTTCACAATATTTTCTAAACCTTTTGCACATGAATGTGCACAAACGATAATTGAAATGATGCTTAAATAGACTGTAACTGTTCTCATCTGGTATCGGGTCCATTTGCACTATCTACCTGTTCGCCCAGACTATATATTGTTAAAGTGATAATAATTTTCATATTTTACAACCAATGGAGGGGCACATACAAATCAAGCATTTTAGAATTGGTGTCTGAATATCAAATCTTTATTTTTTTAGATTCATTTTTCACCAATATTCCTGTTTAAATTTCTTTATGCAAAATGATGTGGAAGCATGGGCATGCCTGTGTACAGGTAGATACGCTAC
The DNA here is from genome assembly GCF_947568905.1 of Ostrea edulis. Classification (NCBI taxonomy): domain Eukaryota; kingdom Metazoa; phylum Mollusca; class Bivalvia; order Ostreida; family Ostreidae; genus Ostrea; species Ostrea edulis. The sequence continues at coordinate 45,411,892 of NC_079171.1, read as the reverse complement.
TACTTAACTCTTGTCTCAGTCATGAAATAAAAAAATTGGATAAATAATTTGGTATTTCAATTATGGTATTGTCAAAAGTTTGAAGCTACCATGCACACAAATGAGCTTGTGTCTTAAAAGTTAAAATCGGTAAGAATCAAGCATTTTTTTTGAAAAATGTGGAAAGTGGCATAAAAATGGATTTTAATGAAACTCATACAAAATGTTCATGATACATATCTAATAAAAAGATCCAACCAACAATTCATTTTCACATTGTTACCATGGAAACCACGTGCCTTTTAGACAGCATGTTATGTATCTAAGTATAACTCTAGAATTTCTCTTTATGCAAGCACATATTTGTTACTGGTTATCATGAGACACTTTTGATTGGATTTTTTATTCAAACATACATTGATTTATGGTAATCAACATCGACAATTGAAATTCATCTCACCCCTTGCTAATTATACTGGTTTCCTGGGGCTAATTTTGCTTTTTTTAAAAAGCAGTAAATTTCCTAGACTTTTTAAAACATCTACAACCATGTGAAGATGTACTAACTTATTTTACACATAATATAGCATTTGTTCTACAATTATCAAGAAAAAAATCCGTTGGCAAGTTGCACGTTCATACATAAAAAACAGTTTATTCCCGTGATATATTGCCAATTTTACTGTCAAATTACCTCCGTTGATAACTCTTCAGATTCAGGAGATAAAAGCGGTATTGTTTACATTATCTCAAAATTAAAAAGCTCCTTCATATATATGCATTTTTTTTTATTACGGTGAATAGCAACTAATACGAGTTATTAATACAGGTTATTTATATTCAAATATGTTCCCACGGGGATCCGGGTTAGAAAAGGTTCCCAGTACCCCTTGCTTGTCGTAAGAGGCGACTATATGGGGCGGTCCTTCGGATGAGACCGCAAAAATCGAGGTCCCATGTCGCAGCAGGTGTGGCACGATAAAGATCCCTCCCTGCCATAAGCGGCGAGCATAGGCCTAAATTCGACAATGGTGACGTCTCTATATAAGTCAAAAAATCTCGAGCAACATACAATCAATCAATATTCAAATAGATTTTTTTTCACAATTGATAAATTCATTCAATCAATATACTTTTAGAATACAACTTAATTAATTAGGCCTAGTTTATTATGCAGTGACAGTCATGACTTGTGAAAAGTTTAAACTGAGCTAGCTAGCTATTTTGCGAGGAAAAATAATATCATTTATGCTTATTCTAAATATTTGCAAGATATGTAGTGAATTCACATGCTGTAGTACATGAAAAGGATTTTTTGGGGGAAGTCTTACAATTTTGAATAATATGGCAGTTGGGAGAGAGTGTCCGGACTCATTCCCTGTGCATCTTACATAGACTCTTCCAATGAAATAGGGGTGTTTAAAAGAACAACAATGAAATTTGTTTGCAATTTTATGAAGATCACACAATAGAATAAAAAACACTTCATATATGCAATATTCTTAATTAAAATCCCCATGTATTGTACGTAAAAGGCCCTCCGTGGGGCGAGTGGTTAGAGCGCGGGTTGGAATCCTACGCAAGCCGATATGTGCCAGGGTATAGAATTAATATTTATTTAACTGGCGGCCGCTGCTTAATTCATATGGCGGCCGCCACTTATTATCTGGCGGTCGCCATATAAATTAACTGGCGACCACCAGTTATTTTATTTGGCGGCTGCCACTTAATTTATATATTGGCGACTGGCAATTGCAAAAACAATGTAATTCGTATCGCTGAGTGATTATTTTGGAAAGATTTAGAATAGTACGCAAACACGCAAGATCGTTTTTCAAAGTCTATAGGGAAAGTCGGAGGAGAAATTGTCTTCTACAATTGTTGACAAGCAGAAAAGGAACCTAAAATGTCTCTTTTGCCCAAACGTTGTTCTCCTAAATTGGAGGGAGGGGGCTCCGTTCATCCTTCTATTGATCAGTTAATTCATTATTACATTTTTACCATTCATTACTAACACCAAAAGAGTGGGGTTGGGGCCAATCCGCCAATTAATCTTATTTCACATGTGAAAATAGCTTAGTTTGCATGTGAAAATAACAGAAATTGAACGTTGTCAAAAAATGGAGGGTCAGCCCCGTGGTTCTACGTATTTAACAGTACAATCGAAAAACAATAATTTGATGCTCTTAACTAATCACATACATATTAAGCATTAGGGAGGGATTGCACCCCTTTCATTTTCAGAGAGAGATACAGAAACAGAGAGGATTTGAATAACTGGCGACAGCCATTAAATGATTTAAATTGAGTGGCGACCGCCATATAAATTAACTGGCGGTCGCCAGATAAATTAACTGGCGGTCGCCAGTTAAATTAAGTGGAGGCCGCCATTTAAATAAATATTAATTCTATACCCTGGCACCTATCGGCTTCTGTTGAATCCCGCTCGCGTCGGTGAGTGAGAAAGTTTCCCAGTTTACTTTCGGAAGGTCGGTGGTCTCTTCCCAGGTGCATTGTAACTGGATTCTCTCTTCCGCCAATAAAAATTGGGCGCCACCAGATAACTGCAAAATTCCTGAGTGTGGCGGAAAACATCAATCAATCATGTATTGTACATAGCACTGACATATTATTCACATAGGCCCCTATATCATATTGAACAGAATCCAGGGCTACAAGGATTAAATATGCCAGCACCATGTAAATAAAATATTTAATGTATATCAAAGTTTGCTACAAGTTACACACCTCCCCCTTTTTATTGAATATTGACAACTATTATACATTGCATGACATCCATTTAAATGGTGATCCTAATCATTTGATCTCAAGTATACTACTGTATCTTTTCATAACCTTAAGTACAATTTCCCTGTCCTTGTGAGCAAAGAAGTTGCATTATTTTGATAGTTAGTTGATTTGTCATGCATTATTCATACTAAACTAACCCTAAAACGGGGGATTCACATCACTGGATGGGGTATAGCAAGTACCAAGGCATGGGAACTCGGCTTTAGGGGTTGAAATTTTTAAATTCCAAAAAAAAAAAACCAGAAGTTTGTAAAACAAGCTCGTAATTTAATCAGACCCGCTATTGCTTCAGTTGTAGTATGAAATCAAACATAGAATGTGACGTCTTACATGTCATTTTTGTCATTTTAGAACAGATACTTTCCAAAATTGCATTATAAACATGATGAATGGCAACATTTACAAGTTGTGTTTTGTGCCGTTTACATAAACGTTCAGTTGGGTGTTCTTACTTTATGCTAAACACAGCGATTCAAAGTAGCTAAAAATTAAATTTTCCAAATTATGTTGTCTTTTACCGAATGAATGCACAAATGATACACATACATGTATCTTTATCAAAATTTTATTTGGTAAGCATGTGTCAAGTCATAATGACTTGCAATTAATCATCCTACTCGGCGAACATATGTGTAAAATATGTACCCGATAGGCCGGAAAATGATAGAAAGGAGAATAAAGAAACTGTCTTATTTGTAATACATACATGTGTATTCCCATTATCACTGAGAGCCCGAGAGCAGATTTCTCATACAAATATTGTAAATATGGCTGTTCTCTAACAATTGAAAACAATTTTGATTGAATTTTAAGCACTACGCTTAGACTGATTAGTGTTTGAAAATCATTGATTTTGCCAATTTCTTCAATTTCTGGAAATTTCTTACCTCTATATACGCTCTTTAGGACAGTTGTAAGATTGGGGGGGGGGGGGGGGGCTAACCAAATGACAAACTAGTTGCTTCTTTAGCTGGTTGAGACATTTCTATTTTCCTCATATATTAAAATAATGAGTAGATTTTTAGAGGGAAAATTGGATGGGTTTTTTCAATGCCCAATATCATTTCCAAGCACAAAAATGATAATTTTAGTTACACTGGAATGACCCTGAATTCATTATTATTATTATAATATCTGAACAATATATATAAAAAGTATTCAAATGTTGGTGAATTTTCCAATCAACAATAAGTATAAAATAATAATGTAATTATAGGAACAAATATGAATTATTTGTGTTCTCACTTTCCCCACAGGAACATCATTCGAACACCCGTACTAAATGTACATACAATGTAGGCCCAGTAAACCACACAGGTAAAACTCTCGACCACACAGGTCTATCATTTTCACACATTGGGCGGACACACCTTCCCACTTCCACGGTCTGGTCAGAACTAAAACGTAAACATTTACAAACCGGTCTGACAGCCGTGACCAGCTATCCGTAACGGCTATATGGTGAGAACAAACTATGGAACGCCATAACAAGCATAATAAAACAAACTCAAATTGTGACAACTAGCAATAGCACATGGAACTACTTGATCAGTTGCTAGTCTACCAAACACATTTAAAGGGAAAGGCAACCGAAAACATTTTTACCTGATAAATGATAGGATTAATCATATGATAAAGATTTGTCAAGTGATTCTGTTTATATACACAGCGGGGTTAAGGTGTCCCGAGTAAAATAACAAGTAATAACAGCATATTCATATAAAAGTAAAATTCTTTCAAGCCTCGCATAATTTTAGTAAAAATCGTTTGTCAATACATAAACAAACATCGTATCACGTGGGGAAATCCTTTGCTTAACTATTACGTCGTCATACAAGTGGCGTAGAGCTATTTGTATCCACTAGACTTTTAGTTGTTTATCACCTCGGTACAGGTGAAAGATGCACTCAAATCATTTGCAGTTTGGGCTTGATATGTCGACATTGATATGGTAAATTTAAAGAGTGATACAGATCGGTACAATATCCTCTCAAATATAGCAATTTCTATTATCTCAACTCAAATGTTGGGCATTTTCCACATTCACATCCAAATCGTATCTAAACGAGGCAAAATATTGTACCTTTCGTAACAAAATCCTAAATCGGCAATTAGCTACCTTTCTGAATATGCCTTGATCGAAATAAAATAATCGTCATTTTTCACCTGTATGGAGTCGATATGTACATGCGTTGGTTTTCTTTATTACAAATGACTATACACATCGGGGGCGATATCAAGGTCACAAAGTGATGCAAAGATTACTTTACAGTCTTTCGTGCACATACTATATATAAAAAATATGAGACTTATATATTATCGAAGAAAACTCGGGAAAAATCATCTGACAAACAGATTTAAACACATACAGTTTGAACACTAGATAACGGCAATAAATAGTGAGAAAATATTATGACATTTTCCCCGCGATACAACTATAGATCTGTACGTCGTGACGTACTTTCATATTGTGACGTTATATAGTATGAAGTGCACCGAGGTACATTTTATGATGTTTGTTTTAACTTTACTCGGAACACCTTAATCCTGCTGCGTATGGTCTTGATAAGCTTCAATACTAATTTGAAAACGTCAAAAATTGAAATTCCCACGATCTATAGAGGCTGCCATGGTGTGTAACTCTTTTGTATTCAAGACCACAACAATCAATAATTTTCACATCACACCGTCTGTTCCGGTTTTGGTGAGATTCTAAGATCATTCACAGGTGCTTGGGTTCAGGACCCCCCCCCCCCCCCCCCACCTCAGAATAAGCTACATGAGATGATTTAATTATTTTTTTCTTGAAGATATTTCTATTGCATGTCAACAACGTCTTGCATACCCATAAAGTCCAAAATTATTCAAAATAAGCCCTTTGGAAAAAATACCCTCACTGGTTATTATAACAGAACTTATAATAACCAGTAAGGGTTTTTTTTTAAAAGGGCTTATTTTGAATTACATGTATTTTGGACTTTATGGGTATGTAAGACATGTTGACATGCATTACATTTCAACAACAAAATTAATTGAATCAACTCGTGTAGCTAATTCGGAGGGGGGGGGGGGTCCTGAACCCAATCACCTATGAGATCATCAAAGTTGTGTATGTGGTAGATTTTACGAATAAATAGGTTGATGCTTTCCTGGCAAGCAGTTCATTACACTAATGCGAAGGGAAGATGTGAATAAAGTTGTATTATTCTCTCGAAATTCCCGACTCAACCAAGTCAGTTGAAAAGAAAAGACTACGTAAACTGTGGATCCATTATTTGCGTAATGACAGGTTGAGGTTCGCGACATTTACCGTCTGCCTTGTCTACGACTCGACCGAACGTCTTATTTTCTCAATTTCTTATTGCGAAAGAACGGGCTCAAATCAATACGGCTTTAAACTTAACTGTTCGTGACTTGTCATGTTTACATTGCTGCTAATGAAATAAACCGGAATAGACATTGTGACGTCATAAATCAAACTTCAATGTCCACTCTCTTAGCCGCGGGTAATTTAAAATACATAATACATTAATATTGATTTAATTTTTAATCAAGGAATTTTGTTGTTAAAGACTGTCAATTACAATATCAGTAAGTAATACTTTACAAATAAAAGCAAATATGCGATTAGGGCTGCCTTTCCCTTTAAGGTAATTAATACCTCCTGCAAATCATTTTCAATGAGGCATTGTGGATAGTATCATAAAAACACAAAATGTATATTGTACATGTATGTGTATATTTAATAGTAGATGAAAATTAATCTTTAAACAACTGTGGTATTATTAGAAATAAAGTCAAATTTTGTTGGGAACACTCACCTCTGCCAAGCCTACATAACTTTCCTCCTTCAAGTTGAGCCAAAACACATTCATATTCATGCCTCTCTGTGGCTTACACTTGAAATCGAGAGCATGACCAGGAAATTCACATTTTTGCGATGGTTTCATGTAGATTTCATGAATGTCGCTGTGGTTGGCACAAACAGTAACGTTTTGTTCTAAATCCGAATGACAGAGTGCAGAACGGATGGCAAGTAGTCCAGGTTCACGAACTTCTCCCTCAAATTGCACGATCTTAAATGTCCTAGAATTGCTCTTGAACAATCTTTCAAATAAATTAGAGCTGTTTCCGGTGTAAAGATGTGATAGATTCCACAGGGGCTATCAAAATACTGTTGCAGAGCAGACATCAGTTGATGCTGCCACCTTGATTTTTAACCGCCACCTACGTTTTGTGTACCAAAGGGACATAACTCGTACGGCAAATAGTGGTTTTTATAACATTTTAGAAGTCAATATGTATGCCAACAAACATTCACACAAAATTTCAAATAGATACTCCTCAGTATTAAGTTTGAATATAGTAATTATCTAAAAATTTAAACTTTCTAATATTCATTTGGGAATATGATTTATTGAATTCTGAAAATAGCACATATTCAGTTATTTGCATACAAGAATGTGCATTTGGTTTCAGACCTGGGGTCACACACTTGATAAAGGACATGACAATTTTTTTTACAATTGATAGGTATATTACAATCAGAATAAATGTTTTCAAACAGCAATTTCTCAGTTTCAAGATATTCGTGTACCACGCCTCTTATACGACCTCCCTGACTTTTATGTGGAGCAGTACTTAAGTTGCCAATCAATTTTATTTTATAGATATAATATATTGATGACCTCTAACAAGAATATAGATTTCATTTTTCCAAGGACTGGTGCGGGTTTTAATTATATGGCGATAAACTTCTGCTATTTTTTGAAAATTAGTAAGTGTTAAAATTCATGTTTTTATCCGTTGTCATGACAACAATTACCGTTGAAAATTGAGCGTTTGTTAATTTTTAAAAATGGGTAAAACCATTAAAAATCTAAATCAAGTAGACAAAATAGCATAAATTATTTACTTAACGGACATATATCCCCCTAATGTACCCAATAAAAATCATTGATTTACACAAAGAATTTAAGACTGATTCTATGTAACTATCAAAATCCAGTGGCCACGGTATGTCACATATTTTTATGAAACTTTGTGTGTAACAATATTATGATAGATATGAAACAAAAAGGACATGCAAAGGTTTGACTTAGCAACGGTTGCCACGGAAACCGATCCTCTAACAACAGTTGGACAAGATATGTACATGTATGTTATATTTTGTATAATCAAAAATTAAACGCTATTGTTTATAAAAACAACAATTGTAAAAATTATTTTGAGCAAGGTTCTAGCTTTTAGAAATTTTTTTGTATTTATTTAATCCTTGAAAACAATAGAAATAATTATTTTTATGATGTATAAGGGGTTGATATATGTAATTTTTAGAGAGAGATAAAATATATTTGCCCAGTCATTTGGTGTAAACTCACATGCTAGTAAAATGTATTGAATCTTACTTTAAAAAAGTACAGAAACACATTTGTGGAGAAACCAAAGGTAAACACATAAACTAGTAGTTTCCTCTGGTGCACAAACCAAAATACACCAGCAAGAATTATTGCCCTTTGTAACACTCTCTTGTATTGGAGATATGAACAGCCTTCATTTGTTTTCAGTATGGCAGGAGGTGGAAATTGAGTTTTTATTCAATTTGTTCTTCAGAAGTTTATCAATATCAGATGCTCTTTGTTCACTTAATTCACTACCACGATCTTTATCTTCAATTGTGCTAAAGGATTCCGGTTTATTTCATGGAATACAAATCCGTTTGATCTTTGCCATAGTCACCGGACTCTAGCATCCAATCGTCTACGTATTCGTAGAAAAAGTAAATGTTTTGGAATTTAATTTATTGCATCACATCCGACTAAAAAAATGACCAGGGAAACAGAAGGCTGACAGACATATTCATAGAAAATATGAAAAAGCCCTGCCTGTTGCCGTGTTGGAACTTGTATTGACGTAGGTATTCTATTTGATTTAGAATCCAAATTCTAAAGTAAAGGTTGAATAAAATGTATCAGAATATTTGACTTTTAGTAAACATATGAGAACCCCAATTTATTTTATACTGCCAGCCAGGCTAGTCAGCTATAGTGTATACATGTAGACTGAACATTGTAAGTAGTCCTATCATTTACTGCATGGGTGTACAATATAGAATACTAATTAAGTATGTCCCCAACCTAACATTCACTCAGGGAGTTTCTATCACATTTACACAGAGTTCAGGATCTGTAAAAATTGGGGAATACTTATAAAATCATGTTTCATGTGGAAATTTTCAAAAGGACTAGGCTTAATTTATGTAATCCTAAGTGATGACCCCCCTCTCTCTCTCTCTCTCTCTCTCTCTCTCTCTCTCTCTCTCTCTCTCTCTCTCTCTCTCTCTCTCTCTCTCTCTTTCTCTCTCTCTCTCTCTCTCTCTCTCTCTCTGACTGTCAAGTTTACAATAAAAACAAACACGTGAATGTCCTGTGTGCATTCTAGATAAAGATTGTTAAAATCATATATATTGGTGAGCCAGGCTACCTTCAAGTTTGTTTACCTGTGGTAACCCCCACTAATATGTGATGGTTCTAATCTACAGAAGAAATCACACAAATACTATTATGATTTAAAGTTTTCTCATCTCTGTAATTATGAACTTTAGGACACTTGATTTGGAAAAATTAAATGATGAAAAATGTATGATTTTTAATTGGGTCCTGTAACTGGGCCCTCAAATTTTAATACATGTAGGTCCTGTCAACTGAAGTAAATCAAAAAATATTAAATGTAAATTGTAAATATTCAAATACTTTTGAATTCTTACTTTTTCATCCAATAATCACATATTTCATTACTTCACTTAATTAGCATACTCAAAAAGACTAGCTGTTTTGTTGCCAATGATGCACATATATATGTACACATGTGCATGAGCTCAGTATCATTTGTAAAACTGATTAATTCTAATTAGGTCAATGTTGAGAATCACTCAAGTTACCTACATGTTGCTATTTGTCTGCGTCAGTCATCATAAGACGTTAATTGAACATTAATATTTTTACTTAATAACCACCATTCCAATTCTTTTCAAATTTCTTTTAAGCATCTTTGGGACAAGGGAAATTAACATAGATTGTAAATCTAAGGACTCTGGATTGACGGTACTTTTAAAAATGCTCTATACCAAAATTGACAATTTTGTTTTAGAACCAGGGTTTGATTTCTTCAATTTTATGGAGAAAACTTTTTAAGATATACACTTCGTTAAATTGTAGAGTTGTGGAGGGTGGGAGTTATAAGTGTATTTGACATTTATTTGTGTCCAAATTATGCAATTAATACTGAGGATTTCAGTAGTAGTCTGTTTTTAAAACAACAGACACCTAGAATTAAGAGCACAATGAAAGCATACATGTGATAAGGAAGAGGGGGGTTGATTTCATAATATTGCCTGAAAATTCTTGACAAGTAAATTTTAACAAAAAATTTACACTAGAGATGCCAATTCAAGATAATTAACATGCTTTGTTTATTGGCATCTGGCGTACATTTAGCAACAAGTAGTGTTGTTCATTGTGAAACGATAAATTGATAATGTACATGTATGCGTTGGTTGTACATGTGTTTTAGGCATATCTTATTGCATGTTTTGTTGTGTTTGGTTGTCGAAAATATTGATAGAAATTAATAATGAATTGCTGATATACTAAGGACATCATGATTCTGATCTAAAGAAATTGAGGACTAGTTAATATTTACATTTTTTGTTACATCATGACCATACATTGCTTGCAAGAAAAACACACATGGGCCACATACATGTAATCAGTGACTAAGACATTTTGTTCAGTTATACTGTTTTCAAGTCATTGCACTTAATTCTTAGAAACATTCCTTAACTGGCAATTGATTGCAATCAGAAATTGCAAATTTTCTATTTATTCCTTACTTGACACCATCGAATGACAGTAATATGCTGCGTGCTCCCTATAATCAGGGGGAAATCACTCGTATAGCATTGTGAAAAATGTAGCTCATTGATTATTCATATACGTTTGAAATATGTTATGGTTATACAAGATTTTTTACAATAACTATTGAAAAAGACTCGAACACAATTTATGTTCATGTTATGCATAAATCTTATTGAATCATTGACTCCGCAAAATATTATGACGTCACAGGAGGGTGGAACTACCTTAAATAAAACTGAATGCTTATGAAGGAAAAACAGAAAGGGGTACCAAAATTGCGAATTTCGAAAACACAGGGTTGTGAATGTGGGTCCAAAAGAGTCATATAGTGTATAACATGGATTTCGTAGCCCTTAGAGCTATAGTGATACTTTGAATTTTTTTAAATTTGATTAATGCTCATCTTGTTAATTTATGAGTATTAACACTATTAATAGCTCTTCAATACAGCATAAACACATGTATACAAACTGTATCAAAACATAACATCCTTTAGGCCAATTCAACTTAATTAGTAAGATTATCATCCTGGGTCACCAAAAAGTATGGGGCAGACTGTGGGAAGATTTTATTTTTTAATTTTTATTTTCTGAGAAATATATTGATGACAAACGAGTTTTTGTCAACAGAAGTGCATAATTTAATGCCAGATATATAATCTATGCTTATTTCACAGATGATTTTTGAGGGGCGGGTGGGCAGGAATGATAATCTATCAATTAAGTAATTAATTAAGTGGTAAAATTACTATTCTAGCATCATGAATGATCTTCTACATGTAAATTTAGTTTAATCAAATTGAATTAGGTGTGTACTACATGAAAATGTGAAAAATAAGATGAACTTTTCAATATTTGTTCAACACATTTTTTAGAACTTGAAGAGCAGAAGATGCATTCCATGACTCTTATATGATATAGAAGACAAAGAAGAGCTCTTGAGAATGGAAAAAAAACTGCGAGGTTTACAGTCAATGAACACACCTCACGACACAAGTCCATCCTGATTCAGTAAACTATTCTTCTAAGGAAACACCATGACTTAGTTAAGATCAAGTTTTGGTGTCAGAAGACTAATGTAACTAAAACATTGCAAAATTAACCTGCAAGTGTCTTATGTGAGCCTACTGAATAAGGATTCATTACTGAACAGTTGAAGGAAAATCACTATTATAATGATTTTTAAAAAAAGATGATTGTGTTGTTTGGATAACATTGTGATCCATGTTTGTTGAATAAACAACTTTGCAAAAAATGAGTTGTTCTGTGTTAATATTATAAATTTACTAATTACTGGTATGTCAACATAGATTACAGTAACACTGAACAAACTTCAATAAATTTTAAAGTTTCATGCAGTTTCTGCAGTGGAAAATGACACCTATTGATTTTCTGGTCCAAAAGTCACCAGGTGCAATACAATACTCTGCACAATTGATGTCTGACCAGTTTCTTCAGAACCCTTTGATTGATAGTGATATTTCATACAGGGGTTGGTCACTGGTAGTATATGACCCCCATTGATTTTCAGGTCAAAATATTAAAAATGGCAGGGGCCTCCGTGGCCGAGTGGTTGGAGCATAGCATTCAAAATGACACGGCCTCAGTCGGCGCGGGTTCGAATCCCGCTCGCGCTGGTATTAAGTGAGAAAGTTTCCCAATTTACTTTCGGAAGGTCGGTGGTCTCTTCCCAGGTACATTGTATCTGGGTTCTCACTTTCACCAATAAACACTGGGCACCACCAGAAAACTGAAAAATGGTTGAGTGTGGCGGAAAATATCAATAAATCAATCAATTAAAAATGGCTAGGTGCAATGTAGCTAGTACTCTATGCAATGGTGTCCCCCCAATATCTTGGGCCTGTTGTTCAATTATGATATTTCATATGTTGGTTGGTTATGAATATTAGATGACGCTAATGATTTCCAGGTCAAAAGTCAGCAAATACAAGGCAGTGCAATGAACAATTTATTGGTATCTATCCAATATCTTGAGAAGACTTTTTATAGTTATTGATAATAGTTTACATGGCAATACAGTACATGTAATATAGCTCGTTTATGGAAATGATTGCAAAATCTACTTGGTGTTTGGGGAGGGGGAGGGGGGTACTACTTTATTACAGTTTATGTTTACATGGGGTTTTTTAATCACTCTAATTTTTATTAATATGTTAAACTTCTTCATGTTTATTTTTGAAATATCAATTGCTCATATTGTTCATTTTAACTGAAAATGGTGTAGGTTGTATTATTTGTCATTAGTATGAATTTTTGGCAAAATGCCCAAATCTACAGTTTTCGTACTACAGTAGATCAATTGTACTACATTTCACCATTAATCTTTTTATATAAATTAGGAGTCTTTGATATGGACATCCTTTGATGACAGTTGATTATGCTGTATGTATTTTCCAAATTATCTAAATTCAACAACGAAATCCAACAAAAAATCCCGTTTTGGCAAAATGCCCAAATCTACAGTTTTCGTGCTACAATAGATCTATTGCACTACGTTTCACCATTAATCTTTTTATATATATCAAGAGTCTTTGATATGGACATCCTTTGATGACAGTTGATTATGCTGTATGTATTTTCCAAATTATCTAAATTCATCAGCGAAATTCAACAAAAAATCCCGTTTTGGCAAAATGTCCAAATCTACAGTTTTAGTGCTACAATAGATCTATTGCACTACGTTTCACCATTAATCTTTTTATATACGTTAAGAGTCTTTGATATGGACATCCTTTGATGACAGTTGATTATGCTGTATGTATTTTCCAAATTATCTAAATTTATCAACAAAATCCAACAAAAAATCCAGTTTTGGCAAAATGTCCAAATCTACAGTTTTCATGCTACTACAGATCAATTGCACTACGTTTCACCATTAATCTTTTTATATATATTAAGAGTCTTTGGTATGGACATCCTTTGATGGCAGTTGATTGTGCTGTATGTATTTTCCAAATTATCTAAATTCATCAATGAAATCCAACAAAAAATCACAAAGTGCCAAATTATAATACGTTGGTACAGCGGTCAGTAACACATATAGATATCATAAATAAAGAGGGAATTTTATGGGAAATCGAGATTTATGGAGAAAATTAGTTGTCTTTTTTAATTTTTTATATACCACAAGGACAAAACATGGGCAAAACGGGCTGAATTTTGCAGTTCAATTAGCCCTCATAGACTGTTGTCGGTTTCCATGGCAACGGATGGTAGAAATTTGATGGTGCAGTTGAAATTATGTAAGATGGTGCAAGTAAAGTTAATACTGTGAAAATCAAAGAAATCTGTGACATTGAGTGGCCAGACCCTATCTGATTTCTTTGATTTTTACATAGAATTGATCTTAAGCTCTTGTTGCTAAGAAAATGAATGGCCTTGGATACCAGACCCGTAATGTGTCCAAAATCATTTTTAGGTTTGTTTTTGTATTAAATGGGATAAAATCAAATATATATCAGCAGCTTTTGAAAAATAATTTTTTTGACTTTCCATGAAATGCTTGATGCTCTGATTTTGACTCTTAATGTGTAAATAGTGAGCACCTATAAATATGTAAATAACTAAGACATATGTATATGTCCTCACTATTTACAAATGAAGATTCAAACATTATATGAGCTACATAGAGTGAGAACGGGTAAGGGACTTTGATCCAAGCAAATGTCTTATGTACTTAATCCATTTGAAGTCAATTTAACATTACTTAGGGACCTACTCAGAGGTAAAAACAAAGGTCATCTCTACACAAACAACTTAACTTGTCAGTCCATGCCGACTTCTTTTTCAACAAGTACAACATCGCAGATGCATGCACAAATGCGTTAGATTTGATGAACCTTCCATTTGAATTTGTAAACAACACTGAATAACGGTACAGTTGATGGTTGATCGACATACCTTAGACAAGCATACGTGTACGTTGAAATTCGTTGCTTTTCTCCCAAGGTTCTCTTTTATTCTTCGTCATTTTAAGTGATAATGCGGCCGCCGCTTAGGGTGCTCAAAATAGATGAGCAAAATATTTTCACCTTTATTTCGCTTCGAAGTGAAAATAGCCACTGCGCACACGTAAGTGCAATCGTACACTTAAGAATTCTTAAATTACGTCTGCAGCTACGAACGGTTTTGTGAATACCATTTTACGAGTACGTGACTCTAATCTTAAGTCAGACGTAAATCCTACGTTTACGTTTACGTCTACGAACTTTAGTAAATATGGGTCCTGGTGTGTCCGGTGGTCCGTGTTTGCCCAACTATCTATTTTGTCCTGCAGAATTAACAACTTAGTACGAGTTGTCTCTCTTGTTGCAAATTGGTGTACTTACACTTATTTATGAACACCCAGCAAATGAAAGGTCCAAGACAAACAGCGCCAGCAAGCACTAAAATTACATATTTTGACGAGGAGTCGAATGACGAGAAGTCGAATGACGAGAAGTCGGTTGTGGAACACTTTTGAAGACCTTTAAGGAAAAAAAGTATCGACACATATTTAGTACACATTGGTTTAGGAGAGAAAGTAATTTTTCATCATTATACGATGTAACGTTAGTGGGGGCAGATTAAAGACTATGAAATGCGAATCGGTTTATAAATAGCGTAAACTGTCCAATTTTCTTTAAATTGTATAAAATGAGTAAAATTACTTTCATTCATTATCATTTTGTTTAGTAAATCGCATTTGATATTGTTTGATGAATAATTCTAATTGAAATAATGAATTTGATATGACGCACACCACATATTGCTGTCAAACTTATTGTGACGTCATTCTTAAAACGTCACCCGTGGGAATTAAGGTTATAATACCGTACCAGTGCCTCTTGCTTGTAGCAACAGGTGACTAAATGGGGCATTCGTTCAGATGAAACCACAAAATCCGAGGCCTCTTGTCATAGATGATTTGTGATAAATATCCCTCCATGATCAAAAGCCGTAAGCGCCGATCATAGGCCTAACACAAAACTCGAATAACATTTCTCTGTTAGCGCTTTCGGCTTTAATGCCTATTCAGACGGTGATGAAATACAATGGCTTAGCAACGTCAATATATCACGGCGTAATTCATTAAATGATAATTTATTGTGTCGTGATATTATGTTAACGTTATCCAGGGGTTATGTGTTTACCCAACTCTATTTTGTAGTCCTTATATTGGGCTCACGGCGGGTGTGACCGGTCAACAGTGGATGCTTACTCCTCCTAGGCACCTGATCCCACCTCTGGTGTGTCCAGGGTTCCGTGTTTGCCCAACTATCTATTTTGTATTGCTTGTAGGAGTTATGAGATTCATCACTGTTTGTTATCTTCACCTTGCATGAGTTATGGAATATATCAATGTACGTTATCTGAATCTTTTCATCAATACGATACATTAAAAAAAAAGATTTTTTTCTCTTGTTTTCGTTTCTAAAATCTTCTCAACAATATTTATTGAATTTAAAGTATAAACAATATACTAACTAATTTGTGAATTGGTTTATCAAACAAAAGATCTTCAGAAAAATGATCAGATATGTGAATCTGAAAAGTAGTACTACATATGTGGTAGTACAAATCTATTCTTATTTGTTTCTTATATATTTATTCATTTTTTGTTTGATTATATTTTTGAAAAGTTTAGTAAATTTCGGATTGAGTAGGACTTCTACTCCGTATCGGATTGAGTTGTTTTTCTTATGCACATTGGATTGAGTTGATATTTTTGTAACGCTAAATTTCATTCGTCATTAAGTATTACCCAATAGTCACGATTCACCTTTAACTATAAGTTACCGTTCAAACTGTGTAAAACAGAGCGGTGTACATTTTACTTCGAAGATCTTTTCCGCTTCTACAGGTGCATCTTGTGGTAGGTAAGAATCATATTTACTTAGGTCTTACTTTACTACAATATTTTTGTATATGACTCTTATTCTTAATTGCAACGTTTATAATTTATTGTATTTTTTGCAGTTAAAGTTGTCTAAGTATATTTTCAGAATGTGATTGTAAGTTCAAAGATCAAATTCTTACAGAACATATTTTTCTATTATAAATGTATGCTGTATTATTGGTAACTTATTGTCAACAGTTTATCTAAATTATAAACTTGTACTTTTTGTCTGATATAATCGTTACTAGTTTTGCTTATAGGTCAATGCCTTATACATTTCTACAAAAATAAATCAACATAAAGCCGAATCAAGAACTTTTCCTTGCTGCTCGGTTAAACATGTATTTAGGCCTAACTACGTTTTTAAAACGTAGGAGAAAATATTGCTTGTTCTTTCTATAATTCATAAAATGACTATTTACATACATGAACGTTGTACATAAAAGTTATGTCACATATGAATGTTATGAAATACGATGGAAGATAATGTGGGTAGATCAAATATCACTTTACGATCACAAGGTCAAAAAGTTGTACTTTATTGATTGATTGTATGTTGTTTAACGTCCAGCTCGAGAATTTTTCATTCATATGGAAATGCCACCACTGCCGGTGAAGGGCTACACATTTTAGGCCTATTCTAAGCGATTACGGTCTTTGAGCAGGGAGGGATCATTATTCTGGCGCACCTGTGACCTTTTTGTGGCGTCATCCGAAGGACCACCCCAAACCATAGCCTCTTACGCAAAAACTATGTAAACAAATCATATCACACGGAGCTACATCATTTACAATACATACTGTAAACTTGTATTTCACAAATTTCCAAGATGGCCCCTGTCTCAGGATCATCTTCAGGCGTGTCGTATGTTGTTTCTACAATGACGTATCTTGCCGTTTGTTTACATGGAATGTCTATTACATTGTCAGGTAATCCCGTGGATCTGTCAGTATAACATCGAGTTCTCTCTGACGTGGTAGTCACTGCAGCTGATGAGTTAGAGACGTCCAGATAAAAATGTTTAAATCGGATTGGGGACCAGTCAACTGAAGTGTAAAAATAAATACTTATAAGGAATGTACAAGTGTATATTCATTGATTGGTTTTATTTTGTTTAACATACATTTGTATAAACAACAAGATGCGTTTGTGAAACACAAATGCCCCCGATAATGACCAATTTGAAAGATGGCCAAGGTCACAAGGACAAATATCTTGGTACAAGTAGAAAATCTTGTCACAAGAAATGCTCATGTGCAATATGAAATCTCTAGTATTTACCATTTAGAAGTTATGACCAATGTCATTTTTTAAAAGTGGGTCAAATGCCAAGGTCAAAAGGTTTAGTACCCACAGAATGTCACAAGGAATACTCATGTGAAATATCAAAGCTCTAGCACTCACTGTTCAAAAGTCATTAGAAAGGTTTATATTTTTTTAAAAGTAGGTCAAGGTCACAGGGTCAATAGTTACTAGCAAGGTTAAAGTTTCAGACAGAATGACAGACAGACAGGACAAAAACAAAATGCACCCCGATCTTCTATCTCGGGGGCATAAAAATTGTCTTGTTACATTAAATTATGAGAACATCCACAGAGAGACTTACAATCTTCCAAAATGTTCATGTTATACAATAATTTTGTGGGGATCCAGGTTAGAATAGGTTCTCAGTACCCCTTGCGTAAGAGGCGACTACTTAGGGCGGTCCTTTGGCACGACAAAGATCCATTCCTGCTCAAAGGCCGTAAGCGCCGAGCATAACCATAAATTGTGCAGCCCTTCACCGGCAATGATGACGTCTCCATATGAGTGAAAAATTCTTTAGGGGGACGTTAAACAATATAAAATTAAACAAGCAATCATAAAGAAGAAAAAACTGTTGATCCGCCACTTACTGCAAATAAAATACGTCAGACTATCATGATGACAAGTGCATCGTGATCATCTCAAGGTGTCAGATTACATCAACGACAAAAACCATTTAATGTTAAGTTTTTGTGTAGTGCTGTACTTCCGTGTATTTTAGAAACAATAATTATTTTAATTGATGATATTTTGAAGGATTGTGATATTGTGTTGTTTATGTATGACGTCACGATATGCATTCCTGTATAGAGTAGGACACGCCTCCTTACTGAAACCTTACCTGTGCTGCGTATTACATTTTCTGCAATCTTTCATTTGATGGTACATGATGTATTATGTTCCCTGCACTTTTTATTCCTCCGAGATTGAAGAGCAGGGGGCATATTATTTTTGTCCTGTCTGTCATTCTGTAATTCCATCATTATGTCATTCTGTCTGAAACTTTAACCTTGCTAATAACTTTTGAATAGTAAGTGATAGAGCTTTGATATTTCACATAAGTATTCCTTGTGATAAGACCATTCCATGGGTACCAAACTGTTTTACCCTTGACCTTGGAGTTTGACCTACGTTTTAAAGAATAGACATTGGTCATAACTTGTAAATGGTAAATATTAGAGCTTTCTACTGGTACCAAGATATTTGTCCATGTGACCTTGGCCATCTTTCGAATTGGCCATTTTCAGGGACATTTGTGTTTCACAAACACATGTTGTTAAATATAGGTTTTTTTTAAATATTGGTTTATAAGCAAAACTCAAAACTGTAGTTTCTACAGGAGTATATATTACAACATTAGTTGTTTTGTTTACTCCACCATCCTGCTGAAGTTTCAACACTGTATGTTAGGTATGGTGGTCTATCTTTATCTATACTCCCGCAAACAAAGTTCAGGGGGGGTATAATAGAATTGAAATATCCGTTTGTGTGTCTGTAGACATAATTTTATCCGTGCATGTGCTAAGAAACTAGTCAGCATGAATTTTTCTGAAAATTTGTACACTCGATACTCACCATATGAAGATGTGCATCTGGTATTTTCATATTGATTGGACAATTTTTCTTCAATTTACAGGGTTTTTTTTTTACTTATAGACTTGATCATTTTTTTCAAACTAAAAGAGTATATCTAAAAAATTCATGAAGAGATTTGATTTAAACGTTGTCAATACATTGTTCCTAGACTGAAGTTATGCTTTTCGTATTTTAAATTAGAATATTTAAAGTATTAGGAAATCATGCTAATTTTTATTTTGTTATAAAGGGGGGTCTCTTTCGAGAATATTTCAAAAACAAATTAAAAGGTTTCAATCAGACCTTTTACATATATCTTCTATTAAAGAAAAACAACGTTTACATTGTATGTACTTTACATTTTGATTTATAGTGAGTGTTTCTATTTTCTATAAATCCATTTTCGGGGGGGGGGGGAGTTAGTATGACACGTGGAGGTATTTACATGGTTACCCACTTGTAATTAGGGCATTCTCGTGTTCAGTTTGATCACATATGAAACAACTTTGTCTTCCTGAGCTTCTAGATGGAGATTTAATCTTGGGATTTTGCGACTGTATTACCTAGATATATTAAAATGAATAAACGATTTGAGGAAAATTTTAAATACTATTTTTTCATTTCCTTATTTGTCCTATTTCATTCTCTTAGCTTTGAGACATTTGTTTGTTCTGAATTCTGATGTTTGTTTACTGTCATATGAAACGTGAAGATAACGAACAGTGATCAACCTCTACTCCTATATAGAATACAAAATAGGAAACCGGGCAAACACGGACCCCCGGAGACACCAGAGTTGGGATCAGGTGTCTAAGAGGAGTAAGTATCTCCTATCGACCGGTCACATCCGCCGAGAGCTCTATGTCTTGATCAGGTAAAAGGAGTAATTTGTAGTAAAGTTTAGCGTGCCAAGAACGGCCTAACAGTCAGTATGAAACACATCAGACAGCATGTGTCCCAATGATAGGTTGTATTGGCAAACTAGTTCATTATAAAGACCATAGAAGTTACGTAATGCTGACTTTAAACCAGACTTTTGAAATTCCTATAACATCAACGGGTTTCTCAGTAGCCTGCCACGATTTAACAAGAGTACCGCATACGGTATATAATCCGCCCGAGAAATGCTTACATAGGGTGTTTTCTTGTGCTATAATTTGTATAACTTTGCTTCAGGTAGTATCAGCCATCATGAGGCTGTGACAAACTTTCATATGAATAAAGGGTGTTAGCTTAAAAGTCGAGATTTCCTCAAAATGGACCAAGTTCAACAACCTGTAATGTTCTCAAAAATCGTAGAAAATTAAGATTCATCCCACATGCCTATACAAACCTATACAAACACTCCTCAAAATAAGAAGGTCCTCACTTGAAAACTGTGGGAGGAGTTGAGCAGGCAAATTATGTACCCTCCATGGAATATTAATTTCCAAATAGACTATGTTCAACAACCTGTAATTTTCTCAAACATTGTAGAAAATCAAAATCCATCCCACATGCACATTTTCAATACCCATACAAACACTCCACAAAATGATAAGGTCCTCACTTGAAAACTTTGGGAGGAGTTGGGCGGACAAATTATGTACCCTCTATATAATAATTATTTCCAAATAAAGGGGCAAAACTCCTGGGAAAAAGGTCGAAATGGATCAAAATTGCAGTATGATCTAGAGTGACCCACAAAGAAGCTACACAGCAAGTGTCAGCATGATATGTGAAAGGGAAGTGAAATTATAAAGAGAAAACTCCGAACGGATGGACGAACGTACAGACATCGCTGTACCCTAATACGTCCCGTCTAAAGACGTATAAAAACTGATCACATCCAGGAAAAGCTCTTAAAATCTCCTATCAGAGGGGGGCAAAACTTTCGCTTGTTTTAAACAAAATTAATAACCATCACCCAAGTATGATTTGTGTCAAATTAGAAATTGGTCCAATTCTTCTGGAGAAGGAGATAAAATCCGAAAGGTTAACGACGACAACTTATGCCGTGCATATTTTGATCAGAAAACCTTAATTGATTGACTATGGTTTATATTTCAGCCATTTTACGATGGTTAACTAATTGAAATATGTTTCGTTGTGAGTGTTTGAGTTTCCCTGACGGTCCCCAGTGAGTATACTCTTTTTCGAAAATCAAGGAAACAATATTTTGCGTGCCAAGGGGGTTGTGATCCTTGACACGGGACATCCTTTAACATCCCATCCGACGGACATAAAACGTAAAAGCAGGTAAAAAGGATAATTTCGTATTTATAAACAGTTGTATTATAAGTGTTCAAATTGTTTTGTAAAAATCGCATTCTTGTAAATATTGTATAATATAATGATTGTCAATGTTTTTAAAGGGTTCTTGCATTGATTGCACATTACCAAATTGTCTATTCCGCATGGGCGTAAAATCACTATATTTGAATGTAATGTATAGTTAATAGACAGTCACAAGATATACATGCAGGCTGAAGTTCTCTGATTAGTAATAAAGAAGGAGTCAATGCTCGATGCGTATTGTTGCAATAAACACAATTTGTCCTGGCGTTTCGTTACGATGTTACACGGTTTGTTTACTTTGTTTTGAATAGAATAAAGTTTACTTGTGTCACAGAAATCCCAACCGATTTGCCAAAGAGAATATTTGTATATAGTTTTATGAAATATTTTGAATGACTGTACGGAATTTTAAAGTGTGCAATATGATCTTGAAGTGCATTTTTGCGCCGCTTCGTCTCCCTTTGATGTTGCCACCTCACTCGAGCCTTGACTCGGGTGAGTGAAACTATAGTTTCGAACTTGGGACCCCAGAATTTACTGATCAGGTCTTCTAACTACTAAGCTGTTCAGGCTGATATACACGGTACATCTGACCAAACAAACCTCTACATAATCAAAGGCAATTGGTGAATAAGTCGTATAAAGATCTAAATATGTTTATTCGCTTTACCTTCTTTTCTAGAGTATATTTTGACGTTTGTTATGCTGTACTCTTCTCCCAGATCCACTTGAAACCAGGCTATAGGATTCCCATGAAGAGTATGGGCACAATCATCGAATCCTGTTGCCAAGTACCCATCATTGGCATTTGACGCAGATCGATTACTGTACGTCGAACTTTGTGATAGTGTTGTTGTCGATCTTAAGCTAAGGTTTTCTGAAGAAAATATTATATCTTTTCACATGGTATATACGTAAAGGATCATAGACAATACGAACTGCATGTTGATGGAGAAAACATTCAACATTGATTTGACTAATGTAATTGTTATAAATTATACCAACAATTTAAATAATGACTTGAATGTGTATCATCCGATGTTCATGTATTATTTTTGTACCTAATTACTTTAAAGCAGATTGATTAGTTTATAACGTTATTAACTTTCCCTTAATTACATGCCTCAAAACATTTGCATGTAGAAGAAAACAATGAAAAGGTTATTTTAAAAAGTAAATAGTAGCGGGTACGCATATTCTCTGTTAGGCGTCCATAATAACCCCACGCGAGATCAGGGGAATTGCAACATGATGTGTAACTCAGACGAAACTGTCTAAATTTAAGGCTGAAAGAGCGTAAAACAACGAATCACTAAGGGTTATTTGATAATTTTATTTCTCTTAATTTTATTTCACGGTACTGTTGTAACCAAACACACCCCTTTAGACGGATAAGACCGCTGATGCTCTGAAAGTTTGAACTGGTCACGTGACTGTCACTTGAAATGATAAATTACACGGTTGTAAAAACCGATTTAGAATCAAATAATTTTTTGTTAAAACAGGTGAAATACTGTATAATATTTTAAATTCGCGGGGGCCAATTTTCGTGGATTGCTGAATTTTTACGGGTTCGTGGGGACGTAATTTCACGGATTTATGTATTTGTAAGAAAGATAAATCTGGAATATTTGATTCGTTGAGGATGTAAATCCGTGGGTGAGGGGTACCTACGAATTCCACGAAAATTAAGCCACCACTAAGTCTAATGATTCCACAGTAATGTATGACATGTCGTAGCCTCATAACCAAATATGTGCAATGATTTATAGCGTTTTTACAAGATAGAAAAAAGATGTCGTAATTCCGACAATAAAACCTTAAGTACTACTTGGAAAACATACATACCCCTGTACATGTAGACAAGAGGTCCACATGCCTTAATAGTCACCTGATTATTAGTTAAAATTATCACTGGTGAATCATATTTTGCATATCTGAGCTAAATTCTAATTTGTAGCAACAGTATAAAACAAAATGTGTTCTTAAAACTTAAATGCCCTTGGAAGTACCTATACTGATGTAAAGCTTTACATGTAAAACTTATTGTTATTTTGATGCATCGGATGCGCATTTCGACAAATAATGTCTCTTCAGTGATGCTCAACCGAAATGTTTGAAATCCGAAATAACTATGAAGTTTTAGATCTAAATATAGCCAAAAACAGCGTGCCAAACAAGTGGAGCCAAATTCGTCCAAGGAAAAGAGCTATGTATGAGGGAGATAATCCTTAATTTTGAAATGAATTTCTAAATTTTATAACAGCAATTAAATATACATCCGTATTTTCAAGCTAGTAACGAAGTACTTACATGTAGCTACTGGGCTGTAGAATAATATATGTAACATTAACATGAGATGACTAATTTGGATCTGTCCTACAGTAAAAATCCCAAGGCTGCACAATTCATAATTTTTTTATATATCCTTTCCTGTTGTTACTATATATGCAGTTAGTTTTTATACGGTAACATCAAACATAAAGAAGTATTTTAAGTGATGAAGACAACAATCACTATAATGATGTTGGTACCACCCTAATACCAAGTCCGTTATACTCTTGGAATCATCCAATTGACAATTTTGGTAAAGGTCGACCTACTCTTTCTGAATATCTTATTTTGTTTCAATTTAGTGTCAATGGCATTAACGAAGACATTTAAATGTTTCGCACATTAATACTATATAACACTACGTTTTGATCCCACACTGAGTTCAGAACCTCTACCCCTGGGATCATAAAATTTACAATTTTTGTAGAGGCCTTATTACTCTTCATCATTATGCATTTAGTTATATCTTACATTTGGTGTGATAGTAAAGATTATTGATGTATGGATTTTTGCCCCCTCCCTCAAACCCTCAGGGGTGCAGGAATCCTGAAATTTATAATGTTGTCCATCTTGTTAAAAAGGATGTTTCATACCAAATCTGAAAGGGATTAGGATGTTACTTATCAAGAAGTTTAAAATGTTGTATTGTTCACGCATTCAATAACTCACCATTTTGGCTCCACCATGATGCCAAAATCTCTACCTTTGGAATCATCAAATTTACAATTTTATTAAAGAACTGCATGTAACTGGTTTTTTTCTCTAAATATCCATGTAGTATCAATAGCACTAACGATGTCATTTAGTGATTTACACATAAACACTATATACCGAGTTTTGCCCATCCTTCAGAACCTCTACCCAAGGGATAATTAAAATTTACATTTTTTGTACAGACCTTCCTGCTCTACTATGTAGTTAATTTTTCTTACACATGTATGGTTGTAGAGAAGGCAGTTTTCCCTATTCCTAAAGCCCGAGGGGTGCAGGAGTCCTGAAATTTATAGTTCATGTTTTCCTTGTCCCAAAGATGCATTGGGTCAAATGCTGTCTGACATGTTTCATACCGATTGTTAGGCCGTTCTTGGCACACTGATTACGACTGCAGATAACTCCGTTTACCTGATCAGGATATAGGGCTCACGGCGGGTGTGACCGGTCAACAAGGGATGATTACTCCTCCTAGGCACCTGATCCCACCTCTGGTGTGTCCAGGGGTCCGTGTTTGCCCAACTATCTATTTTGTATTGCTTATAGGAGTTATGAGATTGATCACTGTTCGTTATCTTCACCTTTCATTCATACCAAAAGTGTAAGGAACTGGAATGGTACTTATCTAGAAGAAATTAAAAATGATCTATTGTTCATACATTTAATAACTGAATATGTTGGCCCTACTCCAATACCAAAATCCCTATCCTTGGGATCATTAAACTTACAAGTTTGGTAAAGGACTACCTATTCTTTCTAAACACCCATTTAGTTTCAATATCACTAAAGAAGATTATATTTAAGTGTTTTACACATAGACGCTTATATCAAGTTAGCCCCTACCTGGCGTGAGAACCTCTACCCCAGGGATTGTGAAATATACAATCTAGGTAGGCGAATTCCTGCTCTACATCACGATGCATTTAGGTTATCTTAGACATGTGTGGTTGTTGAGAAGAGATTTTGAAAATTGGTTAATTTTTAGCAGGTCTTGTCCCGCCACTAAGGCCCAAGGGGCTCATGAGTCCTGAAATTACAATGTATGCCCCCCCCCCCCTTGTCACTATATGTTTCATACCAAATTTGAAAAGAATTGGAGTGAAGTCAAACTCAAAAATGTTCTAATTGTTACATGTAACAGACGACAACAAATTGCAATAAGTCACCTGAGTTTACTCAGGTGATCTAAAAAGTTATGAAATACCCCATTTCGATCCACTGTAAATTGTCGGAAAATATTAGACCCCTTGGTCAGAACAATGTGAACTTATAATGAAGTATAATACAAAATCTCGAGGCTACCCAATAATCCATATAGGAGGAGTTTTCACAAGCTACATATGTATTTTAAACTCCCACCTTTCTTTGATCCACTATAACTCAATTTGTAGGATGTGTACTTGCTACACTATAAGAACACTTTGTGGACGCAACTCTTAAGAAACCGCTTAACGGCTTTTGTTCAAATTTTGTAGGATCGTTAGTCACTATATGTAGTTGATCATATTGCACTGCCATTTTAATTCGACAAATTTTACAGGATTGTGGGACTTTGTTAAATTTGTACATGCTACACTGTAGGAACACTGGACCTCCTAGAGACCGTTGTACGGATTTTGTTCAAAATTTGCAGGATTGTTAGTCACAATATGTAGTTGATCATATTCCACCGCAATTTCGATTCTACAAATGGTACAAGAGTTATGGTGCTTCTGTGCTTCATCTTTTTTTACGGCGGTGGGGGACATGGCTACACGTAGCAATCTTGTTCGGTTATTTATTCAACAATAAGAAATATGCACTGAATGCTGCATGCTCTCCACATTTCTGGTCATATAAAATACGTTGATAAAATTTCTGACTGCATGAACATTACTTTTTACATGAAGTAGACTTTGTCAATTTCACTTGATAGAAAGAAGTATGCATTTTACTTAACACCGTTCGAATTTTCTCCCAAACAAAGATATCATACACATATACTTAGTCGTTTGTGTTGTCGCTTGTTATTTTGCTGAGCATACTAACATACAGAACTAAACATCATCACCAACTAAGATCCCTTTCAATTAAGGTGCATGCATTAAAAGTGGCAGTTGCTAGGGGATTGGCGGAAATAATCTTAAAAACGAAGGTATCATGGGGTCCTGGTTAGAATAGGTCCTCCGTACCCTTTGCTTGTCGCAAACGGCGACTAAATGGGGCGGTCCATCGGATGAGACCGCAAAACAAACAAGATCCCGTGTCACATCAGGTGTTGCACGATAAAGATCTCTCCCTTCTAAATGACCAGCGCTACCTTCATCAGCCCTTCAACTCAATGGTAGCGTCTCCACATGAAAGATTCTTGAGATGGACGTTAAGCAATATACAATCAATCATTAAAATTAGAAATGGCCTCTCAATCCCAAAGCTTACGTCGAGTCACCGTGTCAATAATAAATTTAAAAAAAACCTACCATTACATTTCTTGCATTGTGTAAATCCGAATAAGAAAATAAAAGACATCCTGACTAGGACGGCCATATTTGAAAATATAAACATGCGGATATTTCAACGTTTGTTTTCTTGAAACTCTATATTTAGACTGGTAAGACGGCAGTGCGTCGTATTTTGTAATGACAATGTTATCAGGCTGTGGCGATCTAAACCCGGTCAGTGAATTTACACGGACAGATGAACTTCCCTGTTTTAATCTCCAGCTGACGATGAAGTCAATAAGTGGTTATTTCTTGTTTTACTTTTTTATCAATGAATCTAGTCTCTCTTAAATAGCGTTACTGTCCTTTAGAGATTTTTACTGTAAGCATTATAAAGGTATGAATTATCAGCGTGGACGATAAGGTGTATAAACGAAGTTAAACTGGATGCTGTTGAGTAAAACAAGCCGGCGCATTCACAAGCGTACACGTCTACGTCGATCTGAATCTGGATGGAGAAGAACTGCAGTTAGGAAAGCTTTAACTTCATGATGTGACCTTTATAGATCGGAAACTAACTGGGTTGCGCGTGACCACATACAAAAGCTGTACTACAAAAAAAACGTGTTTGTCGGGATCAGCATATTTTCACAAGTGAGGGGTTAATAATTCATTACCTCGCGGTGATTCCCTTTGGCTTGTAAAGATGGGATCAGACACTCATTGCATAAGAGGTCCCGTGTCACAACAGGTGTAGCACGGTAAAGACCCCCCCCCCCCCCCCCGCTCGAATGTACTAAGCACCGAACATAGACCTACATTTTGCAGCCCTTTACCGGAAATAGTTCCGTCTCCATATGAGTGAAACCTATTCTGGGGCGGACATACAACCAACTCGCGAGGTGGCTGGATGAGCTGCGCCTATATAGCATGCGTGTCGAACTGGGAGGAAGTATGCGATACCGATGCTCTATCGGGAGATATCATGCTAACCTGAAGCCTCAACGCAAGAAAGTATCTGCCGGTTTTTCAACCAATGTTAAATTTGTGAACTTGATTTTCATTAAACTATTTTCGCTTTTATTTCAATGCCCATCCTTTGCATTTCTTTTCACTTTCTTCTTGCCTGGTGCATTCATTAATGCATTCATGCAAAATGGGTACATATAGAAGTATATCAATTCAGAATCGGAGCATGTTGTGATTAAAAGAAAAATCAAATATGTGGAAACTAAAAGTACACCTCGGTAAACTATTGATATTCCTTACATGACCAGATACACTATTTCCATGCAAGATTACATGTTGTGGAAACCATTTGGAAATATCTTGTGAAGTTTGTGCAAACTCAATCTATGCAGAAACTTGCGGAAAGTGTTACATAGTTTACGAACTGTGTAAACCATAAGTGAAACATATATATCAGATTACCTAGGATGTTGACGGTACATTTCATCCAGTGATTCGAATCAATTCTCCCGCATTTTAATGCAAAAGCAGGTCAGCAAATTAAAAAAAACATTCGATTCGATTTCTAACGTTAACAGACTGTTGAAAGATCATCACTCCTATAACTCATCGTTTGAATCGCAGTACAGACACGGTACACATTCATTCTTATCATTAACTGTGACATCAAATGTGTTTTAACGTTAAAACAGGATAACGTCTTTTAAAAGATAAATTGAAATGGCAAATGTTGATACTGTAAATTAAATGCCCCATTGTTTTAATGTTTAGTAGATATTCAGAAGAAAGCATGGAAATACAGAGATAAGCTATCGAGGAAATCAACACTTCAATCAGGAACCTATACTGCTCTTAATCCTCAACAATCATCTGAGGTAGGACAATCAACTTTTACACGACAGTGAAGTACTCGAATATGATATGGAGGAAGAAGTCACTTCTACAAGTACAAAGCTATAAGAAAATTGGTTCATATACAAGTCTAAACAAGAAATGTACATGCTTTATTCCTATGTGAAAACCGCGTCAATGAATTGCTAGCACCAAAGAGGCCCACATACATCAATACATGTGTATGGTGACAAAAATAGACTGTCAATACCTATGATGTATCCTATGTTTAAAACTTGTACATTCATGTAGACAAACACGCTCACTCTACATTCATATTTGTTTTGATTTTTTTTTTGTTCCTTCCATATACATAAACAATAAGAAGCGTCCGTCAGTTATCAGCAAAAGTATGGCTAACACCAAGGACTACGGAAGATATAATTATTCATAATTATTTATATGAAAATGTAAAGATAACGATTGCTGATTGGTTGTATATCATTCAACTTCTCGCTTGTGAATTTTTAACCCATATGGAGAAAATATGGCTGTAAAACTTAGACCTATGGTTGGCACTCACAACCATTGAGCAGGAAGGTATCTTTATCGTGCCAAACCTGCTGTGACACGGGACCTCGTGTTTTCTCCGGTTTCATCCGAAGAACCGCCCCATTTCTTCGCCTCTTAACAACCAGTGCTACATCATGAAAGGTGAAGATAACGAAGAGTAATCAATCTCATAACTCCTGTAAGGAATACAAAATAAAGAGTTGAGCAAAGACGGACCTCTGTTGGGATCATGTGCCTAGGAGGAGTAAGCATCATCTGTCGACTTGTCCAACTCCCTTTGATCCCTATAGATTGATAAACGGAGTAATTCGTAATCAGACTTAGTGTCCCAAGAACATATATCTCATCAGACAGCATTTGACTATTCTATCATTTGCTATATTGTTCGTTATCATCACTCGTTCTTGCACTGCTACATGTATAATAATATCCCTAAGATATTGTGGGGATCCGGGTTAGAATAAGGTCGCCAGTACATCTTCTTTGTCGTAATAGGCGTTTAAATGGGGCGGTCCTTCGGATGAGACCGAAAAAACCGAAGCCCGTGTCACAGCAGCTGTGGTGCGATAAAGATCCCTCCCTGCTCAAAGGCCGTAAGCGCCAAGCATAGGCCTAAATTTTGCAGTTCTTTACCGGCATTGGTGACGTCTCCGTCTGAGTGAAATATCCTCGAGGGGGACGTTAAACAATATTCAATCAATATTCCTGTTCTGCATATCGCAGATATATTTGAGTACTGTAGTAAGCTGTAGACATGATTAAAACACACGAAATAACCACAATTACCCATATTTAAAGCGCCAATACCACACGAGTTGATTTTCCGAGAGTAGAAGGTTGATTTCTTTTATTTCTCGCGACTATCGATTGTCAGGGTCAATATCAGCTAATTAGTCGAAGCAAGTTGAACCCTCTAGGGACAGTTTGTACATGTTGAAATTAAAATCTTCTACTTTTTTGCTGTTGGTGTTTGTATTATTGCCCAAATTCCTATCGAAGCGGATCAGCTAATACTTTAAGGGATAGGTTATGATTTAATGAATTGGTTATGATTTAGAGGAAAAGTTGTAGTTATAATACATGTAAATCATAGTAAGGATAAACTATAGAAATAAACATTCGAATTGCGAAGCAGTTTTATGTTAAGTTAGTGAGTAAAATATCCAGAGTTTACACATCGATAAATTCTTCAAAAAGAATGTTTGATTTTTATAATTCCAATTCGTTCCTTGTATTATCAATGTGAAAACTTTGAACAGTTTTCCTGCCCAATGTTATTTGTTTTCAGCCACGTATGTATACATAGCGTTTTGCGATTTATTGATGTGTAAATTCTCGTTTAAATTTATTTCTGCCCAATCAAAACAATTGTAATAAGTGCCACTGTAATTATTTTACATTAATCATATTAACGATATATTTTTATGCCCCCCTTTGAAAAAGAGGGGGCAAATTGTTTTGCAACTGTCGGTCGGTCTGGCGGTCTGTAGACCACATGTTCTCCGCTCAATATCTTGAGAACCATTCACCTGATGATAATTATATTTCATATGTAAATTGGTTATGAGTGGAATATGACACCTAATGTTTTTCGGGTCAAAAGGTCAAAAGTTAAGGGTCAATCTACTCTGAATATAGGAATATAATATCCGCTCAATATCTCAAGAACCGTTTGCTTCAAAAACATCAAACTTGGCGCACTGGTACATCCTGAAAAGAAGATGACCCCTATTCATTTTGAGGTCACATGGTCAAAGGTCAAGGTCAAACTGGATATAGGAATATACTGTCCATTCAATATATTGGGAACCCTTTTCTTGACAGACATCAAACTTGGTACACTGATACGACTTTAGGAGAAAATGACCCCTATTGATTTTTTGGTCACATGATCAAAGGTCAAGGGTCACACTGGACATAGGAATATATTGTCCGTTGAATATATTGAGAACCCTTTTCTTGACAGACATCAAACTTGTTACACTGGTACGTCTTCAGGAGAACTTGACCCCTATTGATTTTGATGTCACATGGTCAAAGGTCAAGGGTCAAGGGTCAAACTGGACATTGGAATATACTGTCCATTCAATATCTTGAAAAACCTTTGCTTGACAGTCATCAAACTTGGTACACTGGTATGTCTTCAGAGGAAGATTACCCTTATTGATTTTCAGGTCACATGGTCAAAGGTCAAGGGTCAAACTGGAAATAGGAATATACTGTACGTTCAATATCTTGAGAACCCTTTGCTTGACAGACATCAAACTTAGTACACTAGTACGTCTTCAGGATAAGATGACCCCTATTTATTTTGATGTCACATGGTCAAAGATCAAGGGTCAAACTGGACATAAGAATATAATGTCTGCTCAATATCTTGAGAACCATTTTCTTGACGGACATCAAACTTAGTACACTGGTAGATCTGAAGTCGAAGATGATTCTTATTAATTTTGAGGTCACATGGTCAAAGGTCAAGGGTCAAACTAGACGTGGGAATATGCTCTCTGCTCAGTATCTTGAGAACCCTCTTCTTGATAGACATCAAACTTGGTACACTGGTACATCTTCAGGAGAAGATGATCCCTATTGATTTTGAGGTCACAGGTTTAAAGGTTAAGGGTCAACCTGGACATTGGAATATACTGTCTGCTCAATATCTTCAGAACCCTTTGCTTGACAGACATCAAACTTAGTACATTGGTGCATCTTCAGGAGAGGATGACCCATATTGATTTTGAGGTCAAAAGTCAATAGTTGAACTGGACATAGTAATATATTGTCTTCTATATTTTAAGAATTATTTGATTGATTGACACGTACCAAACTTGGTACACTGGTACAGCATAAGGTGTAGATGACCCCTATTGAATTTTAGGTCACATGGTCAATTCACTCTAGACATAGGAAGATATTGTCTGCTCAATATTTTGAATTGATGATAATAATATCAATTAAATGATGTGTGTATAACCCTTTTCAATTTTGCATCATGGGGGGGATATGTGTTTTACAAACATCTCTTGTTACATTATGTAACATAAACACGAAGTAACAAATGTTATCCAGAAACAAGAGGCCCACTGGCCTTATCGGTTACATGAGTACCAGTGAAATACTGTCACTTCTCCCAAGGGCTATGAAATCTAAAGAGAAAAACTTTTTGTTCTGAATATCTAAACTAAATTTTAACATTCAGCAAAAGTGTAAAACAAGATGGGTTCTTACAACTTCAATGCCCTCAGAAGTGCATATACTGATGATTGATTGATTAACTATTGTTTAATGTCCCTCTCGAGAATATTTCACTCATGTGGAGACGTCACATTTAGTCGCCTCTTACGACAAGCAAGGGGTATTGAGGACGTATTCTTACCCGGATCCCCACGGGAATACACTGATGAAAGCCTTTACATACTATAATAGGTGTATTACCATTAAAATAAACATGACTAATTCGGACCCATCCTTGAGTAAAAACCATAGGCTGTGAAATTAACCATTTTTTGTACATATGTTTCTGCTATTCCTTAGCTTGCATTTAGAATTTATACAACATCAGCAAACTTACACAAAAACACTATATACTAAGTTTGGATCCACCCTGGGGTCAAAACCCCTACCTTGAGATCAGGAAATTTACAATTTTGGTTTTTCTTAAACATGTGTGGCTATAGAGAAGATTTTTTTGATTGGTCAATTTTGAGCAGTTTTTGCACCATCTTTAGGGTCCCACGGATGCAGGAATCCTGACAATTTATGCCCCCCTTGTCCCAAAGATACTTCATACAAATTTGAAAAGAATTGGAATAGTACTTATTAAGAAGTTAAAAAGTAATTCTTCACCCATGCCTTACTGTTCTACATCACCATGCATCTAGTTTTTCTTAAACGTGCGGTTTTTTAAAGGATTTTTTAAAATCAGTCAATTTCGGACAGTTTTTGCCCCACCCCTAAGGCCCCAAGGATGCAGTAATCCTTAAATATATAATTTATGTCCAATTTTGCCAAAGATGCTTCATACCAAATTTGAAAAGAATTGGAAAGATAGTTATCAAGAAGAAGTTAAAAATGTCTACACATTTAATAACTGACATCTTTGGCCCGACCCTGATACTGAAACCCCTACCCTTGGGATCATCAAATTTACAATTTTGGTAAAGAACTACCTGATCTTTCTTAATATCAATTTAGATTTAATATAGCATCAATAGCACTAAAGAAAATGTTATTTAAGTGTTTTCCACATAAACACTATATACCAAGTTTGACCCCACCCTCGGGTCAGAACCCTTACCCCAGGATCATGAAATTTACAATTTTGGTCGAGGCTTTCCTGTTATACATCACCATGCATTTAATTTTTCTGATGCATATGCGGTTATTGAGAATATTTTCGAAATATGCCAGAAGTGGTGTACATCAAAATTGGAATTAACAAAAGAACCTAAAGAACTGTTAGTGAAGTTGAAATTGCAAAGCTTTTCTCAAATAAACATCAAAACGTATGACACTTCAACACTTTACACGACGATTCCTCACGATAAAATAAAGACTAGATTTTTTTACATCATGGTCAGTTGCTTCTTCAACAAAATTGGAAAAAGGAAATACTCATATCTAGTGATAATTCCTCTAAAAACATACTGAACACCACTCCGATTCCACAAACAAATACACTGAAATTAATATTTAAATGATGCTGGAGTTCCTCATTGACAATATCTTAGTAATCTTTCTTGATCAGGTCTTCTAACAGTCTTTTGGAATTCCCATGAGCATGAGTTGTGCTCCTTTGTTAGCTTCAATTCTTTAACATGTAAAATCAATATTACTGAAGTATGTATCAAAAACAATATCTAATTAAGACTAGCATCCCGTGGGGACCCCGCTTAAAACAGGTCCTCAGTACACTTGTTTGTCGTAAGAGGCGAATAAATGGGACCCTTTCCGAGCAATGGTGACGTCTCCATTTGAGTGGAAACAACTTCAGCGATATGGTAAACAATACAAAACCAACTAAGGCTACCTGTTAGAATCAATACGTTCCTTTCGTAAAATCAAGACGTGTATGTACAAATTGTAAGTGTCATTTCACTTTACGTTAAAACTTCCAATCATGACTACAGCATAAACTCATTAAACTAGAGCGTAAGCATAATTATTTATTAATAAACTCATCACTCCAACGTAAGCATAAAAATTATAAATGGCATAAAATGAAAAAAATAGTCTCAAGGCAAATAAAGTCATGAATGAAAGGGAAAAGTCTACAAAATAAATATTGTATCAATGCATAAGTGTGCATAACAAATGGTAGATATGGAACATATCGCATGGGGTCAGACGAATAGTTTCCAACGATGCAGATATTGCCTTAAAAGTTTGAAAATGTAAGTGTGCATCTTTGAGGAGAAATACCGAGCACTGGATGCACATGCATCAAACACATGGAATTATCGTAAAAGGAAACTCAACCGCGATAAACACATACATAATGTATAAGCATAAATTGGTTATTCATATAAATAATGTATGTATATCTGTCATGACAAGGTGGAGATAAGGAACAGTGATCAATCTCATAACTCCTACAAGGAATACAATTAGAGAGCTTGGCAAACACTGGATAACCAGAGCCTGTATTGGCAAACAAGATCGTTATAACGACCATAGAATTTACGAAAAACTGACTTTAAAACGAGACCGTTTAAATTCCTGTAACAACTTTGGGTCAAATGCAGCCTGACGTGTTTTATGCCAATTGTTAAGGCGCTTGTGGAACTGTTTTTATACATCATTGGTTGACAGACTGGGGGGTATGTAAAGATGTGAAATAAAACATGGTAGAAACGTTACACTCTGATATAAAATATCATAGCAACAAACAGAATATACGTGACATGATCTTTTCAATAACACATTAACACGATAAATTCTAATCGTTACGTGTGAGACTACACCACACGTCATTGACTGGGGACACTGTTCAGTTATTGGTGTGCTGTTTTGTGTTATTTTCATCCAGGAGCATATAAATCCACAGCCATTTTTTTTTTTTTTTAAACGCTTTCAATAGCGTCCGTAAACTGGTGTCCGTCTTTGTCCTCGTCGTCAGAGTCTTCTTCCGTTATCGGTTGAACGTGGTTTTCTAGTTCGTCATAAGGAGATGTAATCCTGGTGTAAAGAAATATTCAAACTTAGATTCTGTAATTTTGTCATTTCATATATCATTAAGTACAAACTTCTCACAAAATCAGTGAATGCAAATAGTACATACTTATTATCGTTCTTTGGTAGGTCTGAAAATGAAATAATTTTGTTATCATAGTTTGCAGTTATGATGGTTGATTATCACATGTAATAGCAATGTAATCATGCAACAAAAAAGAGTGTTATGGAATAAGTACAAAATGGAAGTGGTGTAAGTATTGTATAGTATGGAGTAAAACCAAAGACACGAGATGATTGTTACGAACAATGATAAAATAAAATCAACGGATAAAAATATTCATAAAATAGATGTATAGATGATTATGAAATACTTGGAGAAACCTTGTCATTTTCTAAACCCCAGCCTTGTGCGTTGAATCAGAGTGAGGTAAAACACAAAAAAACTTGAATGATTGAATTTTTTAATGAAGATTTTTTCATGTTTGTTGAAGCAACTGTCGTAAGAGGCGACTAAATGGGACGGTACTTCGAGTACGAGGAAAACCGAGTCTCCGTGTTGCAGCAGGTGTGACACGATAGAGATCACTCTCTGCTAAATGGCCATCAGCGCCAAGCAAAGGCATAAATGTTGCAGCCCATTCACCGGCATTGGTGACGTCTCCATATGAGTGAAAGAGGAACGTTAAACAACATATAATAAATCACTCAATGATGTGAAAAAGTACATTATTTAATTAATCGTGAGGAATGGTCGTACAACGTATCGTAAAGTTTTACGTGTTTTAAAAAAGTGTTTGTGAAAACAAATGTCCACGATAATGCGATAATGGTCAATTCAAAAGATGGTCAAGGTCACCAGGACAAATATCTTGGTACCAGTAGAAAGATCTTGTCCCAAGAAATGCTAATGTGCAATCTTAAAGCTCTAATATTTACCATTTAGAAGTTATGACCAATGTCATTTTTAAAAAGTAGGTTAAACGCCTAGGTCAAAAGGTTTAGTACCAACAGAAAGGTCTTATCACAAGGAATACTTATGTGAAACATCAAAGTTCGAAAGTTATCAGCCAGGTTAAAGTTTTGAAAAAGTAGGTCAAACTCCAAGGTCACGGGATCAAAAATGTTGTTACCTAAGGTTAGGTCTTGTCACAAGGAATACTCATGTGAAATATTAATGTTCTAGAATTCACTGTTCAAGTTATTAGCAAGGTTAATGTTTCAGACAGAACGACAGAAAGGACAAAACAATATGCCCAGTGATCATCGATCTCGGAAGCATAAAAAATGTCTTAGACTCTGCATGTCCTTGCATACATGCATGTTGTGGTACAATACGTTCGTCCACAGTTCTGTGTTCGCCATTCTCTTAATTATGTATTCTTCATAGGAATTAATATGGAGGGACCACCGGACCGAGCGAAGCATAAAATGGGCGTGTCTCAAGTGATAATCATAATTCCATTAAGCACGATAAATCATAATTCATTTAAAAATGTATTTTATTTATGAAATTCCCCTTGCGCTAAACACCCGGTAACATCTAAATGTGAAAGGGGACATATGAGGACATATAAAAGATCCGCCTATTCATTTAACACGTGGAAAACACGGTAACCGACGTAAACCGTGCATTGTGACGTCACATTTAGCCTGAACTTTTTTTTCTCTCTTCCAAAACAAACAATTATAAGCAACAATACATCCTATTTGCAATTAAAAAGACATTTAAACCTAAACAAAACTAACCAAGTAATTTAAAGTGGTAAAAATGTAAGCGTAAATATATCGCATATTTTATGCCCCCCCCACCCCCACCCCCCCCCCCCCCCCGATATTAAATATTGGGGAACATGTTGTTTTTTGTCCTTTCTTTTATTCTTTATTTATGTCATCCTGTCTGAAAATTTAAACTTTCTCATAACTTTTGAACAATAAGTCCTAGAACGTTGATATTTCACATGAGTATTCCTTATGACAAGACCTTTCCGTGGTAATGGCATTTTTACCCTGTGACATTGACCTTGAAGTTTGATCTACGTTTGGAAAACTTTAACTCTGTTAATAACTTTTGAACGGTAAGTGCTAGAACTTTGATATTTCACATGAGTATTCCTTGTAACAAGGCCTTCCAATGGGTACTAATCCTTTTGACCTTGATATTTGACCTACTTTCTCAAAATTGACATTGGTCATAGCTTCTAAATGGCAAATATTAGAGCTTTCGTATTCTACATAAGTAGAAGCAACTTACGAATAAAACAATATGGCGGCGCGCATATGGTTAATAAAATTTTCAGTGAACGTATGTAGAGATTATCTACTTTACAACAACGCATTCATCACAATATATTCGATATGAATTTACTTGAGAGTTCTTCCTCGTCCTGGTTCCTTACCCCACCGCTGCTATATCCAGGGATCCGTGTTCGCCCTGCGCTTGATTCTATACTTTTTTCATAGTTATTATGGGCTGGTTTGGTTTTTTACTCGTTAACTTTCCTCTTGAGAATTTTTCACTCCTGTCACACGGGGCCTGGTTTTTGGGATCTCACCCGAAGGACCGCCCCATTTAGTCGACTTTTGAGACAAGCAAGGGATACTGGGGACAAATTCTAACCAAGCTGCGAACGGGACTCCCAGGAATTACGAGATTGATCGCTATAATATCAACTTCATATTTTCACAGTGAGCTTCATTGTTCAATTGGTAATATATATTTACCTGATGGTTCATGCGTCGTCATATCTTGACTATTATAATTTTCATTTGATCTGAAACAAGAAGAAAACTGTAAATTGTGATATACCCGGATAACGACAAAAACACCGAACATACAATCCAACAATTACAGTCAAACGTCATACTCACGGTCTGTTTACGTTCTTCACTGAAATGAAAAAAAAAATAAAACATCGATTCCACAAATGTATCCGGAATATATTATACAAGGAATATCAGCCAAAAATGATTCACCTACAATAAGGTGCATCTCAATATGAGTTTAAAAGAATCGTGACGGGGCAAACATATCAACCAACAGTTCACCTGGTCTAGATCAGGGCTGGGGTTCATTACATTGAAATGAAATTATTTGAATCACAATTACTTTGCTATTTTCTTCAATGAAAGTTAATTACAATTACTCATTTCTACAGCATGTAATTAATCAAAATACAATTAGAATCATAGAATAAATTACAATTACTTTGCAAACGTAAATAATTGAATTACAAATTACTTTCTGAAATTTTATTAGAAAACTAGTGGTAAATTATATAATCATATGATGTATGAATGATTACATATTTACTAATTTATCTCAGATTACTGTTTCATTCGGCTATTACATTTGATTTTCATCAGTTTCTCAAAGGTGCTAATCATTTAAACAGCATCTATCAGGTCGAAAAATTTGCCCGCAACACTTCACGAATTCAAAACATCGGAATACTGGAGGTCTACTAGACATCGTCCTTGTTCTGGAACATTCAAGAATGATACGGCTTTGTCAATTATGTGAACTGTTTTTATAGCAATTATATTACCTGGGCCTCTGCGAACAATACAGGTGGCTTGAATTCACCTGTTCAATTTTGTCAGGGATATTATATCAGCTTAAGAACACATGCACTGTCATTTGAAAGAGACAAAACACACACACACACATAGAGAGAGAGAGAGAGAGAGAGAGAGAGAGAGAGAGAGATCTTTGCAAACCACAATGTGTACTGGTCTGTGACCTTTAAAGCAATATTGCAATAATATGCTAAACCAAATATCATGGTCCTGAATTGTAATTGAAAGTAATTGAAAGTAATTAAAAAAGTAATTGAATTACAGGGTGATTCCTCAGGTAATTAATTAAATTACAATTATAAATGTACTTGTAATTAAAAAAATCTTCAATTACAAATTACATCCAGGTACTTTAAAAATGTAATTAATTGTAATTAAATACAATTACTATTTCAATTACTCCAACCCTGGTCTAGACACAGGGATCAGACAGGACGTGA
This sequence comes from Ostrea edulis, assembly GCF_947568905.1. Classification (NCBI taxonomy): domain Eukaryota; kingdom Metazoa; phylum Mollusca; class Bivalvia; order Ostreida; family Ostreidae; genus Ostrea; species Ostrea edulis. Next base: position 45,372,102 of record NC_079171.1, on the reverse strand, counting down.
CGGGTCTACAGGGGATGTTTATTCCTCCTAAGCACGTGACCCCCACCTCTGGCGTGTCCAGGATTTTATGTTTGTCGTACATTTAGTTTTGTATTCTCTATATAAATAAACATAGCACTGTTCTATATCTTTAACTTTTCATGACGAGCCTAACTGTTCAAGGGGTGAAATATTCATCAATACGTATTCAGTATGAATTTACCTGAAAATCCTTGCGCCGTAATTTCGCTATATGGATATTCATTTAATCTGAAACAAGAAAATGTCCTGTGATATACCCGGCTAATGACAAAAGTATGGAATTACAACAGGTACAATAAAACACAATAGTCACCCTCTGTTTACGTTCTGGGCTGAAATGACAAAAAGAAGAGATTAATAAAACTTAAATTCTACAACATATATCTGATGCATACTGCACAGGTTATATAAGACACAGATTAAATTAAGGAAGACATGTGATCCAGCGGTTGCGTTCGACCATATAATCTATGATTCTAAATATGCTATGACTTTAAACACGTAAAGTCCATGTTATGACAGTTGCTGACAGGTTGCAAAACCATCATTACTGCGGCTGTAGATGCTAAGCATCAGTCTAAATTAGAGTACGTCGCCTACAACTATTGATGTTTCAGTATGAGATGAAAATCGACCCAACTACAGAAATAGCCAGTTAGCTTTGAAAACGTTATCTGTCATGGGGACAGCAGTACATGGATTCAGATGAAAAAAATATATACTGAAATATGTGTGGTAGAGAATCAATTATGTAATGTTTTTAAGAAGTCTACCCCACAGAAGCCTTGGATTTTCGTATGCATTTATAATAAAGCCAGATTATGTCGGTAACCTTTGTAATTTATACGCCCGTTTTTAGACGAGACGTATTATGGTACAATAATGTCTGCAGTCAAAATCATGACATGAATATCTTATATGGTGTCAGGCTTGTTTCATACCGATTGTTAGGACGTTCTTGGTACACCGATTTTGAGCATGAATAACTCCGTTTACCTGATGAAGATACAGGGCTCACGGAGGGTGAACGGTCGACCTGGAATGCTTACTCCTAGACAACTGACCCACCTCCGGTATATCCAGGAGTCTGTGTTTACCCAACTCTATATTTTGTATTGCTTATAGAGGTTGTGAAATTGATCACTATTCGTTATCTTCACCCTTCATGTGTCCATATGAACTGCACACAGTTTGATTGATGTCAGGTTAGAGGTTTAAGAGACGTTAATTTCACAAAATAGGTACCGTTTATTCAAAACATGGTTAGAAATGAAAAAGTTCAACTAAACTTTCTCCACAAATATCTGATCACTTTCAAAAAAGCACATATACATCTTCAATGTATTCATAACAACTGTGTAATGTTTGAGAAATATCAAGTCATTGATGTGAGAGGAGTTTATTTACACAATGTAGGTACCCTATTACAGGGACGACTGTCCGTCATTCACGTTGTTCAATACAACCAAACATTCTTGACGGGATTCAATACAACCTATGAACCATTCATCTGATCTAGATAGAGGGATCAGGGAGGATGTGACCGGTCAACAGGTGATGCTTAATCCTCCTAAACACATTAATTCTCCACTGGTGTGTCTAGGGATTTATTTTTCTCCTACATTTAACTTTGCCTTCTCTATAGAAAATATTAATAACTGTTCGTTATCTTCACCTTTCCATAGTGAGACTAGCTGTACAAGGGATCACATATTCATCAATACATAGTCAGTATGAATTTACCTGGGAGTCCATACGCTGTAATTTCGCTATAAGGATATTCATATAATCTGAAACAAGAAAACCTCCTCTGATACACCCGGATATTGACAAAATTACCGAATTACAACAATTACAATAAAACACAATAGTCACCCTCTGTTTACGTTCTGGGCTGAAATGACAAAAAAGAGATTAGTAAAACTCTGAGTCTACAATATGTTTGCGATGTATAATATACAAGGTATATGACACAGCTATATTTAAGGAAGAAATGTAACTCCTATAAACAATACTTTCATCCAATGGCTGCGTTCTACCATATGATTTATCATTCTAGATATGTTATGATACAAAAATTATGACTTTAAAAACAGATAATACGGATGTGACCTGTCGACAAGGGATGCTTTATCCTCCTCTATTTTGTATTGCTTATAGGAATTATGAGATTGATCAATGTTCGTTATCTTCACCTTTCATGTGTCCATAATAACTCTACAAGGTTTGATGGATGTCGTGTTAAAGGTTTAAGAGGAATTGATTACACAAAATAGGTACTGTCTATTCAAGATATTCTTATATAGAGTTTTTAACAAATATCTGATCATTTTCAAAAAGGTACCTGTACATCTGCAATGTATCCATAACAACTGTATAACGTTTGAGGAATGTCAAGTTAGAGGTATGAGGTGTTGATTACACAATGTAGGTACCCTATTACAGCGACGTCTTCACGCCATTCATGTTGTGCAACCTGACCAAACATTCTTGACTGGATTTATAACAACCAATAAACCGTTCACCTGATCTAGATAGGGGATCAGGGAGGATGTGACCGGTCGACAGGTGATAATTAATCCTCCTAAGCACATGACCTCCACCTCTGGTGTGTCTAGGATTGGTGTTTGTCCTACACCTAATCTCACCTTCTCTATAGAAATTACAAGATTAATCACTGTTCTTTAATCATTTTCACCTTTTCATAGTGACCCTAGTTGTTCAAGAGGTGACATATTTCATCAATACACATTCAATATGAAATTACCTGAAAGTCCATGCGCTGAGGCTTGGCTATGATAAATTACATTTAATCTGAAAGAAGAAAATTTGCTGTGATATACCAGGATAGTGGCACAGTTACCGAACACACTTTCCAAGAATTACAATAAAACGTCATAGTCACCCTCTGTTTACGTACTGTGCTGAAAAGAGAAGAAAAAAATTAAGAAAACTTCCTTTGTACAAACTTTATTCGATAACTAGTATACAGGGAATATAAGATACAAATGAATCTAAGGAAGAAATGTGTTAAAACAGTTGTTTCTAGCAAACGATAGATTAATTGCGGTTTTAGGCCGTTTGGTAATATTTCAGCTATTTTACAGCGGTTAACTAATTGAAATATGTTTGGTTGTGAGTGTTTGAGTTTTCCTGACAGCTCCCAATTAGCCTACGCTTTCAACGGAAAGATTACAATAGATACGGATGTAGTATATATGTATCTAACCTTATCCAGGCGTGGTGGGGGGTGGGTGGGGGGTGAACAAGAGGATGAGGTTGTTGATATCTTGATATGTAGTTTGTAATTTTTTTTTATTTCATCGTCTGCATTGGGTTTTATAGGTTAGCTTCCAAATAAAAACACACTTTAAAAGCGAATTTAAAATGACAAATGAATTTACGACGTTTCTTTTTAAGGGGTGTGATCAAAAGGTTCAATGTCTAACAAAATACTAAATTCACATAGTTTGCATCAACACTTCCTCCCCTTCAAACTGATGTTGATGTATGTTGAAAATGATAATAATCAGTGTGTGAAAAACGATGTGGATGACATAAACTTACGGGAGTTTTGCCCCCCACCCTTCCCCTAACTATTTGAATTTATATTGGTATCCTACAAACAATGCAGAGTTGATGTTCCTGGAAAGATACCATACTCTGATATCTTTCTTTCTCTAGAACTCTCTTCTTTAAACCAAAATCAAAAATGTGTGCGTGTATGTTGCAATATCTGTACCCCTCTAGATCCCTCAATGCAATGCACATCTATGCGTTGGTTGCACATGTAACTTCTACATATCTAATTGTGTTTTGGTTGTGACTCCATACCATTGATTAAAATAAAGATAGAAATAGGTAAAGGAGTAATATTTTTGTTACATCATGACCCAACATTGCCAACGAAAAATAAATCCACAAAGGGCACATAGATAAAATCAGTGAATAACATTATATTGCAGTCACACTATTATTCATAAATTACGGAAAAATACCTCAACTGTCAAGGGGAATAACGTGCACAGCATTGTGAAAAATTTATCCCATTTAGAGGACTTTTTATTTAAATATAAGAATTTTTACCACGTGAACTGCCAAGATCAGAAATTTTCACGTGCAACGTCATGAAAAAGAAATTATATTCAATCGAGGCGAAGTATGTCGATTGATGGGACAAACGTATTCGTGTATAGATTGCTGTTGACTTTAGTATTAAGATTAAGTTAAAATCTTACATAACACTAGTTGATTTATTGACTGTGAGCTATCAATAACTATTTACTTCATATAATTAACGTTTCTTTTCACTTATTTCGTTCAGCTCCGGATTTGATCAAAATATCTCTAAATGTTGCCAGCCTTTGCCTTATAATTTTCGCGCGCTCTTAAGGAGGTCATTTACATCGTCAAAATGACTGACTTCCTTTTAAAACATGGATGAAAATAACAAGAGATGTTTGTAATACATATACCCCCCCCCCCTATGATGTAAAATTGAAAAGGGTTACACACATGCATAATTTGATTGGTAGTAATATCACCAATTCGAAATATTGAGCAGACAATATCTTCCAATGTCAGGAGTGGATTGACCAAGTAACATAAAAATCAATAGGGATCATCTACCAGGTTTGGTGTTAATCAAGCAAATAATTCTGAAAATATAGGAGACAAATGTTACTATGTCCAGTTTGACCATGTGACCTCAAAATCATTAGGGGTCATTTTCTCCTAAAGATATGACAGTTATTAAATTTGATGTTTGTCAAGCAAAGGGTTCTCAAGATATTGAGCGGACAAAGATGTACCAGTGTACCAAGATTGATGTCTGTCAAACAATGGGTTCTCTAGACATTGAGTGGTCAGTATAATCCTATGTCCAGTTTGATCCTTGTCCTTTGACCATGTGACCTCAAAATCAATAGGTGTCATCTACTCCTTGAGATGTACCAGTGTACCAAGAATGAAGTCAAGAAAAGGGTTCTTAAGATATTGAGCGGACAAGGTATTCCTATGTCCGGAGTAGATTGACCCTGACCTTAATACAATATAGGTCCTCTTCTACTCATAACCAACCCACATATGAAATATCATTACGATTAAGTGATTGGTTCTTAAGATATTGATCGGACAACATATGGTATATCGACAGATCCACCGACCGAACGACAGGTGCAAACCAATATGCCCCTTTTCTTTGAAGGGGACATACAAATCAGCAATATTTGCCTATTCATATCATATCAATGAGCCTAACTGAGTAGGTTAACGCGTCGACTACTGAACTGTAGATCTTGGGTTTGAGTTCAACACAGGGTTTAATTTTTTTCAGATTGCTTTCTACTAAAGCTGCATTTTCGCCTACAAAAAATAAATTTGAAAGTTTTTCATTTCAATATATTGTTGTACATATCCTCCACTTTTCATCCATGTCAAACTTTTGTGTAACATACATCCTTAAACAAAGGAATTTTTGGAATATTTATACATTAAAATATTTAGTTATTTACACTTCCCAAAATCTTTCCAGCACATAAATTTGGTGCTTGCACCAATGTTTCTAGTTCACTTTGGTTTGAATAGAAGAAAGTTTACTTCTGTCACAGACATCTCAATAGCTTTGCCTAAGATAATGTACATATAGGTTTATGAAATATTTTGAATCAGTGTAGGGATTAGAATTTTAAACCTTACAGTATCACATTGAAGTGCACTTTTTGCTGCTTTGGTGTTGGTATTGATATCAATGTAACTTCCCTTACCGAAATACAAAGGTTCTTCCAAACAGTTGCGGTAGATTTGCCACAGGTTTGCAGCAAACCTCCAGTAAATGTTTGCTACAAACCTGTGGCAAATCATTATTCCTATGCAAATGAGCTTCTCGGCAAACAGTTCTGGAAAGTTTGCGGCAAACGATTCTGACAAACATTTCTGGCTTGCATATTGATATAAATCTGGTTCTGGTAAATTTGCAGCAAACAGTTCTGGTAAATTTGCTCCAAACAATTCTGGGAAATGTTCGCAGCAAGCAGTTCTAGCAAGATTGTGGCAAACAATTCTGGCAAACGAATTAACTTAGAATGAAGTATTTCGTTGAATGTAAATATTTCGGAATGGCTATAATCTAATTGTTTCCTTCATTGTCATTGACAATGATGCTACACAGCATACCTAAGTACATCTTGTTTAAAAGATTTGTCTGATTAATGTACAATCTAAATCATTTTTCAGTTTTCATTTCAAATATTGGAAAGCCTTTGAACTGAACTGAGGTCATGACTTTTCTTTATTCCACTACCATACTGTAAGATATTGGGGTCAAATATCAAACTTCAATGGTACATTCACTTTGACATGTGTTAAAGATTTAGGACCGTTATGGGCCAAAGGAATGAAATGAAGACTTTTTAGATCCGCGCCATATACTCTCCGTAAGAATCGTATTATAGCGATTGTAAGCGTATCTTAAGATCTTATTTTAATTAGATTGCCTATGGGCATATTCTTGATTTCCATTTGGAAATGCGAATGGCCAAATTTCAAAGCTATTCCATAGCATTCAAAATGTAGATATACAAATACAGTGTAATGTAAGAATGTAGCGATATGAGACCTCGAGCGTGTGCATTTTTTCTGCGTCGTAAACCTAAGATAGGGGTTGGATATGTAGCTCTTTGATATATCCTTCTATTTTCTTTCAGCGAGCTACACTGCAGCAGCTTCATTCAGTTTTGTCTTCGTTATAGAAATTATCAGTCTGATCACTGTTCTTTATCTTCATCGTTTTTATGGTGAGCCTAACTGTTCAATGGGTGACATATTAACTGACATATATTCAGTATGAATTTACCTGAATGTCCATGAGCCGTGGTTTGTCTATCGGGATATTCATCTGATCTAAAACAAGAAAAACCGCTGTGATATAACCGGATAATGACAAAATTGCCGAATTACCACAGTTATAATATAACATCATAGTCACCCTCTGTTTATGTTCTGAGCTGAAATGACAAAAAATAATAAAACTTAAATTCTCTCAAATGTAAATGATGTATAATATGGGTCGAAGGAATATGAGTTACCATACCTATACTGGAATTTTAAAATACATAAAAATCCTTACAAACAAAGATGCATTGCTGGATCCAGTAAGTGCTTTATCATGCCCCTATCTTTGCTCCTAACGAAAATATTAACAGCTGTGAAGGAGAAACTTCAAACTTACTGTGCGATTGCATATGCCAGAATTAGTGTTAATGCAAGGTGAAGATAACGAACAGTGATCAATCTCATAACAAATGTGGATTATAAAATACTCTAAAGAACTTTTAGCAAACTTGAAATCACAAAACGTTTCCCAAATCAATAACATCAAAACCTATGACTTTTCAACACTATGCATGACCATTCCTCGGGATAAATTAAAGACTATAGTTTTTGACATCATACACAGTTGCTTCTTCAACAAAAATGGAAAACGAAAATATTTATATCTAGCGATCAGTCATCCAAAAACTTGCTTTGTGGAGCACGACTCTGGTTCCGCGCGCGGGTGCTTTGGGGTAGGGAGTGTGCTGGGGTTTCCCGTTGGCGGTGTCTTCGTCGTCTTTGGTGGTCAGGTCTTCGGGCGGTCTGTTGGTGTTCCCGTGGGTGCCGGTTGTGCTCCCTGGTTGGCTGACCTGTTTCTATATTCATATGAAGCACAATGTATTCAAAACTTCCAGGTAAGAAGAAAACATATCTGGTTGTTGCCTTCAATTCGACATTTAGATCTATCGATGACGTTTTATCTATTAACAATAATAACTTTCATTCATATGTCAATTCGATTTATCCCTGTGAGCTCGAAATAAAAGACACCACAGAGTCGTCCACTTCTGCTTCATACTTAAATGTTTTATTGAGGGTAGATATTGTCGGCAAGCTGACAGCTCGACTGTTTGGCGAACGGGGTGATTTCGGTTTCTTCATCGTCAACTTCCCACATTTATGTAGCAATAATCCATTGTCACCTCCATATGGTATTAGTATTTAGTCCGTCAATACAACCTATAATTGGGTCGGGTGCTATCTGACGTGTTTCATGCCGATTGTTGGGTCTTTCTTGGCACACTGATTGTGACTACGGTTAACCCCGTTTGCCTGATCGGGATATAGGGCTCACAGCGGGTGTGACCGGTCGACAAGGGATGTTTACTCCTCCTAGGAACATGATACCACCTTAAGACCCATATTTACTAACGTTCGTAGACGTAAACGTAGAGTATATCAAGACATAGCGATCGTATACGTGGAGGGTGGTATTCACTAAAAGTCGTAGGCGAAGAATCACGTCAGAAATAAACGCAACTCTGTGTGTGCTTTATTAGTCCACTTAAGCCCATTGTAACTTTAAGAATAAACAAAACAAATAGCGACTTGTCATTGTTTTTATCGAAAATTTCTTTGAAAAAGACCTTACAAACCCTTTAGATGCACATACGCTGTTTAGTGATACACAACTTAATTGTATTTATGCAGATTATATCGTTTTCTAGAGTTCATCTGCAATTGTGTGACAATTCTCATAATTTTGAGCCCGATCTAATATACCTTGTGGCAGATCTAACCTAGCTTTTAGAAATAATGGGAATCCTTTAATTTTTTTTAAGTCATGCATGTGGTTTTTTTTTTAAATCAATTAATAGTCATTTTGCCATCTATTTTATTATATAGGGTAGATCTAGCATCTTTCAAGGAAATATTTTTTTTTCAAAACAAGATGGAATTCACGTACATATATGCAATTATACATGCGATGTTTTAGATTTGAAAATAAGAGAGTGACTGTGTGTAAAATAATGTATGTGATCGACAGCTATGATACCGTAATAACATGTCCATTTAATTACCTTCCTTTCTCATTGCTAAATGTGTGTGTAGAAAAAAAAATATTTCTACTTGATTGGTGATCATTACTTTGTGATCATAAGCAAATACTGGTAGTCCAAATTACTTTTTGTTACATTTGGTGTAGCGATAGCAGATGAGCGGATCATAGGATTTATTTTCAATTAGATTGACAATTGTGTGTAATTTGTTTCAGGGAGCAAATGTGATGCCACCTAGTGTAGTCATGTGTAGACTTTCAATCTTTACGAGTGTCATTTCCTATAAACTATAATCTTACATGAGTCAAATCTTCATTGATAATGCATCTATGAATCTTTCTACCATTCATTATTTGCATGTAATTGACCTTTATATGTGAACAGCTAGGTAAAGGTCTTTGCAGCATATACTATTAAACTCCAAAGATGATACATTCAGTATACATATTATTTCATTCTAATTTGTCCCATTTTACAAAAATGTCATTGATACTAATACTCCTCTGTACAAATTTTAACCCACCAGGCAACTTTGTTATTTTCTGATAACATTTTTAAAGATTTATATTGTCATCTTTTTAATATCAAGATGTTGAAATCATTCTAGAAATGGAAGTAATACAACATCAATAACAACATGAAAATTCATTAACAAAATTTCTATTAAAAAGTATAATTACATATACATAATTGCATGTACAAAAATGCATGTACTTAATTTCTTAATCATGTATTTTAACAGATTTTATTTTGTCGAATATATAAAACATTTTATTTTTGTTAAATGTATAAATAAATATATAAGATGACATCAATGTAACAGATGGATCATGAACATAAGCATGGATTGGTCAGTGGGTCGAGTACCAGATTAAGGGTCCTGGGTTGGATTCTCAGTCCTGTCTTATATTTTTGAATCCTTTCTTTGCTCTTCCTTTCACTTTATCATGGCAATGGAAGATGAGCATTTCTCTGCTTCACAAAAGCTTTATCAGGACATTGCAGTATTGTACCCATAGACTAAAAGAATAATAGCATTACATTGATTAAAACAACTGTCATTAGACTGCAATTAAATTTCATAAGGCTTGAAAAATAAATATAACATAATTGTTAGTTAAATAACTGCAACAATGAGATAATATTGATTTTATTGTATATTTATCTACACCATATCTGCAAGTATCGCCTACAATTTTTAACTTTAATAACTTATAACCCATAATCATATTAAGAGAGAAAGATTTCAAATTACCCCATGTTAACTTTATTATTTCTTCATTACCCATTCCCCTTGTAATGATATTGGTCCCAAAACAGATAAAATACTCGTTAACTAAGAATACTTTGTGGTAAGTTTCAGTTAAGGATATAATACGCGTGTCTCAATAAAGAATAATGTTTCGTGACATTTCAGGTACGATTCTCTTGAATTCTATTTGTTTCCACAAAACACCCCGGAGTATATTCTCAGGTTTGTTTTAGTCTAGAGTTAACATATTTTGATAGTTCCTGGTTGTAGCAAGTAAAAATGTAAAATCAGCTGATGTGTACTGCAGTAACTTGTGTAAATGGGATTTTACTATAGTAAAGGTGATAAAAGTCTTTGGCACAATCAAGTATCGAACCTGGGACCCTTGCATTACTAGTTAGGTGACCTAACCACTGAGCTACTCAGGCCGATATATAAAGTATGTTAATATAACTACAATATAAATTTAAAGGGGCATATCAGCTTTGAAAGTGATGGCAACAATTTTTCTCTCTCAAAATCTCTCAATGGAAAAGGAATATATATTAATGACTAATAAAAATATTTATTTTGTGAAAAACAAAAACAAAAAAAGAAAGAAACTAGAGAAACCTAATAAAACTACATTTGATAACCGTTTGCAGTGTAAAGAAATATATATAGAAGAATTATTGGCTTGCAAGATAATAATTATTTAATCACAAAAATTACATATATTCATTGGCCAGCTTTGAGATTAAAAAGTGTTTGAAATAACTGAATACTTGTGTTATTACTGAAATATATAATATAGAGCAATTTTTATTGAATTCAATTTTTGGTGATAAAATTACAGTTACTGTAATGCCCCTTTAAACTTATTTTGGAAATCATGCAAGAATTTTTATATCGAGGAGATCAAAAAATAATTTCAGAGAAACATAGCGTATGTCCTTAAAATGGTTAATTTTTATTCGCCAAAATGGTGAAGAGATGCCAGACAGACAGGTACACAATATGCAAAATAGACAAACTTTGATCATAAAAACTTATAAATTATGTTCTTAAGTATTTGCCTAAACTCTTAATCATCAATGCATTAAGAAAATCATTACATTTACACCTCTGACTTTTTAAAAATTTGTAAGTACAGAAATGGTTATGTGTACAGACGGTGGATATTCTTACATCATATATGTACTGTACATCCAGCATCCCAATCCTAACCCTGAGACATCATGGAAATGCATTTAAATGAAGGAATGCTGTTGTCTCTGTTGGCAATTTATTTCCTGACATCTTTAAGACCCTTTGGAAAATAAAAGAAGTCAACTAACTTGGATATCTTGTGCATGTTACATGTATATCAGACCTAATATCTCCAATTAATATATAGTCAATGTTATTTTAAATTAAATAAATTAACATTGACTTCAAACAGTTATACAATAGTATTGGAATGCTATTTTGTTTCACAATATCTTCTAAACCTTTTGCACATGAATGTGCACAAACGATAATTGAAATGATGCTTAAATAGACTGTAACTGTTCTCATCTGGTATCGGGTCCATTCGCACTATCTACCTGTTCGCCCAGACTATATATTGTTAAAGCGATAATAATTTTCATATTTTACAACCAATGGAGGGGCACATACAAATCAAGCATTTTAGAATTGGTGTCTGAATATCAAATATTTATTTTTTTAGATTCATTTTTCACCAATATTCCTGTTTAAATTTCTTTATGTAAAATGATGTGGAAGCATGGGCATGCCTGTGTACAGGTAGATACGCTACTACTTAACTCTTGTCTCAGTCATGAAATAAAAAAATTGGATAAATAATTTGGTATTTCAATTATGGTATTGTCAAAAGTTTGAAGCTACCATGCACACAAATGAGCTTGTGTCTTAAAAGTTAAAATCGGTAAGAATCAAGCATTTTTTTTAAAAATGTGGAAAGTGGCATAAAAATGGATTTTAATGAAACTCATACAAAATGTTCATGATACATATCTAATAAAAAGATCCAACCAACAATTCATTTTCACATTGTTACCATGGAAACCACGTGCCTTTTAGACAGTATGTTATGTATTTAAGTATAACTCTAGAATTTCTCTTTATGCAAGCACATATTTGTTACTGGTTATCATGAGACACTTTTGATTGAATTTTTTATTCAAACATACATTGATTTATGGTAATCAACATCGACAATTGAAATTCATCTCACCCCTTGCTAATTATACTGGTTTCCTGGGGCTAATTTTGCTTTTTTTAAAAAGCAGTAAATTTCCTAGACTTTTTAAAACATCTACAACCATGTGAAGATGTACTAACTTATTTTACACATAATATAGCATTTGTTCTACAATTATCAAGAAAAAAATCCGTTGGCAAGTTGCACGTTCATACATAAAAAACAGTTTATTCCCGTGATATATTGCCAATTTTACTGTCAAATTACCTCCGTTGATAACTCTTCAGATTCAGGAGATAAAAGCGGTATTGTTTACATTATCTCAAAATTAAAAAGCTCCTTCATATATATGCATTTTTTTTTATTACGGTGAATAGCAACTAATACGAGTTATTAATACAGGTTATTTATATTCAAATATGTTCCCGCGGGGATCCGGGTTAGAAAAGGTTCCCAGTACCCCTTGCTTGTCGTAAGAGGCGACTATATGGGGCGGTCCTTCGGATGAGACCGCAAAAATCGAGGTCCCATGTCGCAGCAGATGTGGCACGATAAAGATCCCTCCCTGCCATAAGCGGCGAGCATAGGCCTAAATTCGACAATGGTGACGTCTCTATATAAGTCAAAAAATCTCGAGCAACATACAATCAATGAATATTCAAATAGATTTTTTTTCACAATTGATAAATTCATTCAATCAATATACTTTTAGAATACAACTTAAGTAATTAGGCCTAGTTTATTATGCAGTGACAGTCATGACTTGTGAAAAAATTAAACTGAGCTAGCTAGCTATTTTGCGAGGAAAAATAATATCATTTATGCTTATTCTAAATATTTGCAAGATATGTAGTGAATTCACATGCTGTAGTACATGAAAAGGATTTTTTGGGGGAAGTCTTACAATTTTGAATAATATGGCAGTTGGGAGAGGGTGTCCGGACTCATTCCCTGTGCATCTTACATAGACTCTTCCAATGAAATAGGGGTGTTTAAAAGAACAACAATGAAATTTGTTTGCACTTTTATGAAGATCACACAATAGAATAAAAAACACTTCATATATGCAATATTCTTAATTAAAATCCCCATGTATTGTACGTAAAAGGCCCTCCGTGGGGCGAGTGGTTAGAGCGCGGGTTGGAATCCTACGCAAGCCGATATGTGCCAGGGTATAGAAATAATATTTATTTAACTGGCGGCCGCTGCTTAATTCATATGGCGGCCGCCACTTATTATCTGGCGGTCGCCATATAAATTAACTGGCGACCGCCAGTTATTTTATTTGGCGGCTGCCACTTAATTTATATATTGGCGACTGACAATTGCAAAAACAATGTAATTCGTATCGCTGAGTGATTATTTTGGAAAGATTTAGAATAGTACGCAAACACGCAAGATCGTTTTTCAAAGTCTATAGGGAAAGTCGGAGGAGAAATTGTCTTCTACAATTGTTGACAAGCAGAAAAGGAACCTAAAATGTCTCTTTTGCCCAAACGTTGTTCTCCTAAACTGGAGGGAGGGGGCTCCGTTCATCCTTCTATTGATCAGTTAATTCATTATTACATTTTTACCATTCATTACTAACACCAAAAGAGTGGGGTTGGGGCCAATCCGCCAATTAATCTTATTTCACATGTGAAAATAGCTTAGTTTGCATGTGAAAATAACAGAAATTGAACGTTGTCAAAAAATGGAGGGTCAGCCCCGTGGTTCTACGTATTTAACAGTACAATCGAAAAACAATAATTTGATGCTCTTAACTAATCACAGACATATTAAGCATTAGGGAGGGATTGCACCCCTTTCATTTTCAGAGAGAGATACAGAAACAGAGAGGATTTGAATAACTGGCGACAGCCATTAAATGATTTAAATTGAGTGGCGACCGCCATATAAATTAACTGGCGGTCGCCAGATAATAAGTGGCGGCCGCCAGTTAAATTAAGTGGAGGCCGCCATTTAAATAAATATTAATTCTATACCCTGGCACCTATCGGCTTCTGTTGAATCCCGCTCGCGTCGGTGAGTGAGAAAGTTTCCCAGTTTACTTTCGGAAGGTCGGTGGTCTCTTCCCAGGTGCATTGTAACTGGATTCTCTCTTCCGCCAATAAAAATTGGGCGCCACCAGATAACTGCAAAATTCCTGAGTGTGGCGGAAAACATCAATCAATCATGTATTGTACATAGCACTGACATATTATTCACATAGGCCCCTATATCATATTGAACAGAATCCAGGGCTACAAGGATTAAATATGCCAGCGCCATGTAAATAAAATATTTAATGTATATCAAAGTTTGCTACAAGTTACACACCTCCCCCTTTTTATTGAATATTGACAACTATTATACATTGCATGACATCCATTTAAATGGTGATCCTAATCATTTGATCTCAAGTATACTACTGTATCTTTTCATAACCATAAGTACAATTTCCCTGTCCTTGTGAGCAAAGAAGTTGCATTAATTTGATAGTTAGTTGATTTGTCATGCATTATTCATACTAAACTAACCCTAAAACGGGGGATTCACATCACTGGATGGGGTATAGCAAGTACCAAGGCATGGGAACTCGGCTTTAGGGGTTGAAATTTTTAAATTCCAAAACAAAAAACCAGAAGTTTGTAAAACAAGCTCGTAATTTAATCAGACCCGCTATTGCTTCAGTTGTAGTATGAAATCAAACATAGAATGTGACGTCTTACATGTCATTTTTGTCATTTTAGAACAGATACTTTCCAAAATTGCATTATAAACATGATGAATGGCAACATTTACAAGTTGTGTTTTGTGCCGTTTACATAAACGTTCAGTTGGGTGTTCTTGCTTTATGCTAAACACAGCGATTCAAAGTAGCTAAAAATTAAATTTTCCAAATTATGTTGTCTTTTACCAAATGAATGCACAAATGATACACATACATGTATCTTTATCAAAATTTTATTTGGTAAGCATGTGTCAAGTCATAATGACTTGCAATTAATCATCCTACTCGGCGAACATATGTGTAAAATATGTACCCGATAGGCCGGAAAATGATAGAAAGGAGAATAAAGAAACTGTCTTATTTGTAATACATACATGTGTATTCCCATTATCACTGAGAGCCCAAGGGCAGATTTCTCATACAAATATTGTAAATATGGCTGTTCTCTAACAGCTGAAAACAATTTTGATTGAATTTTAAGCACTACGCTTAGACTGATTAGTGTTTGAAAATCATTGATTTTGCCAATTTCTTCAATTTCTGGAAATTTCTTACCTCTATATACGCTCTTTAGGACAGTTGTAAGATTGGGGGGGGGGGGGCGAACCAAATGACAAACTAGTTGCTTCTTTAGCTGGTTGAGACATTTCTATTTTCCCCATATATTAAAATAATGAGTAGATTTTTAGAGGGAAATTGGTTGGGTTTTTTCAATGCCCAATATCATTTCCAAGCACAAAAATGATAATTTTAGTTACACTGGAATGACCCTGAATTCATTATTATTATTATAATATCTGAACAATATATATAAAAAGTATTCAAATGTTGGTGAATTTTCCAATCAACAATAAGTATAAAATAATAATGTAATTATAGGAACAAATATGAATTATTTGTGTTCTCACTTTCCCCACAGGAACATCATTCGAACACCCGTACTAAATGTACATACAATGCAGGCCCAGTAAACCGCACAGGTAAAACTCTCGACCACACAGGTCTATCATTTTCACACATTGGGCGGACACACCTTCCCACTTCCACGGCCTGGTCAGAACTAACACGTAAGCATTTACAGCCGTGACCAGCTATCCGTAACGACTATATGGTGAGAACAAACTATGGAACGTCATAACAAGCATAATAAAACAAACTCAAATTGTGACAACTAACAATAGCACATGGAACTACTTGATCAGTTGCTAGTCTACCAAACACATTTAAAGGGAAAGGCAACCGAAAAGATTTTTACCTGATAAATGATAGGATTAATCATATGATAAAGATTTGTCAAACAATTCTGTTTATATACACATCGGGGTTAAGGTATCCCGAGTAAAATAACAAGTAATAACAGCATATTCATATAAAAGTAAAATTCTTTCAAGTGTCGCATATTTTTCGTAAAAATCGTTTGTCAATACATAAACAAACATCGTATCACGTGGGGAAATCCTTTGCTTAACTATTACGTCGTCATACAAGTGGCATAGAGCTATTTTTATCCGCTAGACTTTTAATTGTTTATCACCTCGATACAGGTGAAAGATGCACTCAAATCATTTGCAGTTTGGGCTTGATATGTCGACATTGATATGGTAAATTTAAAGAGTGATACAGATCGATACAATATCCTCTCAAATATAGCAATTTCCATTATCTCAACTCAAATGTTGAGCATTTTCCACATGCACATCCAAATCGTATCTAAACGAGGCAAAATATTGTTCCTTTCGTAACAAAATCCTAAATCGGCAATTAGCTACCTTTCTGAATATGCCTTGATCGAAATAAAATAATCGTCATTTTTCACCTGTATGGAGTCGATATGTACATGCGTTGGTTTTCTTTACTCCAAATGACTATACAAATCGGGGGCGATATCAAGGTCACAAAGTGATGTTAAGATTACTTTACAGTCTTTCGTGCACATACTATATATAAAAAATATGAGACATATATTATCGAAGAAAACTGGGGGGAAAATCATCTGACAAACAGATTTAAACACATACAGCTTGAATACCAGATAACAGCAATAAATAGCGAGAAAATATTATGACATTTTCCCCGCGATACAACTATAAATATGTACGTCGTGACGTACTTTCATATTGTGACGTCATATAGTATGAAGTGCACCGAGGTACATTTTATGATGTTTGTTTTACCTTTACTCGGAACACCTTAACCATGCTGCGTATGGTCTTGATAATCTTCAATACTAATTTGAAAACGTCAAAAATTGAAATTCCCACGATCTATCGAGGCTGCCATGGTGTGTAACTCTTTTGTATTCAAGACCACAACAATCAATAATTTTCACGTCACACCGTCTGTTCCGGTTTTGATGAGATTCTAAGATCATCCACACGTGCTTGGGTTCAGGACCCCCCCCCCCCCCCCACCTCAGAATAAGCTACATGAGATGATTTAATTATTTTTTTCTTGAAGATATTTCTATTGCATGTCAACAACGTCTTGCATACCCATAAAGTCCAAATTTATTCAAAATAAGCCCTTTGGAAAAAATACCCTCACTGATTATTATAACAGAACTTATAATAACCAGTAAGGTTTTTTTTAAGGGCTTATTTTGAATTACATGTATTTTGGACTTTATGTAAAACATGTTGACATGCATTAGAAATATTTTCAACACCAAAATTAATTGACTCAACTCGTGTAGCTTATTCGGAGGGGGGGGGGGGGGTCCTGAACCCAAGCACCTATGAGATCATCAAAGTTGTGCATGTGGTAGATTTTACGAATAAATAGGTTGATGCCTTCCTGGCAAACAGTGCATTACACTAATGCGAAGGGGAGATGTGAATAAAGTTGTATTATTCTCTCGAAATTCCCGACTCAACCAAGTCAGTTGAAAAGAAAAGACTACATAAACTGTGGATCCATTATTTGCGCAATGACAGGTTGAGGTTCGCGACATTTACCGTCTTTCTTGTCTACGACTCGACCGAACGTCTTATTTTCTCAATTTCTTATTGCGAAAGAACGGGCTCAAATCAATACGGCTTTAAACTTAACTGTTCGTGACTTGTCATGTTTACATTGCTGCTAATGAAATAAACAGGAATAGACAGTGTGACGTCATAAATCAAACTTCAATATCCAATTTAAAATACATGATACATTAATATCGATTTAATTGTTAATCAAGGAATTTTGTTGTTAAAGACTGTCAATTACGATGTAAAACTTAGACGGTACCAATTTTGATGCACCAGATGCGCATTTCGACAAATAATGTCTATTCAGTGATGCTCAACCGAAATGTTTGAAATCCGAAATAACTATGAAGTTTTAGATCTAAATATAGCCAAAAACAGCGTGCCAAACAAGTGGAGCCAAATTCGTCCAAGGATAAGAGCTATGCATGAGGGAGATAATCCTTAATTTTGAAATGAATTTCTAAATTTTATAACAGCAATTAAATATACATCCGTATTTTCAAGCTAGTAACGAAGTACTTAACTACTGGGCTGTAGAGACCCTCGGGGACTAACAGTCCACCAGCAGAGGCCTCGACCCAGGGGTCATAATGTTTTCAAACAGCAATTTCTCAGTTTTAAGATATTCGTATACGACGCCTGTTATACGACCTCCCTGACTTTTATGTGGAGCAGTACTTAAGTTGCCAATAAATTTTATTTTATAGATATAATATATAGATGACCTCTAACAATAATATAGATTTCATTTTTCCAAGGGCTGTTGCGGATTTTAATTATATAGCGATAAACTTCTGCTATTTTTTTTGAAAATCAGTAAGTGTTAAAATTCATGTTTATTTCCGTTGTCATGGCAACAATTACCGTGGAAAAATTGAGCGTTTGTTAATTTTTTAAAATGGGTAAACCCATTAAAAATCTAAATCAAGTAGACAAAATAACATAAAATATTTACTTACGGGAAATATATCCCCCTAAAGTACCAAAAAAATTATTGATTTACACAAAAAATTTAAGTTCTTGTTGCTAAGAAAATGAATGGCCTTGGATACCAGACCTATAATGTGTCCAAAATCATTTTTAGGTTTGTTTTTGTATTAAGTGGGATAAAATCAAACATATATCAGCAGCTTTTGAAAAACATTTTTTTTTTGACTTTCCATGAAATGCTTGATGCTCTGATTTTGACTCTTAATGTGTAAATAGTGAGCACCTATAAATATGTAACTAACTAACACATATGTATATGTCCTCACTATTTACAAATGAAGATTCAAACATTATATGAGCTACATAGATTGAGAACGGATAAGGGACTGTGATCCAAGCAAATGTCTTATGTACTTAATCCGTTTGAAGTCAATTTAACACTACTTAGGGACCTACTCAGAGGTCAAAACAAAGGTCATTTCTACACAAACAACTTAACTTACTTGTCAGTCCATGCCGTCTTCTTTTTCAACAAGTACAACATCGCAGATGCATGCACAAATGCGTTAGATTTGATGAACCTTCCATTTGAATTTGTAAACAACACTGAATAACGGAACAGTTGATAGTTGATCGACATACCTTAGACAAGCATACGTGTACGTTGAAATCCGTTGCTTTTCTCCCAAGGTTCTCTTTTATTCTTCGTCATTTTAAGTGATAATGCGGCCGCCGCTTAGGGTGTTCAAAATAGATGAGCAAAATATGTTCACCTTTATTTCGCTTCGAAGTGACAATAACCACTGCGCACACGTAAGTACAATCGTATACTTAAGAATTCTTAAATTACGTCTGCAGTTACGAACGGTTTTCTGAATACCATTTTACGAGTACGTGACTTTAATCTTAAGTCAGACGTAAATTCTACGTTTACGTTTGCGTCTACGAACTTTAGTAAATATGGGTCCTGGTGTGTCCGGTGGTCCGTGTTTCCCCAACTATCTATTTTGTGCTGCTTGTGGTAGTTATGAGATTGATCACTGTTCGTTATCTTCACCTTTCACACAGGTTATGTAAGACACATTAAATTAAGCAAGAATTGTGATCCAACGGTTGTGTTCTAGCATATAATTTATGATTCTAGATATCTTATTATACAAACATTATGACTTTAAAAACGGACGTTTCGTGTTGCGGACGGTGCTGGTACGTTGGGAAACCCTCAGTGCTGTGTCAGTAAGCGTTAAGCGTGAGACAACATAAGTATACATCGCCTACAATAGGTGGCGTCTTAATAGTTTTTGAAAATCTTTAACGGGACGTAAACATTAGCCAACTATTCACCTGATCAAGATACAAATGTACAGGGATCAGGGAGGATGTGACCGGTCAACAGGGGGATGTTTATTACTCCTAATCACATGACCCCCACCTCTGGTGTGTCTACGGATTCCTGTTTGCTCTAAATATAGTTTCATCTTCTTTATATAAGGCTGATAAGTTAAATTTCTTTATCTTCACATTATCATCAATACATATTTAGTTTGAATTTACCTGAAAGTCCACGCGCTATTCTTTCGTTAACAAAAGTTCCATTTGATCTGAAAGAAGAAATATTGCTATGATATACCCGGATAATGGCAAAATTACCGAACAAACACACTTCCCAACCATTACAATAAAACTTTATAATTACCCTCTCCTTAGTAGGTCAGAATCTGAAATGACAACAAAAATGATTGATAAACGAAAAGTATCTGATGTATACAAAACAGGGTATATATGTCACAAATAAGATTAGGAAGAAATACGATCCAACCGTTGTGCTCTAAACAGGTAAATTATTTTTCTAGATATTTGATGACAAGAAAATTCCTTGAACTCTCTTTTCTGTTTGGCATACACTATTCTACTTGTAAACAATGAGTTTCATACAGCAGAATTAACAACTTAGTACGATTTGTCTCTCCTGTCGCAAATTGGTTTACTTACACTTTTTTATCAACACACAGCAAATGGTAAATCCAAAACAAACAGCGACACCAATCGCTAAAACTTCCAAGATTGACGAGGAGTCGGTTGTGGAACAATTTTGAAGACCTTTAAGGAAAGAAAGTATCGACACATATTTAGTACACTTTGGTTTAGGAGAGAAAGTAATTTTTCATCATTATACGATGTAACGTTAGTGGGGGCAGATTAAAGACTATGAAATGCGAATCGGTTTATAAATAGCGTAAACTGTCCAATTTTCTTTAAATCGTATACAATGAGTAAAATTACTTTCATTCATTATCATTTTGTTTAGTAAATCGCATTTGATATTGTTTGATGAATAATTCTAATTGAAATAATGAAGTTGATATCACGCACACCACATATTGCTGTCAAATTTATTGTGACGTCATTCTTAAAACGTCACCCGTGCGAATTCAGGTTATAATACCGTACCA
Source organism: Ostrea edulis (assembly GCF_947568905.1). Classification (NCBI taxonomy): domain Eukaryota; kingdom Metazoa; phylum Mollusca; class Bivalvia; order Ostreida; family Ostreidae; genus Ostrea; species Ostrea edulis. The sequence continues at coordinate 45,350,703 of NC_079171.1, read as the reverse complement.
GTGCCTCTTGCTTGTAGCAACAGTTTACTAAATGGGGCATTTGTTCAGATGAAAGCACAAAATCCGAGGCCTCTTGTCATAGATGATTTGTGATAAATATCCCTCCATGATCAAAGGCTGTAAACGCCGATCATAGGCCTAACACAAAACTCGAATAACATTTTTCTGTTAGCGCTTTCGGCTTTAATGCCTATTCAGACGGTGATGAAATACAATGGCTTAGCAACGTCAATATATCACGGCGTAATTCATTAAATGATAATTTATTGTGTCGTGATATTATGTTAACGTTATCCAGGGGTTATGTGTTTACCCAACTCTATTTTGTAGTCCTTATATGAGTTATGGAATTTATCAAAGTACGTTGTCTGAATCTTTTCATCAATACGATACATTAAAAAAAACGATTTTTTCTCTTGTTTTCGTTTCTAAAATCTTCTCAACAATTTTTATTGAATTTAAAGTATAAACAATATACTAATTTGTGAATTGGTTTATCAAACAAAAGATCGTCAGAAAAATGATAAGATATGTGAATCTGAAAATCAGTACTACATATGTGGTAGTACAAATCTATTCTTATTTGTTTCTTATATATTTATTCATTTTTTGTTTGATTATATTTTTGAAAAGTTTAGCAAATTTCGGATTGAGTAGGACTTCTACTCCGTATCGGATTGAGTTGTTTTTCTTATGCGCATTTGATTGAGTTGATATTTTTGTAACGCTAAATTTCATTCGTCATTAAGTGTTACCCAATAATCACGATTCACCTTTAACTATAAGTTACCGTTCAAACTGTGTAAAACAGAGCGATTTACATTTTACTTCGAAGATCTGTTCAGCTTCTGCAGGTGCATCTTGTGGTAGGTAAGAATCATATTTACTTAGGTCTTACTTTACTACAATATTTTTGTATATGACTCTTATTCTTAATTGCAACGTTTATAATTTATTGTATTTTTTGCAGTTGAAGTTGTCTAAGTATATTTTCAGAATGTGATTGTAAGTTCAAAGATCAAATTCTTACAGAACATATTTTTTTATTATAAATGTATGCTGTATTATTGGTAACTTATTGTCAACAGTTTATCTAAATTATATACTTGTACTTTTTGTCTAATATAATTGTTACTAGTTTTGCTTATAGGTCAATGCCTTATACATTTCTACAAAAATAAATCAACATAAAGCCGAATCAAGACTTTTTCCTTGCTGCTCGGTTAAACATGTATTTAGGCCTAACTACGTTTTTAAAACGTAGGAGAAAATATTGCGTGTTCTTTCTATAATTCATAAAATGACTATTTACCTAAATGAACGTTGTACATAAAAATTCTGTCACATATAAATGTTATGAAATACGATGGAAGATAATGTGGGTAGATCAAATATCACTTTTACGATCACAAGGTCAAAAAGTTGTACTTTACTGATTGATTGTATGTTGTTTAACGTCCCGCTCGAGAATTTATCACTCATATGAAAATGTCACCACTGTCGGTGAAGGGCTACAAAATTTAGGCCTATTCTCAGCGAGCACGGTCTTTGAGCAGGGAGGGATCTTTATTCTGGCGCACCTGTGACCTTTTTGTGGCGCCATCCGAAGGACCACCCCAAACCATAGCCTCGTACGCAAAAACTATGTAAATAAATCATATCACACGGAGCTACATCATTTACAATACATAATACATACTGTAAACTTGTATTTCACAAATTTCTAAGATGGCCCCTGTCTCAGGATCATCTTCAGGCGTGTCGTATGTTGTTTCTACAATGACGTATCTTGCCGTTTGTTTACATGGAATGTCTATTATATTGTCAGGTAATCCCGTGGATATGTCAGTATAACATCGAGTTCTCTCTGACGTGGTAGTCCCTGCAGCTGATGAGTTAGAGACGTCCAGATAAAAATGTTTAAATCGGATTGGGGACCAATCAACTGAAGTGTAAAATAAATACTTATAAGGAATGTACAAGTGTATATTCATTGATTGGTTTTATTTTGTTTAACATACATTTGTATAAACAACAAGATGCGTTTGTGAAACACAAATGCCCCCGATAATGACCAATTCGAAATATGGCCAAGGTCACAAGGACAAATATCTTGGTACAAGTAGAAAATCTTGTCACAAGAAATGCTCATGTGCAATATGAAATTTCTAATATTTACCATTTAGAAGTTATGGCCAATGTCATTTTTAAAAGTAGGTCAAATGCCAAGGTCAAAAGGTTTAGTACCCACAGAATACCACAAGGAATACTCATGTGAAATATCAAAGCTCTAACACTCACTGTTTAAAAGTCATTAGAAAGGTTTATATTTTTTAAAAGTAGGTCAAGGTCACAGGGCCAATAGTTACTAACAAGGTTAAAGTTTCAGACAGAATGACAGACAGACAGGACACAAACAAAATGCGCCCCGATCTTGTTACATTAAATTATGAGAACATCCACAGAGAGACTTACAATCTTCCAAAATGTTCATGTTATACAATAATTTTGTGGGGATCCAGGTTAGAATAGGTTCTCAGTACCCCTTGCGTAAGAGGCGACTACTTAGGGCGGTCCTTTGGCACGATAAAGATCCATCCCTGCTCAAAGGCCGTAAGCGCCGAGCATAACCCTAAATTTTGCAGCCCTTCACCGGCAATGATGACGTCTCTATATGAGTTTGAACAGTAAGTGATAGAGCTTTGATATTTCACATAAGTATTCCTTGTGATAAGACCATTCCATGGGTACCAAACTGTTTTACCCTTAACCTTGGAGTTTGACCTACTTTTTAAAGAATGGACATTGGTCATAACTTGTAAATGGAAAATATTAGAGCTTTCTACTGGTACCAAGATATTTGTCCATGTGACCTTGGCCATCTTTCGAATTGGCCATTTTCAGGGACATTTGTGTTTCACAAACACATGTTGTTAAATATAGGTTTTTTTTAAATATTGGTTTATAGGCAAAACTCAAAACTGTAGCTTCTACAGGAGTATATATTACAACATTAGTTGTTTTGTTTACTCCACCATCCTGCTGAAGTTTGAATACTGTATGTTAGGTATGGTTGTCTATCTTTATCTATACTCCCGCAAACAAAGTTCAGGGGGTATAATAGAATTGAAATATCCGTTTGTCTGTCTGTAGACATAATTTTATCCGTGCATGTGCTAAGAATGAGTTTCCCTGGCGGTCCCCAGCGAGCTTACTCTTTTTCGAAAATCAAGGAAACAATATTTTGCGTGCCAAGGGGGTTGTGATCCTTGACAAGGAACATCCTTTAACATCCCATCCGACGGACATAAAACTTAAAAGCAGGTAAAAAAGATAATTTCGTATTTATAAACAGTTGTATTATAAGTGTTCAAATTGTTTTGTAAAAATCGCATTCTTGTAAATATTGTATAATATAATGATTGTCAATGTTTTTAAAGGGTTCTTGCATTGATTGCACATTACCAAATCGTCTATTCCGCATGGGCGTAAAATCACTATATTTGAATGTAATGTATAGTTAATAGACAGTCACAAGATATACATGCAGGCTGAAGTTCTCTTGACTAGTAATAAAGAAGGAGTCAATGGCCGATGCGTATTGTTGCAATAAACACAATTTGTCCTGGCGTTTCATTACGATGTTACACGGTTTGTTTACTTTGTTTTGAATAGAATAAAGTTTACTTGTGTCACAGAAATCCCAACCGATTTGCCAAAGAGAATATTTGTATATAGTTTTATGAAATATTTTGAATTACTGTACGGAATTTTAAAGTGTGCAATATGATCTTGAAGTGAATTTTTGCGCCGCTTCGTCTCCCTTTGGTGTTGCCACCTCACTCGAGCCTTGACTCGGGTGAGTGAAACTATAGTTTCGAACTTGGGACCCCAGAATTTACTGATCAGGTCTTCTAACTACTAAGCTGTTCAGGCCGATATACACGGTACATCTGACCAAACAAACATCTACATAATCAAAGGCAAATGTTGGTGAATAAGTCGTATAAAGATCTAAATATGTTTATTCGCCTTACCTTCTTTTCTAGAGTATATTTTGACACTTGTTATCCTGTACTCTTCTCCCAGATCCACTTGAAACCAGGCTATAGGATTCCCGTGAAGGGTATGGGCGCAATCATAGAATCCTGTTGCCAAGTACCCATCATTGGCTTTTGACGCATATCGAGTACTGTACGTCGAACTTTGTGATAGTGTTGTTGTCGATCTTAAGCTAAGGTTTTCTGAAAAAAATATTATATCTTTTGACATGGTATATACGTAAAGGATCATAGACAATACGAACTGCATGTTGATGGAGAAAACATTCAACATCGATTTGACTAATATAATTGTTATAAATTATACCAAAAAAATTAAATAATGACTTGAATGTGTATCATCCGATGTTCATGTATTATTATTGTACCTAATTACTTTAAAGCAGATTGATTAGTTTATCAAGTTATTAACTTTCCCTTAATTACATGCTTCAAAACATTTGCATGTAGAAGAAAACAATAAAAAGGTTATTTTAAAAAGTAAATAGTAGCGGGTACGCATATTGTCTGTTAGGCGTCCATAATAACCCCACGCGGGGTCAGGGGAATTGCAACATGATGTGTAACTCAGACGAAACTGTCTAAATTTAAGGCTGAATGAGCGTAAAACAACGAATTACTAAGGGTTATTTGATAATTTTATTTCTCTTAATCTTATTTCACGGTACTGTTGTAACCAAACACACCACTTTAGACGGATAAGACCGCTGATGCTCTGAAAGTTCTAACTGGTCACGTGACTGTCACTTGAAATGATAAATTACACGGTTGTAAAAACCGATTTAAAATCAAATAATTTTTGTTAAAACAGGTGAAATACTGTATAATATTTTAAATTCGTGGGGGCCAATTTTCGTGGATTGCTGAATTTTTACGGGTTCGTGGGGACGTAATTTTACGGATTTATGTATTTGTAAGAAAATAAATCTGCAATGTTTGATTCATTGAGGATGTAAATCCGTGGGTGAGGGGTACCTACGAATTCCACGAAAATTAAGCCACCACGAAATCTAATGATTCCACAGTAATGTATGACATAACGAAATATGTGCAATGATTTAATAGCATTTTTACAAGATAAAAAAAGATGTCGTAATTCGGACCATAAAACCTTAAGTCCTACTTGGAAAATATACATACCCCTGTACATGTAAACAAGAGGTCCACATGCATTAACGGTCACCTGATTATTAGTTAAAATTATCACTTGTGAATCATATTCTGCATATCTAAGCTAAATTCTAATTTGTAGCAACAGTATAAAACAAAATGTGTTCTTAAAACTTAAATGCCCTTGGAAGTGCCTATACTGATGTAAGGATTTACATGATATATGTAACATTAACATGAGATGACTAATTTGGATCTGTCCTGCAGTAAAAATCCCAAGGCTGCACAATTCATAATTTTTTATATATCCTTTCCTGTTGTTACTATATATGCAGTTAGTTTTTATACGGTAACATCAAACATAAAGAAGTATTTCAAGTGATGAAGACAACAGTCACTATAATGATGTTGGTACCACCCTAACACCAAATCCATTATACTCTTGGAATCATCCAATTGACAATTTTGGTAAAGGTCGACCTACTCTTTCTGAATATCTTATTTTGTTTCAATTTAGAGTCAATAGCATTAACGAACACATTTAAATGTTTCGCACATTAATACTATATATTACTAAGTTTTGGTCCCACACTGAGTTCAGAACCTCTCCCCCAGGGATCATAAAATTTACAATTTTTGTAGAGGCCTTATTACTCTTCATCATTATGCATTTAGATATATCTTACATTTGGTTTGATAGTAAAGATTATTGACAGTTCTTGCCCCCTCCCTCAAGGCCTCAGGGGTGCAGGAATCCTGAAATTTATAATGTTGTCCATCTTGTTAAAAAGGATGTTTCATACCAAATTTAAAAGGGATTGGGATGTTACTTATCAAGAAGTTTAAGATGTTGTATTGTTCACGCATTCAATAACTCACCATTTTGGCTCCACCTTGATGCCAAAACCCCTACCTTTGGGATCATCAAATTTACAATTTTATTACAGGACTACATGTACCTATTTTGTTTTTAAATATCCATGTAGTATCAATAGCACTAGCGATGTTATTTAGTGATTTGCACATAAACACTATATACCGAGTTTTGCCCACCCCTGGGGTTAGAACCTCTACCCAAGGGATAATGAAATTTATAATTTTGGTAGAGACCTTCCTGCTCTACTATGTAGTTAATTTTTCTTACACATGTATGGTTGTAGAGATGGCAGTTTTCCCTACTCCTAAGGCCCGAGGAGTGCAGGAGTCCTGAAATTTATAATTCATGTTTCCCTTGTCCCAACGATGCTTCATACCAAAATTGAAAGGAACTGGAATGGTACTTATCTAGAAGAAATTAAAATGTTCTATTGTTCATACATTTAATAACTGAACATTTTGGCCCCACTCCAATACCAAAACCCCTATCCCTGGGATCATTAAACTTACAAGTTTGGTAAAGGACTACCTATTCTTTCTAAACACCCATTTAGTTTCAATATCACTAAAGAAGATGATATTTAAGTGTTTTACACATAGACGCTTATGTCAAGTTAGCCCCTACCTGGCGTGAGAACCTCTACCCCGGGGATCGTGAAATATACAATCTAGGTAGGCGAATTCCTGCTCTACATCACGATGCATTTAGGTTATCTTAAACATGTGTGGTTGTAGAGAGAAGATTTTGAAAATTTGTCAATTTTTGGCAGTGCTTGTCCCTCCGATAAGGCCCAAGGGGCTTATGAGTCCTGAAATTACTATGTACCCCCCCCCCCCCCTTGTCACAATATGCTTCATACCAAATTTGAAAAGAATTAGAGTGAAGTAAAGTTAAAAATGGTCCACTGTTACATGTAACGGACTACAACCAATTGCAATAAAAAACCTGAGTTTACTCAAGTGATCTAAAATGTTATGAAATACCCCATTTCGATCCACTGTAAATTGTCGGAAAATATTAGACCCCTTGGTCAGAAAAATATTTTAATGAAGTTATAATGAGTATAATACAAAATCTCGAGTCTACCCTATAATCCATATAGGAGGAGTTTTCACAAGCTCCATATGTATTTTAAACTCCCACCTTTCTTTGATCCACTATAACTCAATTTTTTACTTGCTACACTATAGGAACACTATGTGGACGCAACTCTTAAGAAACCGCTTAACGGCTTTTGTTCAAATTTTGTGAGGATTGTCAGTCACTATATATAGTTGATCATATTGCGCCGCCATTTTAATTCGACAAATTTTACAGGATTGTGGGACTTTGTTAAATTTGTACATGCTACACTGTAGGAACACTGGACCTCCTAGAGACCGTTGTACGGATTTTGTTCAAAATTTGCAGGATTGTTAGTCACAATATGTAGTTGATCATATTCCACCGCAATTTCGATTCTACAAATGGTACAAGAGTTATGGTGCTTCTGTGCTTCATCTTTTTTTTACGGCGGTGGGGGACAAGGCTACACGTAGCAATCTTGTTCGGTTATTTATTCAACAATAAGAAATATGCACTGAATGCTGCATACTCTCCACATTTCTGGTCATGTAAAATACGTTGATAACATTCCTGACTGCATGAACATTATTTTTTTACATGAAGTAGATTTTGTCAATTTCACTTGATAAAAAGAAGTATGCATTTTACTTAACACCGTTTGAATTTTCTCCCAAACAAAGATATCATACACATATACTTAGTCGTTTGTGTTGTCGCTTGTTATTTTGCTGAGCATACTAACATACAGAACTAAACATCATCACCAACTAAGATCCCTTTCACTTAAGGTGCATGCATTGAAAGTGTCAGTTGCTAGGAGATTTGCGGAAAGAATCTTAAAAACGACGGTATTATGGGGTCCTGGTTAGAATAGGTCCTCCGTACCCTTTGCTTGTCCATCGGATGAGACCGCAAAACAAACGAGATCCCGTGTCACATCAGGTGTTGCACGATAAAGATCTCTCCCTTCTAAATGACCAGCGCTACCTTTATCAGCCCTTCAACTCAATGGTAGCGTCTCCACATGAAAGATTCTTGAGATGGACGTTAAGCGATATACAATCAATCATTAAAATCATACTTGAAGAAATGGCCTCTCAATCCCAAAGCTTACGTCGAGTCACCGTGTCAATGAAAATTTTTTTTTTTAAAAAAACCTACCATTACATTTCTTACATTGTGTAAATCCGAATAACAAAATAAAAGACATCCTGACTAGGACGGCCATATTTGATAATATAAACATGCGGATATTTCAACGTTTGTTTTCTTGAAACTCTATATTTAGACTGGTAAGACGACAGTGTGTCGTATTTTGTAATGGCAATGTTATCAGGCTGTGGCGATCTAAACCCGGTCAGTGAATTTACACGGACAGATGAACTTCCCTGTTTTAATCTCCAGCTGACGATGAAGTCAATAAGTGGTTATTTCTTGTTTTACTTTTATATCAATGGATCTAGATTCTCTTTAATATCGTTACCGTCCTTTAGAGAGTTTTAATGTAAGCATTATAAAGGTATAAATTATTTATGAAAGTAATTAGTTATGAAAGTATTCAAATTTGTCTGTAAAAATCGCTTTCGTGTAAATTTTGTAGAATGATTTTGTTGTAAATGTTTCTAAAACGTTCTTGCATTGATTTCACATTATCAAAAAGAATGTCATTTATAGTTAATGGTCAGTCACAAGATATGCATCCAGGCTGAAATTCTACGTTAAATTGGTAAGAATGTGTCAATTTTGAATGTCCGATGCGTATTCTGGGAAATATTTACTTCATCCTGGCGTTTCATTACGACGTTATACGGTTTGTTTGAATATATTGAAAGGCGAATATAACGAACATTGATCAATCTCATAACTCCTATAAGCAATACAAAATATATAGCTGGGCAAACACGGAGACTCAAGAGGTGGGATCAGGTGCCCAGGAGGAGTAAGCATCCCCTGTCGACCGGTCACACCCGCCGTGAGCCCTATATCCTGATCAATAAAGTTTTCTCGTGTCACAGAAATCCCAATGTATTTGCCAAAGAGAATTAACATAAAGTTTTATGAAGTATTTTAAATCAGTGTTGGGAACTTTCATGGGAATAAAGAATAGTAAAAAAAATATTTTTTAAAAATCACAAAAGCAGAGCCAAAGTCTCAGGTGAGCGATGTTGGCATCTTGTGTAGCAATACATCAATATCACCTGTATGTGGTGTTTATGTCCCTCAACTGATTCGGTAGACAAGAGCTTGTTCTGTGTATGATCACTTTTTGACTCTGTACAAACTTACATTCTACGGTCGTTATACATCTAACGATCTAGTTTGACAATACAATCTCTCCTTGGGTTGTCTGACGTGTTTTATCCCCTGAAGGTTAATCGATCCTCATGTGATGTCATAGGTTTGTGTAAAAAATCTTTATCAAATTGAACTTTGCACATGATAGAAATATATCATTCAGAGGAATTTTATTCACTTTATCACATTAAAAAAAATGGTAAAGTATGGATTTTCAAAAAGTTTATATTTTCCATAAATGATTACTTCTTTGTAATCAAAAAAAATGTTGTCAAGGGCAATAACTCTAATGCTGGTATTTCTTCTACTGTATGTCTATTATACATGATTTCCCTAATATTCACAATTAATTTATTCATATTTATGAATTAGCTTTTTTTAAACTGTTGACATTCCAACAAGTTTTTATTTATTTTAATTATTCTGTATAAATTTCTGATGTTAATATATACTGCCGGGTTTTTTTTTTAATGTCTGACATCTTTAAAAATGTGGCAACATACACTTTTTTATTTGGTTATTGATTAAATTTAACTAAATTAAATGGAAATTAATACAGATTTTGCACTTTTAACCATTAATATTGATAAGTCACATGAGGATCGGCCCACCTTAATTGTTAGGCCGTTCTTGGTACACTGATTTTGACTATGGGTTGCTCTTTTTACCTGATCGAGATATAGGGCTCATGGCGTGTTTGACCGGTAGATGGGATGCTTACTTCTAGGAATCTGAACGCATTTTCATCAATAAGAGTAAATTTTGAACTTAATCTGACGCCGACTACGTAAACCTAGTTACGCATAATCTTAGTTTAGCGCAAACCGCGTTTCACGAAACGACATATATACATGCATACGTTATTACTCGACAAAATTTTCAGCTATGCTTAGTTGCCTCGTCCTGAGCATGCGTACATCATACTTTCGTGTACGTTTTCACTTGTCGTCAAAACAATGAGTGACAAGGACGCAAAGAAAATACACAAGTGGAATTGGGAGGAGACCGAGAGGCAGTCAAATTATCCTATTCCATAATGTTTGAGAACTGCAAACTAAATCAAATATATCACTCTATAAACAAAATATATTTCATCTATATATTGTTCATCTCTCCATATGAGTGAAAAATTCGAGAGTGAGACGTTAAACAAGATACAATCAATCAATCAATCAGTCAAATGTATTCATATTAAAGTGCATGTAGGTCGACACGATACATCTACATTGTGTATATATTAACTATATATTTATACTTTAAATGGATAATTAATGTACACCTAAATATGTAAGTGTGTGTGAAAAATTGAATACGTGTGCATATTTTATAATTTGGGATTGTATACAGGTACGTACCATCATTTCTCAAAGTGAAGAGGGGAGGGGTGCAGCCAAACATAAATTAGATGTTTGTTTTTCAAATAATCTTATAACGCAAAAAAGTGTTTGTCCTATTTGCAAAAGCCTAATTCGGAGGCGGGGTGGTGTTGAATTATTTTGCAGTGATTGTCTCAATTTGTTCTCTCTAAAGTTTCATTTTCTTCAACAGGGAGCATGTTAAAGTCTTCTAGTATGAGTGCCTCAAAACATTTTCCCAAAAACATCGTGTATGTGTGTAAGGGGAAGGGGTGGGGGTAGGCTTCTACTAATAATGCTCATGATCAGACATCGCTAAATACATTTCTTTATAACTTCCTCTCATTCATTTACAGTACAAAATAAGAAAAAACATTGGCATTGTTAAAAACGTTTAAGTACAACGCAAGGTGAACCCCCTCCCATTCACTCCGCCTCGCACCTGATATACATGTATATGTTTTTTTCTTTATTTGATAAAGATGAAAGATACCGTATGCCTGTATGGATTACTCTACACACCGACGACTTTGATACATCGTGAATATCACTTATCACCGAAATTCGTCAAGTATCGAACAGTTACGAAGACCTAATCTTTTTATTAGAAAAAACTTTACTAGGCCATTCATATTTTTATAAATCTCGGGAAAAAAATCCGTCATATCATGTAATATATTGTATCTAATAAGATGGGATTTTTTTTTCAAAATTTAAGATATACAATGGAAAGCAGTAGATGCAAAAATAAATGTTCATGAAATATACATTACGCTCCCGTAAATCGACCCACCATACGACAGAGATCGAATCGGGCTCGCTAATCATTTGTCCCAAGTTAGTCAGAGCGGAAGTTTTGAAATGGTTTTTAAATACATATTACAACAAAGTGAATTGAATATTCCCATTACAGTGGAATATCTTACAAAGGGATTTGGGAATAGCACTGTACATTTATCACTCATGTACACGTAGATACTTTTGGTTAATAACAATACAGTATAGATAAGACATAAAATTTACTAGTTTTCGAAGGGAAGTAACCCTTACATATTTATCGTTGTGGACGTTAAAAACGTCCTGTCTCGAAAAATTCGATCACGACGCATAACTTGTATATAAACAATCGGCCATGCTTTCTGCTTACGTAGATACTTGCGTTAGGGTTCGACCTGATGTAGCCTTTCTATTGGTTACATTTAGTAGAAAACTTACGTAAATTTTAAAGTTCATTCAATGAAACGATTTTCGTAAAATATCAAGTCTAGTCAGAAAGGTATGCCAAACTAAGCTTACGCAATTAGTTAAGACATTCGATGAAACGGCGTCCTGATCCCACCTCTGGTATGTCCACGGTCCGTATTTGCCCAACTGTCTATTTCGTATTACTTACAGGAGTTATGAAATTGATCACTCTTCGCTATCGTTACTTTTTCATGACACATGTGAAACGTGATGAATTAAGATCACGTGTCGTTTTTCCGTGGTAATGTTATTAATTAAAAAGTAATTCTAAACCATACATCCTTTTGAGGCAGCTTCTTCTTTTTTAGTTTTATTCAATTATTGTATTACATAAGTAATCATAATTGTAATCAAACACATCACACAGTATTTGACCCAATGACGAGCTATATTGGTAAATAAGATCGCTACAAAAAACTTCCATATTCCACATAAAACAAGACCCTTTTTATAGGGACGTCTCCATATGAGTGAAACATTATTGAGAGGGGTGTTAAACAATACACAAACAAACCTTTTTATGGGTACCAAAGTTCTTCTTGAACTAGAGGTTTTTTATCTACTTTGGAAAAACTTAACCTTTGCCTTAATCAACGTTCCTGCCATATGGGGGAATCGGTGCTTCACAAGGACGTCTCCTTTTTTTTTTTTTTGGTAACAATTCAATGATTGAATTTTTGTCTCATATTTTGAATTGTTTAATGTCCCATATTGTTTGATGTTAAATGAAAATGTACTACTGATTTTTTTTTAAATATCGTACAGGAAGTTTCCATACCTTTGTAAGCCTTAATTAGAGGAGTAAAGAAGTTGACATGGTGTTAGTCAGGAAAGTGTTTTACTTGGTTGTATATTGGTTTACGTTAACATCGAAAACTTGTCACTCGTTTAGAGACGTCACTAAAAGCACCACAAATTATGATGTTTAAGAATCGAACTGGGACTTCCATGTTACAAATTGAGGGTCGATAAGGTACTGTTACCGGTGTTCAGGGCCCATAAGGGTATGGCTACCGGCGATCAGGGCCTATAAGGGTATCGCTACCGGTGATCAGGGCTTATAACCGTACCACTACCGGTGATCAGGGCTTATAACCGTACCACTACCAGTGACCAGGGCCTATAATGGTACCACTACCAGTGACCAGGGCCTATAATGGTACCACTACCGGTGATCAGGGTCCATAAGGCTACCACTGCCGGTGATCAGGGGCTATAAGGATACCACTACCGGTGATCAGAACCTATAAGGACACCACTACCGGTGGTCAGGGCCTATAAGGATACCACTACCGGTGGTCAGGGCCTATAAGGGTACCACTACCGGTGGTCAGGACCTATAAGGGTATCACTACCGGTGGTCAAGACCTATAAGGGTATCGCTGCCAGTGGTTGTAGATAAGAGCAACACCTAACAAACCTCACTTCTAGAAAGATAGACGACACGTAACAATTTGTCTGCATTTATATATAATGGTTTAGATATATGACTTGTGTAATTTAGAAATACATGATGTTCAAACTATTATCCGAGACGTTCCTTAACGAAGAACATTGCCCGCAAAACCATATCCAGCTCCCAGTCGATTTCCATACACCATTAAACCAAAGGGAGTGTTGTCTATGGTGTCTAAGGTCAGCTCGCCTTCTGCTACTTCTGCAATAATGACCGAGTATTCCAGGTCTTCAATAGCTATATTCTTCTCAAATCGAATTGTGTTGGCTTTAATCGATTGCTTATTTGCTCGCAGACCACTAACCGCACTTTTCCTCATCATAACAGCAATATAGTTTGTGTTCCATCCACTTGGTACTACGACTTTATACCAAGGTAGGTACTGGTTCACCCCAGGAACAACCGTCAAATACGGGCTGCCGACAGAGGCATCCTTATGAAAGGCTTGACTTGTCACTAAAATGGGATCTACACTTCGCAGAACTAACACATTGTCGGTTATAGAAAGACGGGTACGTCTACCAGGACCGAAAGGGATAGTGATACCCCTTATCGTTATAAATGTGTTCTTCTCAGTGATGATTGTTGCAGAGGTTCTGAGCATATCAATATTAGGTGGAACAATGTAGATGGTATCCAGTTGATTGGATGGTGGTATCTGTTCTATCATATTACTGCAGTTTACATCTGACATACAGTACATCCCACAAAAAACGGCCACTGGCTTAGAGGACTGTATATTATAAGCTAGCACATCTGCATTGCGATGTATACGAGTTTCCAAGGCATCGAGAGTGTAATTCGTGATCACACTAAGCCCCAATTCAGACAATACAATACTGGTATTGTCCTGAAGCGCTGTTATTGTCATCGCATCAAATGTTTGAAATCTACGATCCGGAGATGGCGGTGAGACTATATATGACGTGGACAATTTTTCTGTGGGGATAAGGGTAGTGATATCATGATGAGCGCTTACAGCAACTGTTATGTTTTCTGTCGAGCGAATACGGATAGCCTTCAATTCTGACGAGACATTGGTTCCAAAGTCTGGATACCGTATTGTTATCGAGGAGTTGAAGCACGTGATTTGGTCTTCAGGTGTTTTCGATGTAGTAATTTTTACATTTGTTGGTGTATCTGTCGTCATAAAAATGTTTTGGGGATACTTCTGCATTTCAGGATCGATCTCTATATACGATACGAAGTCCTGGTACTCAATCCTGTTGCCAGCACGTTCTGAAATGCGAATTATATGCACATAAATTTCCAATTTGCAGTACAGTCTGCATTACTAAAAGTGAAATGCGGGTTTCTGTCAATTCATTTTTCTTACGTTTTAGAAGATTAGAATCCAGCCAGTTCAACTTAACCAGATCCACCAGCACCGCCCACTAAATTCAAATAACCATTCGAAATTGTCTGTTTTAGAAGTTGATGACATGGAAGACCGGTCATTTAACAGCGTTTATAAATTTCTAATGATCTCCATTGATACTTTCTCACAATTCATTACGTGTGGTTTTTTATTCAATTTATTTTTTCAATTTCAATACATGTATACCCTTTTATTAGCTCACCTAATCTGAATATTTATTTAAGATGCCAGTATAAACAAGATAGTTTTGATGCAAAGGATCAAATCGGCCGCTAAAACTTTAAAGCTATTTCCAAAGAAACAAACGAAAATTGTAACATGCAAGGTGAAGATAACGAACAGTGATCAATCTCATAACTCCTACAAGCAATACAAAATAGATAGTTGGGCAGACACGGACCTCTGGACACACCAGAGGTGGGATCAGGTGCCTAGGAGGAGTAAGTATCCCCTGTTGACCGGTCACACCCGCCGTGAGCCCCATATACTGATCAGGTAAACGGAGTTATCCGCAGTCAAAATCAGTGTGCCAAGAACGGCTTAACAATCGGTATGAAACACGTCAGACAGCATTTGACCCAATGCGAGGTTGTATTGACGAACTAGATCGTTATAACGACCATAGAATTTGCGAAGTGCTGACTTCAATCGAGACTGTTGAAACCCCTGTACCATCAACTTGTTTGTCAGTAGCTTACCTCGATTTAAAAACTGACTATACCCAGAACAAGCTCTTGCATATCGAATCAGTTGAGATATATAAACACCATATGCAGGTGATAATGGAATATTGTTACATAAATGTGGGAAGTTGACGATGGAGAATTTCATTTAAAATTGGAAACATTAAATTTATTTCCAAATTAGATTGTGCGTTTGCAAATTATATTAGTTTTGCACCAGATTTCATTATTGGAATATAGAGTTCCAGGGAGGGGGGGGGCTTGGCCCATGCAAGGGCGAACTGGAGGAGCGAACTGGAGAACTAAAGGTGATCAACAGATCCTTCTCTCGCAGGTGTTTTACAGGCCCCTCTAAATTGAAATCCAAAATACGTCTATGCTTAAAAGGCCAACTGCATTGAAGTGGTTTTGGAGAAAATTGTTGAATATGTCCCCCTTCATATTCCAACTAAAACTTTGCGCCCTTTCAGTAGATCCATTATTTATCATGACAGGTTGTAATGAATTTAAGGAGGTTCTCTACATCGTCATAATGACGGACTTCCTTTTAAAACATGGATGAAAATATTAATATCGGCAATTCATTTAACAAATCATCGCCTAGCTGAGTAGTTCAGTAGGTTAGCACCTCGACTTTTGCACTGTAGATTGCGGGTTCGAGTCCAGCAGGGGGTTTAATTTGTTTCAGATTGTTTTCTACTAAAACTGCATTTTTTTTACTAAATAAAACGAATCTGAAAGTTTTCAATTTCAATATATTGCTATACACATTCTCCATTTCTCATTCATATCAAATTTCTGGTGTAGTATTCCACCTTAAAGGGGCATAAACACGATTTCAGCTGAACATTTTCAAAAATCATTTTTCCATTTCTAATCTTTGGAATGCTTAAAGGCCGGGAGTAACCTAGAAAATTTTACACCCCTACAGCAATTAAGCATATATGGCAAGAGGGCAGGGCGTAGCATTGTTATCAGAATAAGCAGCAATCTGATGCTTGACTCTACACGTGCTCTGTAGCAGACGATATTTTGAACAGGGAGACTGGTATGATTTATCAAAATAAACTAAAGTTTTCCCGCATTTTTCTACCACTCTGCTCGATCTGTGAGGCACTGAAAGGCTATGTTTTTACTTTAACAAAACTTCACCCTAGGAACTACAAAATGAATTCATCATTGTTTTATCCATATCTTTTAAAACATGTAGTTTTCTTTTATAATATACACAAATATTGGTATATATGATATACTAATACTTATAATTTTCCTCTTGGTACCTTTCAATTATGAGAAGAATTTGGGGGGAAATTGTAGCTGTGCAATGGAGGACATGTGCATTGAAGGGTTATTAAGAAACATTTTGTCCATTATGATATTTGGAGACCTACTATCTGTGATTGTCTCTTTTGGCATTGTAATGTTCACATGTAAGAGTCCAGATTGAGAGTAATTTTAGAGTGATGGTTGATCAATTGGACATTTGTCATCATTGGTGAGAGACAATTAATGGGAGTTACACAACTGGCCTAGGAGATCGTTGCTTAATCAGACAAACATCATGCTTGACATTATTCGAGAAAAGGTACCAGTAATCCTGCAAAACTCTGAAACAGTGATCAGACTGAACAGTCCTAATGAGTTATTTTCATAAAGTTAACCAATTTTTTTAATGGAATGTGATTATATATAATTAAAAAATAAAATTTGGATTTACCAATGATATATGAGTAAGTACTTTTTTTCCACGTTATACAGTGATTTGATTACATGTTGCCTTTGGTGCAATCCCTCTTATCTAGAACTAGACAAGCATGCTCCTGCAATATGTGAGTCAACATCCGGTGTAAACAATAACAAAAGATAATCACACCCACAAACTGCCAATCTCTAGTTTGAAATACAAATTTAGCCCTGCTTCAGATTTTTTAGGCCAAAATTAAAACTTCATGAGAATTTATATCTAAAATAGATATGGCCAATATATGCACAGTTATGAGGGGAACAAGCATACCTATTTTAAAATTTCAGTACAACAGCTTAATCTTTATTTTTGCAAAATAAGTGCTGCAATCTGAATGTGACCAGAAAATTCATATATTCCACCATTTTCACCGATTGGCTGCTTTTATACCCAATTGCCGGTCTTTAAGTAAGGTATTTCTGATGGTCAGCAAAACTTGTGAAAGTCAGTTGTCAGGATAATGGTAGATAAAGCGCACACAATTCTTTGTTATGTAAACAAGGCTTATACCATGCTGTTTACGTAGGTTAAATATACTAGTAAAAGTTTTGTTTAAAGCAGATTCCTTTTTTTCAATTAATAAGTTGATTCTGAACACAATTATACAGTTTCTAGTGTTTTTCACATCTCGGTTTGTTTTAAACATGCTATTTTCTATTAAGCGATCCCTACATGACATGAGTCTTTTTTACATACGAAGGAATTCCGAGTACTGTATCCCAATTGTAACTCAACAACTGATCCTCAAATTTCGGATGACCATTTTTTTTTTATTTTAGATTTTAGAAATGCTTTAGTTAAGCATTGTAAACAATAGATATAGAAAACTAATTTTTTTTGGCTCAAGTCGTGTCCATTCCCCTATTAAACTGTATAATAATATAGTTATTGACTGGGTCCGATGAAAATAACTGCTTTATTTGACCCAAGAACGGATTTTACCCGAAGCCGTCGGCTTATTCATAATATGAGTTTGCTGGGACAAGTACAGTATTTATTGGGAGTTGGTGGGTTACTGGCTTTTTGATCGTCTTGGAACCCCACCCATAAAGTTAAGACGATTTATTGCTTAGGACTATTTCGCTCTTTCGGCATTTTCACACACACAAACACACACACATCCCAACCAACCTGGAAAAAGATAACTCATTAAATATAAATAGATAAGCTACCGGCGATTTTACCCGTTAAAATCTGAACTAGACACTTTCGTGCATTGGAAATAGACGAGGGACAGTTGTTTGTAAACACGGGTTTTATAAAATCAAATAATTCTAGTTTCAGGTGAAACCATGTATGACAAGTTGTACAGTCTCATAAATACGTATATGCGATGTTTTAACAGCGTTTTTACGAGGTGGAAAAAAAATTTGAAATTCGGAGCATACAACTTTAAAGTGTGTAACTGACGGTAAGTAAATTACCAAATAGAAGTACACACAATTAGAATAATAAATTACCAAATAGAAGTACACACAATTAGAATAACATATCTGTGATTGGATACATATAATCTCGTTGAATCGGAGTGGATTTGAAGTAATAAACCCGTCAAATCAGCAGGAAATGTCGATTCATTAATTATTGTCATCCTGTCAGTAATTCCTGTTCGTAATCTCCGATGTGCATCGGAGATCACCGGTTCGGATAAATGCGGAAGAGAGGAGCTGAGCAAGTGTCAGATTTGTAAACAATTTGATATGCCAATCTTATAGCGAATCCATCGTCAAACTTTCATTTGAGTGTAACAGGTGCGTAATTATTACGACTATGTTCGACAATCATCGTTCCAATGTCCGTGTAAACGACGCTCGTTGTGGGTATGCTCTCAAACAATATCCCTTGTTTATTTGGTAGAATTTTTCTTTACCATCTTGGAGATGACATTGGTTATACCGATAAGTGTTAATTGGTGCATACTTGGATAGTTGAAAAATGTCAGTTACAGCTTGTAATGCTTTAACACTGGGTGCGTGTTATAAAATCTTATTAGTGACTCGTGAATATTGTAAGATTGAAAAGTAATACCCGGGATATGGAGCAGTATCAACATATACGCTAGCTTCTACATGTATATATAGATATAGGCTTTCCTTTGAGAGCTATATTGCTAATGTCAAATGCATTTTTGTTGATTGGGTTACAATTATAACTGTCCTAACAAAGATCCACTGCGGGCTGTGAAAGAAATGTTCTCCATGATGTTCATGGATGGAGAGGGTGTACGTGAACACCATATATTTAGTATATTCGATCTGTCACTCTTCTTCCATCATCGTCCGGAAGTCTTTTTGGAAGCCAATTAATTTTATCTGTTGTAAATTTCAAGCTTTAACCGCCATATTAGAAACTCTCCACTCCAAAAACTTCCTAATTTCAAAATAGACCAACAGTTCGTTAATACTATTTTTTGATTTGCAGAGTTTGTCAGAAACTACTATTGCGTGTAATTTTTGTCTAGTTTTCAACATCTAATATCAAAATACGGCATATACAAGTTTCAACGAATGCTGACTAGTTACTATATGCACTTACCATCACAACGCCTGCCAGACCAACACTCCGTACAGATACATTTACAGGATCGTCTGGAGTTTCCAGAACACTCCAGAGTCCCTCCGTTCTTGCAAAATTTCCTCTTATTGCATGCTTGTTTCGGAACAGGAACTGAAATTATGATCACATTTATTTTATACTCATAACAGTGCACATTTTTTATAAGCTAATAAGATGGATATGTTAAATTTGCAGAATGAAGATTAAATGTGAAGAGGCTGTGAATCGAAAACCTAGGTAGCTGGTGGCACATTTAATGTCTGTTCACTGCAAACACAATGATGCGCATTTATATCATTAGGTCACGTGAGTCACTCAAGTGACCTATTGCTATTGGTCTGTGTCCATGTTTAACTCTTTCTTCATAACTATCAATCCGATTCTTTTCAAATTTAGCATGAAGCATCCTTGTAAATTGTAGATTTCAGTTCTGCGCCACCCGTGACTTTAGGGATGGGATAAAAACTGTCAAAACCTGGCAAACGTTCAGTCTTGTTCACAACCGCACAGCTGCAAGAAAAACTAAATGCTGGAAGGCACCTAACAAAATTATGAATTTCATGATCCCTGTTGTAGAGGTTCTGACTCCGGGGCATGGGGAAACTTGGCATACAGTGTTTATGTTTAAACATTAACGTCTCCATATAAGTGAAATATTCTCGAGAAGGACGTTAAACAAAATTCAATCAATCAATCGTTAATGTTGTTTGATCGCTGCGGTAGTCTATAGGTTAGAGTGTTCGCCCCGTATGAAGGTCGGGGTTTGAATCCCGGCCGCGACTGATTCAAGTCGTTCAACAGGCAGTGAAAGTTCCATCACCAAACGCTCAACATCAGGTGTGAATGTCACGGGCCCTCGGAGGTGACCTTAAAAATTGATATCTCGTGTCAAGCTAGGTAAGGCACGCTAAAGAATTCGCATTGCTCAATTGTCGTAAGCCTCGAGCATAGGCCTAAATTTTAAGCCCTTCACAGGTATTGGTAACGTCTCCATGAGTGAAAAATTCTCGAGAGGGACGTTAAACAAAATACAATCAATCAATCGTTAATGTTGTTAATCCTGAATTGATGAACGTAGTAAAGAATATGATCACTTGAGTTCTATTTAAGTGTAGTTGAGAATATTATCACTTGACTTCTATTTAAGTGTAGTTGAGAATATTATCACTTGAGTTTTATTTAAGTGTAGTTGGGAATATTATCACTTGAGTTCTATTTAAGTGTAGTTGAGAATATTATCACTTGAGTTTTATTTAAGTGTAGTTGGGAATATTATCACTTGAGTTCTATTTAGGTGTAGTTGAGAATATTATCACTTAAGTTCTATTTAAGTGTAGTTGAGAATATTATCACTTGAGTTTTATTTAAGTGTAGTTGGGAATATTATCACTTGAGTTCTATTTAGGTGTAGTTGAGAATATTATCACTTAAGTTCTATTTAAGTGCAGTTGAGAATATTATCACTTGAGTTCTATTTAAGTGTAGTTGAGAATATTATCACTTGAGTTCTATTTAAGTGTAGTTGAGAATATTATCACTTGACTTCTAATTAAACGTAGTTGAAAATATCATCACTTGAGTTCTAATTAAAAGTAGTTGAGAATATTATCACTTGAGTTTTATTTAAGTATAGTTCAGAATATTATCACTTGAGTTCTATCTAAGTGTAGTTGAGAATATTATCACTTGAGTTCTATTTAAGTGTAGTTAAGAATATTATCACTTGAGTTCTATTTAAGTGTAGTTGAGAATACTATCACTTGAGTTCTATTTAAGTGTAGTTGAGAATATTATCGCTTGAGTTCTATTTAAGTGTAGTTGAGAATATTATCACTTGAGTTCTATTTAAGTGTAGTTGAGAATATTATCACTTGACTTCTAATTAAACGTAGTTGAAAATATCATCACTTGAGTTCTAATTAAAAGTAGTTGAGAATATTATCACTTGAGTTTTATTTAAGTATAGTTCAGAATATTATCACTTGAGTTCTATCTAAGTGTAGTTGAGAATATTATCACTTGAGTTCTATTTAAGTGTAGTTAAGAATATTATCACTTGAGTTCTATTTAAGTGTAGTTGAGAATACTATCACTTGAGTTCTATTTAAGTGTAGTTGAGAATATTATCGCTTGAGTTATATTTAAGTGTAGTTGAGAATATTATCACTTGAGTTTTATTTAAATGTAGTCAAGAATATTATCACTTGAGTTATATTTAAGTGTAGTCGAGAATATTATCACTTGAGTTCTATTTAAGTGTAGTTGAGAATATTATCACTTGAGTTCTATTTAAGTGTAGTTGAGAATATTATCACTTGAGTTCTATTTAAGTGTAGTTGAGAATATTATCACTTGAGTTCTATTTAAGTGTAGTTGAGAATATTATCACTTGAGTTCTATTTAAGTGTAGTTGAGAATATTATCACTTGAGTTCTATTTAAGTGTAGATGAGAATATTATCACTTGAGTTCTATTTAAGTGTAGTTGAGAATATTATCACTTGAGTTCTATTTAAGTGTAGTTGAGAATATTATCACTTGAGTTCTAATTAAGTGTAGTTGACAGAAGAAGTGCAGTATATTGTTGAGGGAATGTTTATAGGACATCTAATAAATTATAAGTGAAGCACATATTGCGGACTGTGTACTACCTACAGGATATTGTGATGATTATGTATGGCTTTTATTTCTAATTTACTCTGATATACCTACTTGTTTTCAACTTTTCAGGCATTTAGTGCTTATTGTGTCAACAACAAGCCTCAAACTCGTGTCACTTAACGAATTATTAAAACTCTTAGACTAATGAGCAGCTCCTGATAACATTGCGTCTGCGATGAAATAGAAAAGAAAAAATATCAAGTTCGTAATGGGCGGCAGATGAGCTAAATTGTATTTAAAAGGGGGGCACGAAACATACCGTTGCAACGCCTGCCAGACCAATCGTCCGTACAAATACATTTCCAGGACCTTCTGGATCTCCCAGGACACATGAGGGTTCCGCCATTCTTGCAGAATCTCCTGTTTTTGCTTGCTTGTTTCGGTATAAGAACTGAAATTATTATCACATTTATACAAATAACAGTACAAAATTTTCATTAGGCTAATAAGATGAACATGTTAAATTTGCAGAATGAATATCAAATGGGAAGAGGCCGACACCCCACCCTCTCCTTACCTCCAGCCGTGTCACATGACACCCCACCCCTCCTTACCTCTAGCCTGTCACGTGACACCCTATCCCCTAATTACCTCTAGCCTTGTCACGTGACACCCCACCCCTCCTTACCTCTAGCCGTGTCACGTGACAACCCACTCCTCCTTACCTCTCACTTTGTCACGTCTGTTCAAGTCCAGTTTCTTGCTGGTATCAATATAAGTGAAGGTCACAAACACCACGATCACTGTTAACCAAATCTAGTGAAGGAATATTATTTGACGACGTGTTTTTATTCGTGAAGATAGGTGAATAACATGACAAACAAAACACTTTAACAAACTCCGCACTCTGGTTAGGAATGAGAATGTACATGTACACACTGTTTAAAGTGCTTTATGTTTGCTGGTGGAGTATTAACAGTGGAATCAGATCTATTTTTAGATGTATTTTAATCAATAGCAAGGTACTGTATTTTCCTCCGTTTCTTATTTTCCTTCACTTTGGAAATTTTTCATTCATATTGAGACGTCACAGCTTTAGGTTTATACATGGATATGACGCTCAGAACTGTGGGTGTGAGGAACCTAGACACGCAATGTTACTTCCTCAGTTACAAAGACCCGCGACTCTTAATTACAAAGACCCGTGATTCTTAATTACAAAGACCGGCGACTCTTAATTACAAAGACCCGCGAGTCTTAATTACAAAGGCCGGCAACTCTTAATTACAAAGACCGGCGACTGTTGGCGGGCGTTTGGCGAGGGGGGTTACTTCCTACTTTTGACGTGGCTAAGGTACGAGCAGGACTGGAGACTACAACATGCCTGTCACGAGAAGAACGCTATAATAACCGAATCACTGCGGTACGTAGCACTAACTGCGGTTTAATCTCGTATTGCGGAGTCTGGGGATAATAATACGTAACATTATGTTTCATTTCGTTAATGAACAAGGTCAGAAGTTTAATGTCTGGCAAAAAACTACATCGACAGTTTAATTAAAAGTGATTTGTAAAATTAAGTTAGATGAATGTTAATCTAAATCCGTTATCAAGTGCAAGTTCTGATAACACTCTATATACATACCCTACCATTCGTTCACAAGTTCTAATGACACTTTATATACATACCCTACCATTCGTTCACAAGTTCTAATAACACTCTATATACATACTCTACCATTCGTTCACAAATCGAAATTTACATTTTAACATGAAGTTATCGGGAGATACTAGTAAATGCAGCCGAGATCAAATGTACTGCTAACAACATATATTTGCAGTTCCATCAATGACTGTACTTTAAGCAAGTGAAAGCCAAAGATAACGAACAGTGATAAATCCCATAAATCCTCTAAGGAATAGGCAAATACGGAACCCTGGACACACCAGAGGTGGGATCAGGTGCCTAGGGGAGTAAGCATCCCCTGTCGACCGGTCACACCGGTCACACCGGCCGTGAGATATGTCTTGACCAGGTGAACGGAGTAATCCGAAGTCAACGTCTTTGTGCCAAGACCGGCCTAATAACCGGTATGAAACACGTCAAACAGCATTTGACCCAATGATAGGTTGTGTTGACAAACTAGATCATTGTAACGACCATAGAATTTGCGTAATGCTGACTTTAAACGCGACTGTTGAAACCCCATGTATAAAACAAATTGTTATGATGCCTGTAAGCAAATCAACAACTATATTTAAATAGTTTTATTACATGTAGGTAGTTTAATTTACTGTGTAATCTTTTAGTTCAAAGCGTGTGATTTCTTACATATCGTTAATTACATTAGGGAGCAATAATTAGTTCCATTAATAAACAATAAACTGTATTGTAAGAGCAGTGATATTTCTGAAATTTCAAAAGATCATCTCATTTCAAGTGTAATCAAATCATTTCAGTGGCTCTTCCTCTGAAATCACAACATCGATTTCATATCTATCACAAATTAATTATATACTTCATTTAGATTATGATAAAAAGGGTATTTCTACAAGAAGATATCCACATTCATTTCAGTGTAAAAATGCCTTAAAATTGAATAATTCCAATGCTATTTATTACAAGTGTTTTGATTGGACAAAAATAAAGCTGAACAAGAGTTTACACATCAATAAATCCGCACTTTTATTCAGTTTGTGAGTAAAATGTCCGGAGTTTACACATCGATAAATTCTTCAAAAAGAATGTTTAATCCTATAATAAATGACTGCAGTTGACGAGGGGGAAAAGGTGTACAACTAGAAGGTTTGGGAATTCTCCATGTACGTGGAGAAAAAAACTTGAAAAATAACAAATAGACTTAAATAACAGTGACATTGGAGCAATGTCCTAGTTAATCATAGTCATTGTAAAGAATTGACTTACCTTTAAACACCACATGGTGACCCTGTGTGGTAAAGACGAAGTACTGCAGCATGAAATATCTGTCTTATTTATATGCCGAAGTACATATTATGAACCCTGATTGGTTAGATTTATTCTAAACTTAGCTGTTATTGGTTTAAAAAGTATAAGCTTGTGACACGTGATTGGTGTCATTTAGCCAAATATCTGAAGAAGTCAATAATATGTTTTTAACGCAGAATGCTCAATGTTTTTCTATATAGTTAAAATAACCTTTTCAACTCTTTTACATAGTAATTAATCTCTCTTCAGCTACATTTAATCAGGTAAACGGAGAAAGCCTAATCAAAAAGAAAAATGTACCTAGAAATTTATATAAAACATTCAGAGAGCAATTAACCTAATGAAAGGTGAATATAAAGAAACAGTTATCAATCTCATAGCTCCTACAAGTATACACAGTTTACCATATATATCAGGTATTTGAAATATTTGTCAAATTGTGTCCATTTTTTGTATAAATTTCACCATCTTGCATATCTATTACAGGCTTTAATTAACAGTCAAGCTGGTTACTTCGTATAGAGTTATCATGTAGGATGAATTAAGTTAGCAAACTCTGTATTGGCACGATTGCTGACTTTGGGTGTATTTGACTACATCAGTGCTGAAATGTATCCTTCTGCAACAAATATAAGTCTCTCTCTGTCATACATTCATAATTTGAATATTATGGATCAATTGCAACTTTATATATGTAGATGCTACATAGTTTAACATATATATTAGATATTTGAAATATTTGTCAAATTGTGTTCGTATAAATTTCCACACCGTGCATATCTATTGAAGGCTTTAACAGTCAAGGTAGTTACTTCGGACAAGGTTATCTTGTAGGATAAATTAAATTAGCTCTTGATCTGAATGTCTAATACTTCCGAGTGGTTTTTGTCATGTACATGTGTTTAATATGGGGTTTAAATATGATAAATCATTACTGTGTGATTTTATAATTGTGAATGTTCTTTGTTTTTTTGGATTAAGTATGTTCATCTATAATTGAACATTGTTCTACTTCATGTGTTTGATCTCGAGGGAGCGCATTTTCACACGTGTTCGCAATTATCAACTTTGAGACGTCTTTCCTGTTTCACTATGCATAGTGGTAATTGGTTTTTGCAATCTATAAAATTTAAGATAAGATCTTAGGATTGTATTTTCTTTGATTTGGTTACGTTTTTCTCTCACTCATTGGCAAATTAATGTTATAAAACTTTCCCCTGAAATTTTCCAGCTTTTAGTAATTTATTTCATTGGTCAATTTATATCCAAATAGGTGGCTCTGTCAAAGTTGAGACGTGTGCGAGTTTGAATGAGGCATTCTATCATAATTCTATGTGAAATTAAGTTTGTTAACTCTTTGTTTGTGAACCTCTTTATTTTGATCTTTGTTAAATGCAGAAACACGTCTTTGTGAAATCATGTTGTTATTCGGACTTGAATAAATTTGGAACTTTTAAAAATGATAGCTGTTTCTACACACGTGTATATTATCATTACACTTTCTTTAAGTGTATATTATCATAACACTTTGTTTACGTTCCGTCAAGATTTGTTCTCTCGCCGAAAATCGATGAATGCTAACAAAAGACTAAAAAATATCACCATTGTTGTTGTGAGATTAAACTTAATAGAAATTTAAACATTATTTCCTCTTTTGTATATTCTCCAATGGAAACTTTTTCACTCTGTACAAACGTCATTACGTCACCAGCTGTAGGTGAAGAATAACAAACTGAGATCTAAACATAATATGCCACTCAAGGCCGCTTCAAGTAGGCTTCTTTGTGTTTCTCATTAAATTGTCTCCCCTTTTATTCGTTGTGTAGGCCCCTCGCACTCCACTTCTGTTGGATCACCAAGACGACCTACATAGCCAGGGAAGTAGCCAATCAACAGGGACTGGACATGACCATTCATATTGACAAATCGGTTTCACCCAATGATGTATTGTATCAAGTTTGGTTGAATTTTGCTCCTTTGTTCTTAAGAAGTCAAAAGACGTGAAAAAGATTTACAAGCTGATCGTTCACTTGATATTGCCATAAATGTCATCCATACTTTTACATTACTCAGTGACGATGGACCACTGACAATGATACTACTAAGAGCAAGGATATGACAAGATGATGAAGATGAAAGTGAAAATGAATGTAGTAAGAGTACATTCAATGAAAGGAGTAAAGAGAAAATATACGATTGTCTATAATATAATGAGAAAAAACTGGATATAATGAGGAAAACTACTTGTCATGAAAATCCCTAGGTGTGTAAATGTCGATTCCATATATCCCTGTAAACTCGAAATAAAAGACACCCGAGTCACCCACTTCTGCTTCATATTTAGGTATTTAATTGAAAATAGATATTAACAACAAACTACATATAACTCAACTTTATGGTAAACGGTATGACTTCAGCTTCTCCATCGTCAACGTCACATATTTATGTAGCAATATTCCATTACCAAGTGCATTAGGTGTGATTCTATACGCAAGAGCTTGTTCTGCATATGATTAGTTTTCAAATCGATGCAGGCTACTGACAACCAAGTTGATGGTACAGGGATTTCAACGGTCTCGTTTAAAGTCAGCATTTCGCAAATTATATGGTCGTTATAACAATCTAGTTTGCCAAACTGTTCGTTATCTTCACCTTTCATCTAAATGTAGAATTGAAGGCCACGGCAAGAAATTTGTTTCTTCTTACGAAGTTTTTCAATAAATTCTGCTTCATAAGAATATAAACACAGGTCAGCTAACAAAGGAGCAGAATTCGAGTCCATGGGAATTCCAGCAGACTGTTGGAAAACCTGATCACCAAAGACTACGAAGATATTGTCAGGGAAGAACTCCGGCATATTTTTTTTATTTCAACTTCAGAATACTTGTGCGTAGAATAAGAGTGGTGCTTAACAAAGTAATTTTTGGGATGACTGATCACTACATATGAATATTTCCGTTTTCCATTTTTGTTGAAGAAGCAACTGTCTATGATGTCAAAAAGTCTAGTCTTTAATTCATAGTGAGGAATGGTCATATAAAGTGTTGAAAAGTCAGTAAGTTTTGATGTTGTTGATTTGGGAAAAGTTTTGAGATTTCAAATTTACTAGACGTTTTTATAATCCACAATTTATTTACACCGTTTCTGATATATGATGAAGTTCTGCCGCCAATTGAAAGACCGTAATTCTCTATTTAGGACCTTTTAAAATAAGTGAATTCACGAACTCGACAACTATATCGACATCATCGGTAATTACATGTTCAGTTTGACTTTAGCTGAAAGACGAGGAACAAAGAACACATAGGTAGATTATATATAAAATAGTACACACGTAGGCACTGTAGAATTTTTTAAAATAAAAAAACATTGAGTCAAATATCTTTTGATCAAAAGTTCGGTATTGACTTTTTTGTTTTTATCAAGGACATCTCCTATAAAACCAAATATGATGGATGTTGATCGAAATCGATTATCAAGTACAATTATCAAGTACAAATTCTAATAACACCCTACACACATTTCTTACATTTTGTTCACAAATTGAAACGTACATTTTTACATGATGCGATCTGAAAATACTAATAAATGTTTCCTGTAGCTTAGATAAAATATACTTTTATTTGCATTATCTGGAGTTCCATCAATGATTGTACTTTAAGCTAAGATAAATTGCTATAGCGCCTGTAAAAAACAATGAATACATTTCAGATAGCTTTATTAGGTCGTAAAATCCACTTTGTTATCCTTTAGATCAAAGCGTGCAATTCCTTACGTGTTATTAAATACATCAGAGGGCAATAGTTGGTTTAATTAACAAACAATGAATAGTATTTCAAATGAAGTATTCAAAGAATATCGTATTTCAATTTTTCAAGTAATTTTCAATGCTCTTCATCTCGATTTCATAAAATCTGTGTCAGATTACATATGTACTTCACTCAGACTATTTTAAAGCTGTATGGTCCACGTTTATCTATTGTCTTTTGAAATTACTTTAAATCAGATAAATTATTTTCTAAAGTTATCAACTTTTCCTTTAGTACATGCTTGAAAACATTTGCATGTAAAAAGAGAACAGTGGAAAGATTATTTAAAAAAAAAAAAATATAGCAGACACGCATAAATTACATTTGCCGCTGGTAATGTCTGTTTGGCAGCTATATATTATCCCACGCGCATCAAGGGAATACCAACATTATATATATAACGCAGCAGTCTAACTTCAGGTCTGAAAACAACGAACTACTAAGAGGTATATTATATCTATGTACGCAATATACCGAGTACCATTCACATTCTCCTATTAATGATATTTCATACGCATGTTGGTTATGAGTAGAAGAGGACCCTCTTTTGATTTTTCAGGTCAAAAGGTCAATCCACTCTGGACATAGGGAGAAACTGTCCACTCGATATCTTGAGAGCCCTTTCAAGATGACACCTAATGATTTTGAAGTCACACGGTAAAAGATCAACCTGGACATAGGTATATACTCTCCGCTCCATATCTTGAGAACCCTTTGCTCAAGAAACATTAAGCTTGGTACATCTTAAAGAGTAGATGACCCCTATTGATTTTGAGGTCACATGGTCAAAGGTTGACTGGACATATGAAGATATTGTCAGCTCAATATCTCGAGAACCCTTTGCTTGACAAGACATCAAACTTGGTACACTGGTGTACATCTTAAGTAGCAGATGACCCCCATTGATTTTGAGGTCACATGATCAAAGACCAACGGTAAAACTGGACAAAGGAAGATACTGTCCACTCAACATCTCGAGAGCCCTTTGTTGAAAGACACCAAGCTTGGTACACCGGTACATCTTAAGGAGTAGATAACCCATATTGATTTTAAGGTCATATAGTCGTAGGTAAAACTGTCCATTCAATATCTTGAGAACCCTTTGCTTGACAGACATTAAACTTGGTACATCAGGAGTAGATAAACCTTATAAAATCTGGGTACATATGATCATAGGTCAAGGGTAAACTGGAAACAGTAATATATTGTCTCAAATATTCTATGGATCATTTGTCTGATTAACACCAAATTTGGTACAATGGTACAACATACCAAGTAGGTGACCCCCTATCAATTTTTAGGTCACATGGTCCATCCACTCTGAACATAGGAAGATATTGTCTGCTTAATATCATGAATTAGTCTGGCACTACTATCAATTAAATGATGCATGTGTATTACCCTTTTTTAATATTTCACCATGGGGGCATATATGTTTTACAAACATTTCTTGTTTATTTCTTTTAACTTAAGGCACGGTAATGTACATGTAGTAAGAAAATACACAACATTACACAGATAAGACCACCATGACCTCGGGCTTCTGAAAGTCTGACCTGGACACATGACTGTCACTGGATTTGTGCATTAGAAATGGCTAAGTAACAATTGTTTGTAAACAGCTATTTAACATCAAATAATTCGGGTTAAATCTGGAGCAACAATGTATTCTTATCAATTCCAGTTTGCTGTTAAAATGCTTCATATCTGTATCCAGCCATATTTTTATCCACTGCCAGAGTCAACATCATCGCAGTCCTCTTCTTCATCAGAACTATCATCATCATCATCCTTGTTGCCGTCATCGCCATAGTCACTATTTGCGCCACAGTATGCAGCATTGTATGGGACACGACACTCTGGATCTGCGCATACTGAAATTAACAAGACAGTCTACAGAATTCTCAACACAATCTCTCCAGGATTTATATATTGCTATGAAATATTTTAACAAAGGCCCATGGGCCACATCGCTCACCTGAGGCACCTTGGCTGTGCTGTTGTTCAAGGTCAACACCAAAGTATAACGAGGTCTTGCCAAAAAGAATCTATACCAAATATGAAATCCCTATCTATAATAATTCCTGATATACTTAATAGGTTAAGTTTTCTTAAAAGTAGGTCAAATTCAGAGTTCATGATCAAAAGGTTAAAGAGCATGATATGAAATGAAAGATCTTATATACAAGATATGAAAGATCTACCTAAGAAAGCTCGGGACACACTGGATAGGTAAGATTTTTTCATAAAAGTAGGTCAAACTTCCAGGTCAAGGTCAAAAGATCACACACTATTGGATCACATGAAAGGTATTGCTGTATGGAATGTATAAACAAAATATAAAGCTTAAATAGCTCAAGAGATATTCTTAAAGATATTTCCCATATATATATACATGTATATATATATATATATATATATATATATCAGCATATACCACTTTGATTCCCTATTGTGGCTCCAAAGTAACCCTAAGGGCCATGATTTCAACAAACTTGAATCTGCACAATGTCAGGAAGCTATTGTGAATATTTCAACTGTTCTGACCCAGTGGTTCTTGATTGATAATATATTGCTTAACATCTCACTGGAGTCGTCACCATTGCCGGTGAAGGGCTGCAAAATTTTAGGCCTATGCTTTGGGCAGGGAGGAATCTTTGTCATGCTACTCCTCCTGTGACATGGGGTTTCAGTTTCTGCAGTCTCATCCGAAGGACCGCCCCAGTTAGTCGCCTCTTACGACAAGCAAGGAGTACTGAAGACCTATTCTAATCTGGATCCCATAGGACTGGTTCTTGAGAAGATTTTAAAAAGATTTTCCCTATTTATTCGCATATAAAACTTTGATCCCCATATTGATCCCATTCCAAGGAGTAGATGACCCTATTAATTTTGGGTTCACATGGTCAAACTGGAGATAGTGATATATTGTCTCCTAAATTTTGAGAATCATTTGCTTGATTGACACCAAACATGGTATATGTACACTGATACATATATATTATTACTATAGTAACTTGATCCGACGAGTCGGATCACGTCGAGTTGACAGGCGTGGATCATCAGACCCGCGCCTGTCAACAAGATGTGATCCAACTCTTCGGAAATTTATTATATACCCTCTTATGCATTTTAAATCCACATTTATAAGATACTAAATGTAATCCAAATTATCAAAATTACAGACATACAATGAAATTATATTTTGTGTACGCAGTTTTGTTATGTGATGCAGTCAAAATTGTCCACAAATAACATTGCATTGATACACTGCGACGTCGTTTCAGAGGATACTGATACAAAACCGGATCACACGCTGTGAAATCCACAGTATTAAA
Source organism: Ostrea edulis (assembly GCF_947568905.1). Taxonomy (NCBI): domain Eukaryota; kingdom Metazoa; phylum Mollusca; class Bivalvia; order Ostreida; family Ostreidae; genus Ostrea; species Ostrea edulis. The sequence goes on along the minus strand of NC_079171.1, from coordinate 45,318,163 downwards.
GAACGATATATTGATGGCTATATAATAAATCCTAAGAAGTTGATGACTCATATTGATTTTTAGGCCAAATGGTAAAGGGCCAATCCAATCTGCACATAGGAAGATATTGTCTGCTCAAAGTCTTGAATTGTTTTGGCACTTTCATCCATATCAAATTTCTCTGTTATTCGACCTTCTTAATATAACATGTTAAGTAAAATAGGGGCATATGGGGGATTTGTGTTTAAGAACACATCTTGCTTTGTGCTGCTGAATTACTATTGCTTAATTTTACTAGATTAAGCAAAGACATGCAGAACTGAAAAATTATTATAGATTTAATATGAAAACTGCTGAATATTAGGCTAGGAATTTAGCTTAGAAATGTAAAACATGAAAAAAATAAATTGTATGACCCGAATAGGGCTAGCGATACTCTGAACTAGTACTCGGGTGACTGATAAGGCCTGCAGGCCCCATTGATTTTTACAAATACTTTATAGTGATATTGCAAATTTTGGGATCATTTAAGTAAAATCTGTTGTTATATATATACAGTACTAGGGCCTATTATACACTCATGTTAAACTAATAATTAAAATGCCCAGGATTCTCTGTTTAGTAAGACCCGACAACATTGAATTTTTGTCAGTAAGCTGAATGATAAGAATGCATACACAAGTTGATTTGATCAGCTTTTGCCTTTTGCTCGTAGCGATATTGTGATGTACTGCAATATTTTAATTTAGATATTGCAATATATATTGCCTTTTTCAAATGCCATATAAATAACTAGATTTTTAAAGGAATCAATGAATAAAACCTTAACTCCTTAGTCTTGAAATAATTTTATTGAGTACTTGCTCAGTAAAACCAAAACATCAAAATTACCCAACAATACTGCTTCTGTTTTTCTATTTTTTACAACTTCGTTTTCAGTGTCCATAGTTAAACAGGAAGTTTATAGTCTAAATGTTAATTCCAGAACAATGGAAGACAATTAAAATGCATTTATGTGTATCTACACGTAAAAAGAGAAAAGTAGTTAGAATCATATACCGATTCAAGTTTTAATACAGGGCTTTATAAATTTTTCAATTTTAACTTATTCTAAAGTTTCACGAAAATCCCTTCCGTCTCATACACGTACATATTTGGTTCCCCATTTAGCTATCTATATCTGTTTCCTGTACCAAAGATCAAAGTAATCAGCACTATTTTGCAAATTTAACAACTAAATTGTGTTGGTTCCTGTCAACAACATAAAGCCATTAAGCCCCAAAAGATTAATCAATAGTTTCTCAGGCCCCACCATATCGATTAAAAAGGTACCACATGGTTTTCTCTCTCCAATATATGTTGTATATTTGTTTCCTTAAATACATAAGGTAACTCTTGTGTTATAGATATTTATGTAACACTTTCAGAAGGTTTTAATAAAATTGTAAATATCCTTTTGATCAAAAAGGTAATTCATTCTATAGTCCACATAAAAAAGAAAGATAACTCATGCTACAGCTAAGTAAAAAAATTTATCTGCTAAAATTTCCATCAAAATATGAAATTTTTGGCCCGAGAAACTATATTATTTGGGGGGGGGGGGGGGGGGGGGGTTGCCTAATTGAAAAGGTAAAGATAATGAACAGTGATCAATCTCATAAGCCATGTAAGGAATACGAACTGAGCATAAATTTCTTTTTCATTAAGAATTTGCATATGTTATGATGTTCTTTAATCAAAACAATACGCTGTTTCAATCAGCTTACAAATGATACATACGTCTGCTCTTCAATTCCCACTATAAAGGTAAAAAGAAGTTGAAGTTCTGGATTGCAGCCATGTAATAGAGAATGTCCTGAACTTCAGACCTGTCCCCGGGTGTCAGAATATTGTAGGTTTTTGTGTAATGAATTGAGGAACGCTTTCCCTCTAAAGCTTCATTCCTTTGTATGGCATCCAAATGCTCCTTAGTGATATCCAACACGAAGAACATTATCTGAAGAAACAAAATATATATGCAATGCACATTTGTAATAAGAGGCCCATGGGTCACATTGCTCACCTGAGTCACCGTGGCCCACAGTTAAAGATTTTCCTTACATATTCGCATGTAAAACTTTGATACCTATTGTAGCCCCAACTTACCCTTGGAGGCCAATATCTTTACAAACTTGAATCTGCACTATGACAGGAAGCTTTCATGTAAATATCAGCTTTTCTGGCTTAGTGGTTCTTGAGAAGATTTTTCCTATATATTTGTATGTAAAACTTGGATCCCCTACTGTGGCCCCACCCTACCTCCCAGGCCATGATTTTAACAAAATTGAATCTGCACTATGTCAGGAAACTTTCATCTAAATTTCAGCTCTTCTGGCCCAGTGGTTCTTGAGAAAAAGATTTTTAAATGACCCCACCCTATTTTTGCATTTTCGTGATTATCTCCCCTTTGAAGGGGGCATGGCCCTTCATTTGAAAGCCCCTTGCCCAAGGATGTGTTTGGCCAAGCTTGGTTATAATTGGCCCAGTGGTTCTGAAGAAGAAGTCGAAAATGTAAAATGTTTACAGACAGGCAGACGACGGGCAACAGGCGATCAGAATAGCTCACTTGAGCTTTCAGCTCAGGTGAGCTAAAAACAAATGTCTCCCCAGCTCCCCAAATTGGAGGTGCTCCAAATGAAACCTCCCCTTAATGCTCTGCATGATATGGGGAGACAGCATGGGCAGGAACATAGACATTATATACTCTGATAAGCCATATAGGAGAAGTGTTCAAAAACTATTTTACACCCTCCACCCCTCAGATCTACTATAACTTAAAGGAAAACAATTGGATTATCCTGTCCCTACAATATGTACATCTACAAATCAGGGCTCGAAATTAACATATGCCCGTCAGTCTGTGACTGGTTAAAAGTCTGGCGGACTGACTGACATTTGTTTTAGTCAGTCCGATGGGACTGGTTAATTTTCTAAAGCATCATTTTGGAAAATATACTTATGAAATTTTATTCACACATTTGGCATGCTTTGATCTGTAGATATCAGGCGAATTTGATTCCTAAATTATATAAATCCCACATTTAAGTGTTATAATATTGTCTGAGGCATATTCATTTTTTGAGTTAAATTTCATTTTAATTACATTAACGAAATATGTTTAATTATTTCTGAAAAACTGTTGGACTGGTAAATTTTTCTGCGGACTGGTTAAAATCATTCCCCATCAGTCCGGCTGGACTGGTGACATAAAATGTTAGCTTCAAGCCCTGCAAATCTTTGTACAAATTCTCAAATCTATTGGATAAGCCATATAGCTGGAGAAGTGTTCACAAGCTATTTTACATCCTCTACCCCTCTCAGATCCACTATGACTTCTAGGAAAATCATTGGATCCTCCCGTGCTGACGATATGCATATCTATCAATAGCATTGAAGCATTGTACAATGTTTTAAGTCTACCGGATAAGCCATCTTGGAGGGGAGGTGTTCTCAAGATTTTGTGACAGACAGACGGATGGACAGAAAGTAAAACAACAACCATGTCTCCCCCTGGAAGAGGGGAGACATAATTTATTCTTAAACAGAGACAAATAAATGAAACACAATCATCAACAAATTGAACAATTGATAAATGGTGAAAGGCACAGGTGTTCCTGCTATTTCATCTATCAATACTTTTGGAAGTGGAAAGTTTGGTTTTAGCTGTTTCTTCCCTCTTACCTCGGTTCTTAAACGTGCGATTCCTACAACACGTGGTGTAAAAAACGATATTTTACTGGCACTCAAAAGCTCCATTCCGATTTGCCCTAAAACTCTGGAGTTGAAAATCTGCTCTATCCAGGTCTCTTTGTGTTTTGTTTTGTAACTGCAGGGTTCATCTCGCTCAACCTTTAATTAAAACCATGAATACTGATACCATTACATATAGAGAGTAACAGGTTCATACACACACTATCTGCTAAACTCCCAAAGATTCAACATCACATATTATGGGATTTCTTTGCAAAAAATGGATGTAAATAATAGTATTCTGAATTAAAAATCAGAAGTCTTTATGCTTCCAATGAAAATATGACCTGCTAAGAATACTCTGCAGTCTTGTACCAATATAATAAGAACTCTTTTTAATCAGAAACTGAAGATATGAAAGAATACATATTGAAATTAAACATTAAAGTTTTGAAATTTGGGTCAAATTGCAAGATAAAGGTCACAAGGTCAAAGATCATGAAAGGCCTTGTCATAAAAATCCTATATTTACAAATCATCATTAAAAACTATGAAAGACCTGCAGTCTACCTTAACTAGTTCAATGTTCCCTAGGTTAGGTTTTCATAAAAGTATGTCAAACTCCAAGGTCAAGGTCACAAGGTAAAAAAATATTGAAAAGATTTTGTCACAAGGAATGCACATGTCAAATATGAGAATCACTCACCATCCAAAAGTTGTGAGCAAGGTTAAGTTTTAACAGACAGACTGATGGATAAACATGACAAAAACAATGTGCACCTTGGTTTTAGTTGCAGGGACATACAAATTTATTTCTAGCTCACCAGGATGACTGTCTGGAGAGCTATTGTCATGAACCTCGTGTCTGCGTTGCACTTTAATGAAAGAAGAGGCCCATGGGCCACATCGCTCACCTGAGTCACCTTGGTCCATATCAGAAGATTTTCCATATCTATTTGCATGTAAAACCGTAGTCCCTATTATGGCCCCAAACCTACCCCTGGAGGCCATGGTTTTTGCAAACTTGAATCTACACTATGTCAGAAAGCTTTCATGTAAATATGAACTTCTTTGGCCCAATGGTTCTTGAGAAGAAGATTTTTAAAGATTTTCCCTATATATTTGTATGTAAAACTTTGATCCCCTATTGTGGCCCCATCCTACTCCAGGGGGGCATGATTTCAACAAACCTGAATCTGCACTATATCAGAAAGCTTTCATATAAATCTCAGCTTTTCTGGCTTAGTGGTTCTGGGAAGAAGATTTTTAAAGATTTTTCCTATATATTTGTATGTAAAACTTTGACCCCCTATTGTGGCCCCATCCGACCCCCGGGGGGCCATGATCTTAGCAATTTATAATCTGCACTATATCAGGAAGCTTTCATATCAATCTCAGCTTTTCTGGCTCAGTGGTTCTTGAGAAGTTGATTTTAAAAGATTTTTCCTATAAATTTGTATGTAAAACTTTTATGCCCCCCTTGAGGCCCCATTCAATCTCCGGGGTCCATGATTTTAACGAACTTGAATCTGCACTATATCAAAAAAAAAAAAACAAAAAAAAAACAAACTTTGACTCCTATTGTGGCCCCATCCGACCCCCGGGGGCCATGATTTTAATAATTTAGAATCTGCATTATATAAGGAAGCTTTCATATAAATCTCAGTTATTCTGGCTCAGTGGTTCTTGAGAAGAAGATTCTTAAAGATTTTCCCTATATATTTGTATGTAAAACTTTGACCCCCTATTGTGGCCCCATCCGACCCCCGGGGGCCGTGATTTTAACAATTTAGAATCTGCATTATATAAGGAAGCTTTCATATAAATCTCAGCTTTTCTGGCTCAGTGGTTCTTGAGAAGATGATTTTTAAAGATTTTCCCTATATATTTGTATGTAAAACTTTGACCCCCTATTGTGGCCCCATCCGACCCCCGGGGGCCGTGATTTTAACAATTTAGAATCTGCATTATATAAGGAAGCTTTCATATAAATCTCAGCTTTTCTGGCTCAGTGGTTCTTGAGAAGATGATTTTTAAAGATTTTCCCTATATATTTGTATGTAAAACTTTGACCCCCTATTGTGGCCCCATCCGACCCCCGGGGGCCGTGATTTTAACAATTTAGAATCTGCATTATATAAGGAAGCTTTCATATAAATCTCAGCTTTTCTGGCTCAGTGGTTCTTGAGAAGAAGATTTTTAAAGATTTTCCCTATATATTTGTATGTAAAACTTTGACCCCCTATTGTGGCCCCATCCGACCCCCGGGGGCCGTGATTTTAACAATTTAGAATCTGCATTATATAAGGAAGCTTTCATATAAATCTCAGCTTTTCTGGCTCAGTGGTTCTTGAGAAGATGATTTTTAAAGACTTTCCCTATATATTTGTATGTAAAACTTTGACCCCCTATTGTGGCCCCATCCGACCCCCGGGGGCCGTGATTTTAACAATTAAGAATCTGCATTATATAAGGAAGCTTTCATATAAATCTCAGCTTTTCTGGCTCAGTGGTTCTTGAGAAGAAGATTTTTAAAGATTTTCCCTATATATTTGTATGTAAAACTTTGACCCCCTATTGTGGCCCCATCCGACCCCCGGGGGCCATGATTTTAACAATTTAGAATCTGCACTACCTAATAAAGCTTATCTATAAATTTCATCTTTTCTGGCCCAGTGGTTCTTGAGAAGAAGATTTTTTAATGACCCTACCCTATTTTTACCTTTTCTTGATTATCTCCCCTTGGAAGGTGGCCTGGCCCTTTATTTTAACAATTTAGAATTCCCTTTACCTAAGGATGTTTTGTGCCAACTTTGGTTGAAATTGGCCCAGTGGTTGTTGAGAAGAAGTTGAAAATGTGAAAAGTTTACAGACGGACAGACGGACGGACGGACGCCGGAATACGGGTGATCAGAAAAGCTCACTTGAGCTTTCAGCTCAGGTGAGCTAAAAAGCTTTAATATGGGCAATATCTTTTGAAATGGACACAAAAAAGGTTATGCCATATATTGCCATATCGTCTTAATTATAAGTCACAGTGACCTTGATTTAGAAAGTGACACACCTTCTACCTAAGATGTATTAACTGGCCGAGTTTGATGATTATAGATCAAATAATTGTCCAATTACAAGTCAGATAAGATTCTGCTAAATTTCGCCATATCATCTTAATCAAAGGTCACAGTCACAGTGACCTAACTTTAAAGTGTGACCCACCCTCTACCCAAGATGTATCAGCTGACAAGGTTGGATGATTTTTGGTTTCATAGTATTTCAGTTATGATCCGGACATGAAGCGAGACAGACGAACAGACACAATCTCCATATTATAATATGTCTGTCTTCGTCGGGTGTATAAAACAATAGTATCACCAACAGTACAAAATATGCCCTGGAAAAGCTACATGTTCTACAAATCATGTAATATGTATTGTTTTCTTACATCATGATTTGTAGAACTTGGCTTCAGGTAGTATCAGCAATCATCAGGATGTGACACACTTTCTTTGCATCGTAAAAACAAGACAAATCATGTACTCTCTATGTAATATTTTCACTTGGCATAAGATGTATATGTACAAAGTTTGACGGTCCTAGAACCAACAGTTCAGTCTGTATCCTGCCTACAATTTTTTCTAACTAAGTGATACAGCGACCTTGACCTTTAACCTTGAAAAACAATAGGCATCTTCCTCTAATTATGGTGATCAAATGTACCAAGCTGCGAAATTCTAGAGCTTACAGTTTGGTTTGTATCCAGCCTACAAGATTTTCCTACTAAATAATACTACGACCTTTGACTTTTGACTTTGAAAAACAAAAGGCATCTTCTTCTCATCATGGTGATCAAATGTACCAAGTTGTAAAATCCTGGAGCTTACAGTTTGGTTTGTATCCTGTCCACAAGGTTTCTTACTAAGTGATACTACAACCTTGACCTTTGATCTGAAAAACAGTAGGCATCTTCCTTTCATCATGGTGATTAAATGTACCAAGTTGTAAAATCCTGGAGCTTACGGTTTGGTCTGTATCTTGCCCACAAGGTCCAGACAGACGACGCCATACCATATGTCACGTCTTCGACGGGCATATAAAAACCCTCATTACAGTTTAAAAGTTATGAGTCAGACACGTAGCGGGACAGACGAACGGACATGATCTCTATATCATAATATGTCAGTCTTAATCAGGCGTAAAAAAAAAACAACCCTTACCACAGCCCATCCTTACCTCACACACCATGACAAGCACAGGAATTCGTGTAAGTGTCATCGTCTGAACAAAACTGATGTCTGGCTCACTTACTACAATCTTCTTTCGAAATATTCCACATGGTCTTCTCTGTGACCTAAGAAAAAAGTCTTATTCATTGATATCATCCATTATTCATTCTCCAAATTTTATATACAAAAGAATTTATAATTTATAATTAGCCACAGTTGTAGCTAATTATAATGGGGACCACTACAAATGCTCCGAGAACATCCTTGATTGATAAAAGTGTTTTGGTTAAGTTCCATTATATCGTTCAATATCCATTGTCAGGGCTCGAAATTAACATATGCCCGTCAGTCTGTGACTTGTTAAAAGTCTGGCGGACTGACTGACATTTGTTTTAGTCAGTCCGATGGGACTGGATAATTTTCTAAAGCATCATTTTGGAAAATATAAAGTTTATGAAATTTTATTTACACATTTGGCATGCTTCGATCTGTAGATATATGAAGACGTAATATATAAATCCCACATTTAATTGAACATTGAAATATTGTCCGAGGCATATCGAGTTAAATTTCATTTTAATAACATTAACGAAATATGTTTAATTATTTCTGGAAAACTCTGTTGGACTGGTAAATTTTTCTGCGGACTGGTTGAAATTACAATGTATACCCTATCAGTCCGGTTGGACTGGTGACATAAAAAGTTAGCTTCAAGCCCTGATTGTATTAAGTAAAAGTTCAAAGATTAGTGAGAAATGCTCAGATAAATACAGAAATATCATCCCATGTTAATCAAAAGTAAAAGCACTGTGACAGTATATATATCTTTGGTTGGCTGTTCAATTAAACCCCTTAAACATATCTAGTTTGCAATAACAAAACTTTGTATTAATTTCAATAGTTTTCCTCACAAATATGGGGTATGATTTTTCTTTAAATCCCCCAAATCTTTTCTAATAGAAATAATGGAAAAGGGAATTGCCGCAAACTACTTTTCGTTGTAATCGCTGATGTACATTATCCAACATTGGTATGTGTTATGCGGTCTCTGTGCAGAGATGCAGAGGACTCTGGGTAGTATGCCTATATGCCAGCCAAGTTCAGTGAGTCACAGAGTGACAACAATCACGGTGTCAGTTTTGTTTTAAAACTGAGAAATAAATTCAAGACATAAACACGATGATCTACAAGTCATTGCTTGTACACATGCAGGATGTTTGTGGTATCATCATTTCAGTTTCTATGTCATTTTTATCCAGTTGAGGACAACTGAGGTGCATAATATTTTCTTTTCTACATTTAATTTTTAATTTTGGTGAGCAACTAGTTTATATAATACATAGTCCTTTGAACTGAAAAATTCATGTTCTTAATTATGTACCTTGGCTGAAGCAGACAAATTCTTGAAAAACTCATAAACAAATTGTGGCAAAATCTTTCTGATGTAAGTTTCTCCTGATCTGGGGATGAAGTATCCTGGTCTGGAGATGAATTATTCTGGTCTGGAGATGAATTATCCTGGTCTGGAGATAAATTATCCTGACCTGGAGATAAATTATCCTGGTCTGGAGATATATTATCCTCATTTGAAGATAAAGTTGGACATGTCTGTGGATATAGGATAGAGTGCACAAAATCGATACAGCGCCGTAAAAACTCAATCACTCCTGCATGCCACTCACTGTATAACCTACAAATATTCACAAATCCAAATTAAATATCATAAGAATATCAATTATAATTATCTCAAATTTGACAAATGCATATGCATTTAATTGTATTTAATAACATGTTTGCTCAACGCTCTATTTTGTATTGCTTGTAGGAGTTATGAGATTGATCACTGTTCGTTATCTTCACCTTTCATTATAAACAAGAGGCCCACAGGCCTTATCGGTCACCTGAGTACCAGTGAAAAAGTATCACTACTACGAGGGGCTATGAAATCTCGAGAAAAAAATTCCTGTTCTGAATACCTAAGGCGTAAAAAAAAAAAATGTTGTGTTTCCGGTCACCCGACCGACTGTCCTTCAGACCCCCTGACCCAAAAGTTTTTATTGCAAATCTTGGAAAAATAATAATTTATTAACCTACCGACCATCTTTTTCATAAGAAAATAAAAAATCGAAGTCCCTCGATCTTTTTTGCGTCCTGAAATATAACAGCAATAAAAATATCCAGTGTTTATTTTTAGAATTCGCTGGAAAGTAGAAACCGCTCATCTAATTATATATGCGTGAACATGTGCAGTGGATACTTTCGTTTGTCATTGTTTAGACATGGCAACACAACGCGTTCTGTTTAATGTGCAACATGGAAAATGCAATCATTTCCCGGAGAAGAAGATCTTCCTTAGTTTAAAGGAAAGTGACACTTTCGTTGACATTAGAAATGAAATACATCCAATGTCGGACACCAATGAAAAGTTGTATAAAACAACAATTACGTGTTGGGACGCTGTCAGAAAAGACCGGTCATCGTGGACAGAGGTTGACAACTATAACACGACAGTAGGAAATATGATCTCCTTTGGAGTAAAATTTATTAAAGTTTTGTGTGAGCTCCTTCATAATAAAGTTGTTGTTTTTGTGGAGGACGACCAAAACTGTTCTTCCAATCTACAATGACTGTAAATCTTCAGGACTAAAACCAATTTGCCAAAGACCTTATGGAAAGAAAAAGTAGAATGACTTAAAACAGTGTCTTGAAGAGGACTAAACTTTTATATGCTTGTTTTTTGTGTTTGAATTGATGGTGTATATGACCGAAGTTGTCATTTTAGTACATGTACATGGTACCAGTAAAACAGAGGGAATAACATATTTGTCACCAGTTGTCATTTTCTAAAACTGCTATTGTATTTTTGTGCTACATTTGATATTCTATAATTGGTATTTTTCTAATCTTATGTTGATGAAGATTTCATATTGTTTGGTAACATATAATTAGGCTCTTCAATCTGTACAAATGTAGGATTCATATGGAAGTTGAAAATCCTTTACTATTCAGTCAAAATATATGACAACTCAAATAGATAAACATATTTCAATATCAAAATACATTTACAAAATTCAATACCAATACTAACACGCTGCTGAAATTAACGGACATATTTTATACACTTCTCATAAACTTAAATTTTTTAATACTATAATGAAGACCTTGATGGTAATTTGTATTTGATGCTTTCAAAACGATATTTAACTTGGGATCTTCATATAAAAGTTGAAAATACTTCGAATTTTATGGTCACAAAAAAAAAAAATCCCTACCTACCAACCCTTAAAAATTTCAAGGGGGTGATCGGAAACACAACATTATTTTTTTTAGGCCTAAGCTAATTCTAATGTTCAGCAACAGTATAAAACAAGATGTGTTCTTAAACCTTCACTACTCTCAAAAAAGCATACACTGATGAAAGGCTTTACATAATGCAATATGTGTTTTAACATTTAAAGATATGACTAATTTGGACTCATCCTAAAGTCAAAACCCTTAGTTGTAAAATTCACCATTTTTTGTACATCCTTTTTCTGCTATTCCTAAGTATACATTTAGATTATAAACAGTATAAGCAAACTTACACATAAATACTATTTACTAGGTTTGGCCAAACCCTGGGGTAAGAACCCCTACTCCAGGGATCATAAAATTTACAGTCTTGGTAAAAGACTACCTGCTCTCTCTAAATATCCATTTAGTTTCAATTTAGTATCAATACTACTAAAGATGTCATTTAAGTGTTTTACACATGCACACTATATAGTAAGTTTACTTGGCCCCACCCTGGGGTTATAACCCCTACCCCAGGGATCCTGAATTTTACAATTTTGGTAGAAGCTTCCTTGCTCATTATTACTCACTATCTCTGCTAGATGCCCAGGAGTAAAGAAGATTTTTAAAGAAATACATCAATTTTACAGTTTCCCTCCAAATTAAAGCCCCTTATGGTGGGGGTCATGAAATTTACAATTTCCAGTCCCCCCTTCACCTACAGATGCTACATACTAAATGGTATCAGGAGAACTCGTACCCAGGAGAGCCCGTACCCAGGAGAACTCGCACCTAGAAATTTGGGTACGAGTTCTCCAAGAGAAGTCGTACCCAGGTACGAGTTCTCCAGGAGAACTCGTACCCGGGTAAGAGTTCTCCAAGAGAAGTCGAACCCATCAATATCTGGGTACGAGTTCTCCTGGAGAAAAACTTTGTCATTTTATCAAATAGAAATGTGGGTACGAGTTCTCCTAAAGAAAAACTTGTCAATTGTATTATAAAAACCTGGGTATGAGTTCTCCTGGAGAAAAACTTGTCAATTGTATTATAAAAATCTCGGAACGAGTTCTCCTGGAGAAAAACTTTGTCATTTCTGTCATAAAAATCTGGGTACGAGTTCTCCCGGAGAAAAAACTTCGTCATTTTGTCATATAAATCAGGGTACGAGTTTTCCTCCATGTGCCCGAGAGTAGAGGTATGCTTTAAAAATACAATGTCGCAGGTTTAAAATTGGTGTTTAATTGCAATAATTATACTAATTATCGTCTCAAGCCAAACAGCAATTCAAATGAAAAACAAAACAACAAACAAGTATGATCATTGTATCTACTTTTTTTTATTCAATTGAAAGGCATGTTCATAGTAAATTATGTATAGTATAATGTATGAAATCCTCGATTTATTTTCAAGAAGTTGTACCCAGACTGGTAATGAGATAAACTCATATCAAAATTTTGATTACTATATAATGACAAACTTTTTCTCCAGGAGAACTCTTACCAGAATTTATATGACAATAAAGAGCATCACGCTCAAAATCACACGGCCTCTCACCTCTGTCGGCGCGGGTTCTAATCCCACTTGCGCCGGTAAATGAGAAAGTTTCCAGTTTTGTTTCGGAAGGTCGATGGTTTCTTCCCTGGTACATTGTATCTGGGTTCTCTCTTCCACCAATAAAAACTGGGCGCCACCAGATAACTGAAAAATTGTTGAGTGTGGCGGAAAACATCAATCAATCAATCCATACCAAATTTGAATAGAATTGGAATGGTATAGTTATCAAGAAGTTAGAAATGTCTATTGTTCACACATTTAATAACTGATCACATTGACCTCACCCTGATACCACAACCCCTACCCCTGGGATCATCAAATTTACAATTTTCGTAAAGGACTTCCTGTTCTTTATAGATATCCATTTCTCAATAAGAACATTTCTGTTCTCCCTGAGAACTGTTCTGTTCAAACCGTTCAGCGAACGTTCCCCAAACAAAAGTGTTCATTCACAAACAGTTCAGTTCACCATTCCACCGATGTAGTATTGCACTTCAGGGTCTGTTACCATGGAAACGTTTCCCATAACATATTACATCAACAATCTAAATGCATATTTGTACATATAAATGAACAAGGCCATGAGGAGAAAGGTTAAACAATCAATAAATCTATAGCTTCATGGTCTAAATACATGTTTCTAATTTGATCAAGTTTATTCCTTTGAAAATGGGGAATAATCTGGAAATCTGCTTTTCAGATCAGCTTTTTATTTTAGATTTTCAGTTGATACAAAATAATGGTAACTACAGATGATGAAATATAGCCAAAAAATGCATAAGTTTTGAAGATGATTTTTAATATTATTTCTGATACATTCATTTATGTAAAATTTTGATCCCCTATTGTGACCCCATCCTATCCCCTGGGGCCATGATTTAAGATTTGAAAAGTTTAAAATGTAGATTCTAATGTAGGTATTGCCAATCATTTGAAAAAGTTTGAATCCCACTTTACCCAAGGATGCTCTGTACCACGTTTGGTTGAAATTAGTTCAGTGGTTCTAGAGAAGACGTCAAAATGTGTAAAGTTCACATATGGATGGATGGAGACTATCGGTACTAATGAGAAAAGCTTCTAAGCTCAAGTGAGCTAAAAGTACGAAAAACTAGAATTAAACCCCTTTCATGGGATTGTCCTCACGGACTGAAAAATATGTAAAAACTAACCTGAACATGTACATATCCATGTTTTGTACATCATTTCCCAGCATGGTGTTCATGTGCCTATTCACCAATCCAGCTTTAGTGGTAATAGTCCCAAAAACAGTTGATCCAAGCTGTCGTATTTCTGACATCCTTTCTTGGTCTTTGGTATCAGAAATCTCCTTAGCAGCTTGAGTGATCATCTCCAAATCTAAATGAAAATCTCCCAACAGTTCCTGAGTCATCTTTTTGAAATTGGCCAGAACTGCCACAGGAACTTGAAAATGTTTTATTTCTTTAATCTGTTTCAGAAAAGAGTCCATTGGTGTTGGTTCCTTGTCATAGAATACCATCAGCTCTGCAATATCTTCAATATCGAAATTGGAAGGAAATAACATGTCCTTAGGTTTTTCCCATTGTTCAGAATCGGACTCGGAAGAAGATGCATCTTTTCCCTTCTCCTGATTTGCCGTTGATCCACACCGAACCCTCCGTTTAGTAAGGCGTTTACCCCTTGTTGTTGAATATGATTCTGATTCAGACTGCAACAAATAAAAATAAATTATAATCTTAACGATCAGCCCATTATGAACAAGACTGGGACCTCAATCTTTGCCCAGGTCATCTCTCTCATGACTAAATTTGGAACATTTCATGACTGTAAATATTTGATCTCAACACATGTTTTATACCCATAAAATCAATTAATAGTAGTCATCTCAAAAGTTACAGAAAGTTGATGGTGACTATTCAGAATGACTTCTGAAGGTGACTATCCAGAACGACTTAAGGTGACTATTCAGAACGACTTCTGAAGGTGACTTTTCAGAATGACATATGAAGGTGACTATTCAGAATGACTTATGAAGGTGACTATCCAGAACGACTTAAGGTGACTATTCAGAACGACTGATGAGGGTGACTATTCAAAACGACTTATGAGGGTGACCAGGAGCAACACAAACGGTATAACATACACCCGTTGGACCTATAAGCACATTATGCAGTTTGCATTAAAATCATTCACATTTCAAATAAAAGAACCTTAAAGTAGGTCAGGCCTCATGGTGCACCAATCCATCTGACATGTGAACTGATTATGTATTTCTCTGTGAGGGGGATTGTGACAAAATGTTAGAGCAATATCTATCTATGATGAGAAAAAGTCCAGAATAATATTTGACCAACTTTTAGCCCTACACGGTGCACCAATCAAGTTGAAATGAGAACTGATTGTGTATTTTTCTGAGAAGGAGATTATATATATACATGTGACAAAATTTCACGGCAATACCTGTATTCAAAACAAAACAAACAAAATCTGGAAAACTCTTTGACATACTTTTACCGCTAAAGTAGGTTAAGGTGCACCAATCCAGCTGAAAAGCAAACTGAACTTTTATTCCTCTGAGAAGAAGCTTGTGTCAGAATAAATATAAGGGCAATATCTGTATCTGTAACAACAACAATTTTTTTTCTATTAAGTGATACTACAACCCTGACCTTTGACCTTGAGAAATAATAGGCATCCTCCGCTTAGCATAAGGTGTATGTGTACCATGGTTGATGGTCCTAACCCCAATGGTTCAGTTTGTATTCTGCCTACAATGTTTTCCTATTAACTGATACTACGACCTTGATCTTTGACCTTGAAAAACAATAGGCATCTTCATCTCATCATGGTGATCACATGTATTAAGTTTGAAGAATCTAGAGCTTAGGGTTAATTTTGCATTTTGCCTACAAGGTCCGGACAGAGAGACGAATGATAGCATACCATAATATGTCCCATCTTTGACAGGCATATACTAAATACATAAAATAAGAGGCCCATGGGCCACATCACTCACCTGAGTCACCTTGGCCCAAATCTAAAGACTTTCTCTATATACTCATATGTATAACATTGATCCCCTATTCTGGCTCCACCCGACCCTTGGGGGCATGATTTTAACAAACTTGAGTCTGCACTATATCAGAAAGCTGTAGTGCTGGGAATCAGAAGAATCTGAGAAGTCCTCTGATGATTTAATAAAACCCCAAAGTTTGAATTCTGCAATTTACAATGCCACAAGATGTTCATTTACACCTTAACTTTGAGGTTCAACATTTTATTTTACTGAAAAGTTCGTTAACATTAAAAGCTATGTTGTATTTTCAAATTGGGTTTGTCTGTTTATGTTAAATCTTTATTGATATTTATCACACGACCAGTTTTTAAGCCTTTGTTCATTTCAAGAACAAGGTGCAGATAATAATTTCTCTTTTCTCTTATCAGTCTGCTTTGTAATAAAGAAAATCATGCATATCTAAAAGGCAAACGTAATAAAATCATATCTAAAAGGCAAATGTAATAAAATCATATCTAAAAGGCAAATGTAATAAAATCATATCTAAAAGGCAAAATCTATGAAATTTTATGGACATTTGATTGGGTAAAAAAGGATTGAAAATTGAGACTGGGTCCAGTAATCAGACTAAAATATAAGCCTGGCCAAGTAAAACCCCATACAGCATCTTCATCTGAAATTTTTGTACAGTGTTACCGCGTTATATCGCCACCTTTTGTCCCAGGCTATTTTGGCGTTATAGCAAGGATGGCATTAAAAAGAGTTTGGCTATCTTAATTCATTGATTTGAGAAAAAAGTGGGGTCCTTTTGTCGTCCACATATGACAAGCTATGTAAATGCATGATATTGGTTTGCTTTACTTCTTAAAACTTTGTTTAAAAGTGCATATTCTGCACTTTTACATTTGTAAAACACGCAAGTATATTTACAATAATTTCATTTGTGTCATGGTAGGTTCTATGATGACAATAGGTTGAGTGGTTGACAAACATACATGTAATGCAGGGTTTGAAATTAACAGTCGCCCACTAGCCATTTGCGACTAAATTTCTGAGTGGGCGAATTAAAATTATGGTTCAAGTTGCCCACATGGCAATTAAGAAATTTACGAAATAAATATTTGTTTTTTCAATTTTGGCCTACCGATTCTGAATGACGAGTATGCATCACAAGAATGGGTTCGAGGTGCAAGAACTCACACAACCTCTGCAAGTAGTGTGGTCGAAAAACACGTTCGTGCGCACATGTTCTCGTCATTTGTCACTCTAACACAGGAGTTCATAACACATAGCTCATGGCTTGTCAATCAACATCGTCGCAAACCACAGGTTATTGTTTCATTCTATTTCGAAATAGAATGAAACAATAACCCGTGGTTTGCGACGATGGTCAATCGAGTGAATTTCATTATCTTTATTGATAAAATTTCGAACTGCTGTGACTCTAAGAACTGAGCACGAGAACAACGGGAACATCGATCTCGAACGCACAATGGATGTTTATAAAAGGGGTTGCATGTTTAACTCAGAGGTTACTATAATATGCTTCTGAAGATCTTGAATGCTAACTCAAGTATGGTGGTCTTGTTTCCTCTGTAGGTGTCAGAGACTGAATTGCTTGCAACAGTGATGTGTTTGGTTTGATTAAATACTACCGAATAAAATGAAGATAATTTTATATGATATACTGGACGGACTAGTGAACATCAATAGTCAATACGGATTAGTGTTTGAAAAAAGTTAATTTCGAACCCTGAGGAGGGTATCATTTGGTGTCATTTCAAACTAATTAGGTACCTTATGTAATTATAAGCATAAAGATGCCATAACTTATTTACAGAAACACAAACAGTACCTGTCCTACATCAGTACCTGTAGTACATCAGTACCTGTACTACATCAGTACCTGTGCTACATCAGTAACTGTGCTACATCAGTACCTGTGCTACATCAGTACCTGTACTACATCAGTACATGTCCTACATCAGTACCTGTAGTACATCAGTACCTGTTGTACATCAGTATCCATACTACATCAGTACCTGTCCTACATCAGTACCTGTAGTACATCAGTACCTGTAGTACATCAGTACCTGTTGTACATCAGTACCTGTACTACATCAGAACCTGTATTACATCAGTACCTGTAGTACATCAGTACCTGTAGTACATCAGTACATGTCCTACATCAGTACCTGTAGTACATCAGTACCTGTGATACATCAGTACCTGTACTACATCAGAACCTGTACTACATCAGTATCTGTACTACATCAGTACCTGTAGTACATCAGTACATGTCCTACATCAGTACCTGTAGTACATCAGTACCTGTAGTACATCAGTACCTGTAGTACATCAGTACCTGTACTTCATCAGTACCTGTTGTACATCAGTATCCATACTACATCAGTACCTGTCCTACATCAGTACCTGTAGTACATCAGTACCTGTAGTACATCATCAGTACCTGTACTACATCAGCACCTGTACTACATCAGTACCTGTAGTACATCAGTACCTGTACTACATCAGTACCTGTACTAAATCAATACCTGTGCTACATCAGTACCTGTACTACATCAGTACCTGTGATACATCAGTACCTGTACTGCATCGGTATCTGAGCTACATCAAACAAATTTTACTAGACCTGACCTTACATCCACTAGCCTGACCAACTTTCCAGAAAAAGTTAACTAATAGTTTCTCCATATTTAGATACTTAATTCAAGTTACATACGTTAAGTTTAAATTAAAACATATTTAATTGTCTCAAAAAAAAATCTTTAATCTTGTCATTTATTCCATGCTTTTATTTTCAAACACATTTTCTGTTTCTTTAAATTTTACTGATACGGAAATTAGTTAGTCCATTTAGAATAAAATGACCTAAACCGGTTTTTTTTTTCAATTTCTATTTCGTAAGCCCTGTTTTGTTTCTTCCCAACCTTTTCATTTTTTTCTCTCTTGGGACATCTTTCCTTGAGGACGAGTAGGCATATTTGAATCAAGAGACATTCCCACACATATTTAAACTCCAACAAATGTTTGTTCAAGACATAATTTATTAATTGAATAAACATTTCTTATAAATATTTAATTCAATAAAACTCTTTTTTTAAAAATGAAAATGAATTCAATTTATATCTATTTATCCAAAACATAACTTTACACACATTAACATCGAGTAGATGGCGTAAAACATCACACCCGACCGCGACTTATTTATTACAACTATAAATAGAGATTCAGTGATTGGGATAAGCACGCGACCTGCGCCATAGTTGCATTAAATTAAAAAATGGCACATAGAATATTGAAAACAATGCTCAGCTAAGGCGCATATCGTCGATATACCTAGTTGAGGTTTTCCCGACTGACTTCGTAGATCTACGAACTTTTCAACTTTTGAGCTGATCCCCCACTGAATATATATCGATTTAGTGCTTGAAAAATGTTTATCGCTGTAGTGCTGTTGTAATAGCACAACTTTACGTTCTTTTAAGCACAAGTATGACTTCGATTTCCTCAGTATCTAATCAAACAGTAATAGGTTATATCTGATTGGTTAAAACCGTGAAATTGTAATTTTAACGTGCATGGACTGAAGATACCACCAAAGAAATTCCTAAGCTTGACAAAGGGCAAACTTTCCTTCAGGCCACTATTAAAAAATTGTTTGTTGGGCGTTTGCCTACCCTACCCCTTTGATGATGGGTAGGTAAGTAGGTTTTTTTTTTTTGGTCAGGACTAATTTTTTTCGTGCATTAAATATTGTTCTCCCACATACGTCAGTGCTGCTGGAATTTTTTGTACATCGTCTACATATATCTGTATATTTTGTTTGCTATATTATATCTCTTCATTAGCTAAGTTCTTTGTCATTAATTAAATATGCTTTTAAATGTACATATGTGCCAGCCTTATCATATTCAGCTCTATCATATTTATATATCTGCTTTTGTATACAGTCTTCGACGTTAAGCGGTGGCCCGATGCCCGAGGCCAGTAAAATCGGGATCGGGCTTCTAAAAATATTTAACCCAGGAGTCCGGAGGGCCTGTAAATGTTTTATTGTATGTTTTGTAAATATTACAAATATAGCGTGAGATAGACTCAGACTTTGTCATGACTTACATGTAGCAATGAAATTTTGCATCAAAAAATGATCAACCATCCTGCTTTTTATGAAGTATAGGGAGGCACAGGCACTGGAAGTTAATGTAAATATATAGTATGTGCATATATAAAAAATACATGCACATACTATATATTTACATTAACTTCCAATGTCCGTGTTGGGATTCCTGTGGGGTTTCGGGTTAGAATAGGTCCTCAGTACCCCCTTGCTTGTCGTAAGAGGCGACTAATTGGGGCGGTCCTTCGGATGAGACGACAAAAACCGAGGTCCCCTGTCACATCAGGTGTGGCACGATAAAGATCCCTTCCTGCTCGATGGCCATAAGCGCTGAGCATAGGCCTAAATTATGTAGCCCTTCACCGGCAGTGGTGACGTCTCCATATGAGTGAAATATTTTCAAGAGGGACGTAAAATAATATTCAACCCGTGTAGGGAGGGGGCTCGTCAGGGAAATTCCAAACCTCACAAGCGTATTTCGCAATCACAACCATCAGATCCAAATAAATTAAAAAAAAAAAACAGTAGTACAAGGAGAAAAAGAGATTGAAAAGTTAAGCCCCATTGGACCGAGGGTGGGCCTTTGCTGAGATTTAATTCGGGAGAAAACAATGTTTTGTACGTGGTGTATACAAAACACAGTAGAACATGAGCTTTTGATGTCAACTGTTGAAAAATAAAATAAGATATAATAATGTCAGTTGTTCTTTAACTATGGTAATCTGGATATGTATTTTTCTACAGTAGAACATGCTTGTACCTTGCAAATGACAAGTGGTCAAATTAGAAAAAAACATTTTGGGCCATTAAAATATTGTTCGGGCTTGCAAAATTATTATACTGGGAGGCCCGAAGGGCCTGTGCTTCACAAAGTTTTTCGTGAAGACTGTGTATACAACATCACTATTCATCAGTACACCACTTTGCATCACTTTATAAATAAGAATTAGTTTTGCTTTGCACTTTTGTATTGTTCTGTGTATGCACCCTTTAGTTCTTAGTCATCCTCTGCTTTATGCTAGTAGGCATGCAGTCACTGTGTTATATATTCCATTGAACATGTCTGACACATGGAACTAGTGTGACAACTGTTTTATGTAGATTTGAAATTTCTACATGAAATATATAAGTACTGCTCAGTAACATAAAAGCATGATGAGTGGATTTTATTTCAAAGTTTTTCTTGGGTATAAAATGTAAAGTTGTAGTCTAAAACATTGAAAACAATGTGGATTTTGTATCTTTTTTCAAATTCTTTGAAGCTTTGAAATAAATGTTAGATGCATTTCTGCATGAACTATTAACCAGGCACTGCAAGCATCGTGTAACCTGGGGGTTCCAACTAGCATAGAATCTGTTATAATGGCTTGGTTTGAGAAAATAAATTTAACAGTTATGTATTTCGTTCTACGTTCGTCAGCCACATTGAATCCATGTCAAACTCAAGCAGTCTATTGGCTTTGCTTCGTTCCTTGGAGTTTTTAAACTCTATATTTACGCATAAAGTTGCATACGATTTTGTCCTCTTCAGGTCGGACATTTGAAACAAACCATCAAGGAAGTGCTTGAAGCGAAGCAAGGTGACTGTCAAGCGCTTTACTGACTCGGACGGCTAAAATTCGGCTCGAACTCGGTTCTGTTCTGCACCGGACAATAACCAAAAAAAGCAATCGCTGTTTGACCAATAAATTTTTTTGGGTCGGCAAACTTTTGAGAGGGCCGGGCAGCTAACGCCCAATAAACAATTTTTTAATAGTGGCCTCATTTTCGTCTGAATGATAAGCCAGTACTGGCAGTAATACTTTAGGAGCAGAAGATGAAAACGCGGAAGCGTAAAAACAGACAATCACGATGAGAATTCTAAAGTAAAACGTAACTTTAACACAAATAATAGAACTAAAGTTACCTATGGCAATGCTGTCTGCCAGTAGTGTTTAGATTATAAATTACCGGTCTCTCGGAATCGTTATTTTAAAATGTCACATGAAAATTTCAATATGGCGCATTCATTTTAGAAATGTCACATTGATGCTAGCTGGTAATGCACCATTGTCACATTTAGCAATTTGCTTACCCCAATCACTGGAGATTGTGTCATCACGAGGTTCAAACTTGCTCTCAAACTCTTTGGAAAGAATAATAAAAAATATCTTGTGGTTTAAAGTAAAGTTTCTTGTTTATTTTTTAACACGACCAGTCGGACTAGTAAATCGACATTTTACCCGACCTGACCTATCATTTAGTAGACTCGGTCGGTCGGACGTGCCTTAGTGTCAAACCCTGTACATCAGTACTTGTACTACATCAGTACCTGTGATACATCAGTACCCTGTACTACATCGGTATCTGTGCATAAACTCCATTCATACCGAGCGAAGCTCGGACGGGCCAAAGGCCCGTCCGTGAAGCAAGGCTCTAAAGGTAACACGTATGTAAAAGAAAAAAGTCAAATTGAGCAAAAGAAAAAGAGATAATCTCTATATACGTTCACTGAAATTTTCGTGATCCATATGGGCGCCGTCATTTATTTTTTCATTACCTGCTTCAACAGTTATTCGTGTTTTATTTTGAATGCCAATAATAGAAGACTCTGACGTGCAATTCGTAATTTAAACACTCAGTTTGTTCAAAGTGAATAGTATAATTATCATTATAACAGGTTTTAGCAAATAATTACATATAAAACCGTAATACGACCAAATAGATGAACGAGTTCATGAGTTTCTTTGAATAAGAATATACGATAAAATTACGGTTACTTTTTTACCATTTTGAATTTATTGGTTAATTTTGTTTAGTTTTATCATGTTTATAACGGCCTTTTTATTGCATACGGTATGTATTATTGTTGTAAAAATTTGCTTTGAAAAAGAGAAAAAAAGTCGAGGCTAAATGTGACGTCACAATGCACAGTTTACGTCGCCTTGTGTTTTATTTCCCGCGTTCAATGAATAGGCGGATCCTGTAAAACTGTTCTCCACATATAAATCCCTTTAATATTGAGATCTTACTGGGTTTTTAGCGCAAGGAAAATTTCATTAAAAATATTTATTTTTAAATGAATCATAATCTACCGTACTTAACGGAATTATGATTACCACTTGGGACACACCAATGACCATTACATGCTTCGCTCGGTCCAACGGTCACACCGTATACATATTATGCGTTGACTGTAGCACTATAGATAAACCAACACAATTGTTCTTTATATCATTTGATTACGTTGAAAGTAGCTGTTTGCTAAGAAAAGTAAACTACAACGATAACTGAGTGAAGTGTTCGTTGGTGAGAATATGAATCCATGTCAGCTTCTAACTTTCCAAACCATGAACTGAACAAAATATGCCTTACCGATGTGGTCACTGAGCTTGAGGAGTAGGGTAATTGCTCTTCATCCGACAGAGTGCATTTAGCAGATGCCGAATCAGAACTGTCTGAACAATCACCATCATAATGTTCTCTTTCAACTCTCTGATCATCATCCATGTTCAAATTAGTGTGGGAGTGTTGGTTCTGGAGAAGTCGTACGATAAAGAAGTCGGCCCATTACCGACGCTGTCCATCTAATGAATTATTTACATGTTTTCTGTTGTGTAATGTGTGACTTTTTCTTTTAATCATATAGATTTATTTATATATTCTATATCATTGATTTTTGTGGTCTAGGAGGTTTGAAATTATATTGAAGGTTATTTTAAAATCCACTGTATGAAAATTGGCGTTTACAGATCTATACTGAGGCAGTATATAGCAGGAATGAATTTATTATTTTGTTTTATTTTATATATTCGCCTGTGTCTGTGTGTAGCGGATCTATTTTTCTATTTACATTAACTTTCAATTTATTTCAACTTTTATGATTAAATCAGCCTAGTATCCTATTTGAAGTTTAGTTGCTTACTGTCAGTCATTTACTTTTGATATCTATTCAAGTTTAGATTAATTAAGTTGATACATTCCATAATTATGTTTTTCATATTAAACTGGAAGTGTCATCTCTGTTGTCAAGCTCTCCTAAGTGAATAAGCTACCTGTCGCTTGATTGGATAAGTCAGGATAGTTTCTTTGGTTTTGGTTGGCTTAAGTTAGTGAATAGAAGGCTGTGTTTGATCAGTTTACTTCACTTGGTTAGGAGCTGACCTCATGGTTAGATTTCTTTTCTCTTATTCTGAGCAACAAAAGCCTCAAGGTTTTAAAGCTCTGAATGTAGTCACTAGCATGAAATAAGCATGATGTTTGTAAGAATAGGTGTTAGGAACTGCTAAATACCTCAAGGTTTTACTGCAGACTTTAGGTGTTATTTTGTTAGGATAATACTTAAAGTTAGTAGGTAGTTTACAAGTTTATTATAGGTTTTTCCTTTCCGAGTCCTGTTTCAAGGTGTAGTGGATAGCGGTAGGAGATTTTATACTTTAGTACTGACATTCATCTACACAGTACTCTCCATTTAGGTGAAGATGTAGCTCGTTCTTTTTCTATTTTTTGGGAAATATTTAAGATCATTGAAACCAGTAGGGACATATGCAAATATTTTCATTCCGGCACATTTTCTTACCTCTCTTACAAATATTTCATGTTTGTTGATTCATTTCAACTTTGATTCTATTTCACACTTTGTTATTTTCTTATTTAATTTGTTATTTGCTAACATTTACAATATCAATCAATCCTAAATCATTAATAAATTGTACACTCTTTACTGGTGTTTTCATTCGGATGTGTTGATCATAGTTCAGGAATAACGATACCTTGGTTGAATTTTACTAGAGCCAGTGTTAACAGGACATTCGATCATCCGAGTTATTGCCCCTGATATACTGGTTCTGGTTATAGAATTTTGGTCGTTGTGACCCTTATACAGAATTTGGGTTCCCGTGGCCAAGATTGCCGTTACACCTGTCTCTGACATTGTACTAGGGCCTACCTCAGTTGTTTATTTATACGTTAATATTATTTGACAGTTCCTGCATATTTCTGCCTCCTACATGTATTTGCAAGTTATTTTTAAATTTGCTATAGATTATGTCAACATGCAAGAAAAATATAATCAGATAAGAATTTGGAAAATTTTAAAAAATTATCAATATATCGCCCACATGTCACTTCCATCATGTTAGATGCTACTTATTTACGGTGACATGCAAGATGAATATGTCGACATGTAAGATGAATTGTCGACATGCCAGATATATATTTATGTTGGCATGTGAGATAATTATGTCGACATGTAACTTATTAGTCCCCTGCCGACGAAGTCGAAGGGAACTTAAAAGGTTTGCACTCCCTCCCTCCGTCTGTCCGTCAGATCAGTTTTCCATACTGTTTTCTCTGGTATTGTAGATATTTATTTGATATTTAGTACAATGCTTTGTCATAACAGGTTACAGATCAAGTTCGAATTTCGTCTCGGTCTGTTAATTTTTCACCAAGTTATGGCCCTTGGACTTAGAAAAATAGCATGATTCATCAGTTTTCCAGACAATTTTGGTGTGCTTCTAGACAGCCTATTCATTTGATATATTTGGTATATTGCTTTACCATGACAAGTTACAGATCAAGTTTGATGTCGTTTGATCCGTCCGTTAATTTTCTCCCTTGGACTTACAAAAATAGCACGAATTATTACAGCTTGCTACTACACCTCCAAGGCGTTGATATTATTTCACTGTGATAAGGGTCAAGTCGTCTATTCACCATTAAATATTTACATTTCCATTGTTGTAATGATTGTCATTTAAATCCTCATTATCGCGTTGCAGTTGACAACCATGAGTTTATGAATTTTGATGGAACTATTTTTTTTTAATTTAATTTAAACAGTATTTTATCATGATAATTCGTAATAGGATTCGACAGCAGGCATTGCATATATAAGACCTCTCCGTCACTCTAGTATGCTTTTTAACGGTTGGGAATCCCGACCATATTTATGACCGTAGGACAGAAAGTCACTGGGCAAAAAATCACCAATAAATTTCTTTATGAAAATGGGACAAAACATTGTTGTACATATCCTTCATTTTTCATCCACATAAAATTTCTCTGGTGCAGCATTCCTCCGTAATGCAATAGTACTGAGATGCGAAATAATAGATTGTGTTAAACAGTACCACAGCATGTGCAAGTTACTACCCCCCCCCCCACCCCCCCCCCCCCCCCCCCCCCCGTCCTTTAACAGATTGGCTAGTTTGTAGTTTCTATTTGTAGACGGGGTCGGGTCGGTAAACGATAGTTTTGTAAGTTGCATGAAAAGGTATAAGAAATAATGGGAGGGGGTGTTGGTCAACTAAACCAGTACATCTTTATTTGCATATGAAAATATCGGGTATGAGAAAATGATCATTGTCACAAAATCTACGTGCCTGCACTACTTTTTCCGGCATGTTTGCAATTGCGCAAACTTTATGCTTGATTTAAAAATAGCAACATGGGCGCTGCCATTTTTTTCTTAGGTTCAGGTAGCCATCCTAAGATTAAGACAATTCTCCCTTGGAAATTTTCTATTAAGGTATGGTCGAAAAACGCACTTGGATTAAAATTCTCTCTAAGTAACTTCATAAACAAACCAACAACAAATAAAAAACAAAACATAGAGTTTAGTTGGAGATTGTACTAAATTCTGACTGCTCAGATAAAAGAACGGGAGTTTGTTTGAGATTTTGATTTTCAAGGAATCCAAGTCGACCTGATCTAATCACAACCAGAGCTTCCCCAACCTTTACACTGGAGAAGGTAGTGAAGATGAGAAAAGATCTAATTTTTTATGAGATTGGTCGACAGCCATGATTTGATGACCGTTAATGTTAACGGTTTGTACACAGTGGACTGGATGTCACAAGGCTGTCAGTACTGGACCATACTGTTTTGAAAAAAAAAACATGATGTACATATTTTATATTGAATTTCGAAAAAAGGGGAATACAGGCGAACACATTCCATAAATGTCATTATAAATACATGTACCTCACAAAGCATATAAATTATAAAATGAAATATTGTTCTCCAAAAACTTTATGAATGTTTCAAACAGCCAAATATAAACATGAAAGGGGATAATAAGGAACACCGATCAATCTCACACCTCCTTAACGGAACATAAAATAGAGGGTTTGGACAACATTTATAAACAAGCATTAAATTGTTTATCATAGCCACTATAAATTATATAATAAACATACGTAAAGTAACTTTACTTATCAATCTGTAATTATCGTAATTTCACATAACCACTGTACAATATACAATGTCCCTCTCTAGGAAAGTTTCATTTATATATATATTGTCCTCTATAACCATCACTGGTATATTCCCTCTTTCTCTCCTCATCCTTAATAACCCTGTATTAATTCCGTTGACTGTCCCCTTTAAATGCCCTTCATGACATCCATACACCTCTGCCACCGCATGTTCAATAGCATGGCGTCTTCGGGGAGATTTTCCAGTTTCCATAAATGTTTCTGCCTATCATTTCCTCTTCCAAAAACAAAGATTGCACAATAATCCACCCGAAGTTGGACTGGGAACAGGCCGAGGCAGCAGCTGCTTGAGTCGATTTCTGCTTTACTCGTAGCTCACAGTCACTGGGCAGTCCTTTAGCATCCTGTGGCCGCTCTATCGCCATGGTTGGTCCGGACAAACACTTAAACTGTAATGAATTACTTGCCATTGTAGTTGCAGCAGAATTAAAGCATGGAGTGGAGTGGACTAAAGATGTGTTTGCTGGTACCAGTGATGTAGGTGGGGATGTAAAGTTTCTGGTTCACTGTTTCTGGACATCCAAGATGCATGTAGTCAGAACATTGGTGAAGGAGACAGTGATGGTTAATATAGTGCCGGTAGGGGGATTGAGTACAGAAGAGGTGGAGGTTAAATATAAATTACTTGAAGTATTGGTGGCAAATGTAATGTCCTCCGTCCTCTGTCTCAATCTTGAAATTGATGGCATTCTATCCTCAAGTGGAAACAGTCCCAAGTCAATGCTTGTGGTATCCTTGTCAAAGGAATCCAAACTTCTGTTCAAGAAACATTCCTCAATATCCTGGACTGTGCCCATTGAGACATCATTATTCTCTGGGATCAGGTAATCTGCCAATTCTCCAATAGAATCCACTGTTGACTTTTCCTTAAGAATCTTAACATCCCGAGCCAGAGTAGCCATCAAACCTCTCGCTTCACGCTGCTTCTTCCTGAGGTCCTAAACGGCCTTTGTTCTTGGGTCAAAGTGACCATGCAGACTTTTTGTTTCGGTCTTTTCCTTCAGGTCTTTCACCTCTTCGGTCAAAGTTGTCAACAGTTCTTTTGTCTCGACCTGCTTCTTCTATAGGTCCTTCATGTCCTGTTCTAAAGTCGCCATGAACGTTTTTGTTGCGGTCTTCTTTTCTTGGGGGTCCTTTAATGTCCTCATGATTGAACTGAATGCCTCTGCTGTTGTGGGTGGAAGGACATCATCTGTACGAATAATACCCACACAGTCCGTTTGTGTTGTAGCACTACTCTGTCCTTTCTGATGTTGGTCTAGCTGAAGAGTGACTAAGTCCTGCTCATCTGAAGTCAACTCTTCTAGAAAGCAGGGTGCACGTTTAGATGTTGTCTCTGTGTAATCCCCAGAGCCCTCATACAGCACGTTGATCTTCCTTCCCTTTGAACCCTAAAATTTAATTAAGTTTATTATGATTCTAGCAAATAAGAGAGGCTTATTGAAAATTTAACAACAGAAAAAATAAATAAGAAACAAAAATGAGCCACATCGCTTACATGAGCCAGCATCCCCCCCCAATAAATCTAGAGCTGTCCTTTAGGGACTAAAATCCTCCTTGGGGCCCCTTACTCCCCCCCCCTCTCCAAGCCAACAGAAAATGGATATATAGAACATAGAAATATTCATACATTCACTATAAATCAATATGTAAGTCACGCTGGTTTTGGCTATATTTAGCTCTAAAACTTCATTGTTATTTCGGATTTCAAACATTTCGGTTGAGCATCATTGAAGAGACATTATTTGTCGAAATGCGCATCTGGTGCATCAAAATTGGTACCGTATAAGTTTTACACATAAATGTTATTTTACTTTAATAAAATATGTATTAAAAGTTCTGATTCAAAAAATTTAATTTGTTTTTGAAATATTCAGACAAAATGGAAATTAACATAACTTTCTAATACTTTGAATAATCTAATTTAAAACAAGAATTGCAATATTTCAGTCTAAGAACAATGTATTTACAACGTTTAAATAAAATCTCTTCAGGAATTTTTAAGATATACTAATTTTAGTTTTTAAAAAGTCCTTCAGTATACATTCTGTAAGAAAGCCAATTGATATGAAAATCCCAGGTGCACATCTTCATATGGTGGGTAATGAATGTAGTTTCTTAGAACATGCACGGAAAAAATCATGTCTACAGACAGACAGACATGCTGAATCCAATATCCCCCCTAAAAGTTCCTATGCGGGGAGAATAAAAATGTTTGTTTACATTCACCCAACTTTTTGCCAAGTTTGATTGAAATTGGTCCAGTGGTTCTGGAGAGGAAGTCGAAAATGTGAAAGTTTACAAACAAACTGACAACGGGTGATCAGAAAAGCTCACTTGAACTTTCAGCTCAGGTGAGCTAAAATGGCGATTTCCTCCAGTGGGAGGGGGATGTTATCAGTGAAAACAGCAAAAGTTTTATCTATTTCCTCCCAAAAATAGTGCCCACGTGAAAAAGTCGATAAGTGTTGTGGTACCATTCCAAAATCCCCTGATATTTTAAACTAATATCATGACTTCAATTTAAAGAATCATGAGGATCTGGGCTACAATAGGTCCTCAGTACTCCTTGCTTGTCATTAGTGGCGACTAAATCATTAATAGGGTGGTCTTTCGGATGAAATCACAAAAACGAAGGCCTCGAGTTAACGCATGTGTGGCACGATAAAGATCCCCCTGCTTATATGCTGTAAGCACCAAGCATAGACCTCAATTTTACAGCCCTTCACCGGCAATGGTATTGCCTCGATTGGAACGTTGAACAATCTGCAACCAACAATGGATGTGAAGTTGTGGGGAAATTGTACGAGATCACACCATCCCTATTACTTGACGATATTGTTTAAAACTGTCAACATAAACAAAATGACAGAGACCCCACATTCAACCCTACAGCTGCCAGACGTTCTCTAAATGTATCGCAAAATTCAGACGAGGAAGGCGAAGATGACCCTAACAAAACACCACCCCCAGAAAAGAAAACGAAGAAAAGCAAGACAGAAGAATTTCGAGATATTCTGGCAGAAAAGGATGAAATTTCATAAACACGCTCCAAGAAATGCAAGAGTCCAAAATGTTTTCATGAACAATTTCATTGATAAACTGTCTTAATTTTCTTAATATGTATAAGAATGATTCTTTTATTTTGTTTTCAGTCATGTTTTTGATTTGTGACATGCAAGAAATATGTCAATTTTACAAATCATGTATAATGTATGCATGTACAACTCATTGAAGTCAAATTATGTATATAATATACATGTTCAACAACTACACTGGCTGGCTGTCAAGCAACGTGTTGTGCTTAAAGTGCTGACAACCATACATAAATCACTACACTCCTTCTCAGCACCAGCATACATGAGAGAGCTATGTCCTGTTTACCAGCCACATAGAACCTTGAGATCATCATCCGACCAATGGAAACTGGTAGTGAAGAAATCATCAAACAAATACGGTGCAAGAGCCATAAAAACACTAGGTGCATAATTGTGGAATAAACTGCCACTGGAATTTCGAGACCTTGAAGAACATGGCGCATTCCTCAGGAACCTAAAACACTCTTATTCAAGCATGAATATGCCCTGTGAATGTAAAATTCAGTGCAATATCAAGGATTCCATGTGCAAGCTCTTGCAAACTGAATTTTGATCTGGCATACCAATACCTGTATGCCAATTGTATCTTGTCAAGTCAAAGTCAACCACTTTGTTATTTTACTACCATGTTTCATTTAGATTATTTCTATTGTTTTATCATTTCCTTTATAGCTCTTGTAGGTCTTTTATTATTTATCATTGATTGTTAACACAAACATTGTACAGCACATAGAAACTATATGTAATTTAGCGCTTTATAAATGGATAAAATAATAATAATCCATGTATTTACAAATCATTCAAGTGTATCTCTACAGGCAAACGTGTACCATAATTTCAATTAATTTTTTGAACTTTATTTTTTGTTTTGTTGTACATATATGCACATTAAATTTCTGAGAAACAAAATCAAGTTTGCACTTGATGAAACAAATATCAAATGGCTTTAACTTTCACGAAGGCTTAATTCATTTGCACAAGATGCCGTATGATGTCATTTCGGAGTCGAACACCTCTCATTTGGAAACCATTTGATCTATAGTCTACATTATCACATACATCATTGTCAGCTCCATCGACATCATTACCGATATCCAACTGATCAAAATGCTCTTCATTCATCTTGATACAGATGTTATGTAATACATAAGCTGAGAGAATTGTGTTGATTATTAGTTTTATGCCAGAAGCATCAAATCGAAGCAGTCGTCGAAATCGGGAATTTTAGAAGACCTTGCATTGCCTGGTTTGAACATTTTACTGGAGTTTTGGGCATTCGATCACCCGAGTTATCGTTCCTGTTATACTGAATCCGGTTACAAATATTTACATGTATAGTCATTCGCCGGTTGACTAATGACATTCGGAAGGAAGTTTCGTCCTGCATCGGTTGACTATTCATGTTATGTTGCAATTTTTAAAAACAATTCATTTTACGTTGAACATTTACACTGTGATTTCTAATGATCAATAATGTGTAAGTTATATAAAAAAAAAACTATTAAAATGTGCAATGAATCATTATTTAGCAATTTATATATTCACGAAAGTGTTCCACTAAAGCAGTTTATTGATTTGTTATGCAATGAAATCATACAATATCTTCGTCGAATGGACAAAATGATGACCTGGCAAACGAAGTGGAAGATATTACAAGAGGCCCATGGGCCTAGAATCGCTTTTCTGATACATTGTAGAACAGGCAAAAATTCTCACTAACCAAGATTCATCAATTAACAAAGTTTGATGATGTTAAGTCAAATAGTACCTGAAAATTTAAATGTAACTGTCCAAAAGTAGGTCACGGTGACCTACTTTTGGTCGACACACTGAAGACTCATGCATCAACTGACAAGTCAAATAGTATTCAAATATAGCCGTCAAATTCCAAAAGAAGGCCACAGTGACCTACTCTTTGGTCGACACAATCCAAAGACTCAAAATGCATCAACTGACAAAGTTTGAAAATTGAAGTCAAATAATATCTGAAATATTCAGATATAAACATCAAATTCCAAAAGTAGGTCACAGTGACCTACTTTTTGGTCGACACACTGAAGACTCAAGACCCATCCACTGATAAAGTTTAATAATTGTAAGTCAAATAGTATCTGAAATATTAAAATATAGCTGTCAAATTCCAAAAGTAGGTCACGGTGACCTACATTTTGGTCAACAAACTATGAAGACTCGAGATGCATCAACTGACAAAGTTTGATGATCCTAGCTTTCATAGATATTTTGCTTAGTATAACGACTAGGATCATCAAATTTTGTCAGTTGATGCATCTTAGGCTTTCTGTACAGGAACGAAGAATTTGATGATGTCATATTTTCAGATGAATATTCTATTCAACTTCGACCAAATAAAGCGACGTCGTATCGTCCGATCGGAGCCCTAGCCCAGACCATACCGAAGCCCAAACACCCATTGAGAGAGAGAGAGGGGGGGTCCATATATTCCTGAATTAATGCTTTCTTCCGTAACCTTATACTTTCCAGCGAAATGTATTCATAAATTGAGATATTATGCAAAAACGAACATCGCATGTTGGGATATACTCGGTGCCCAAGGTACTAAAACGAGGTGCTCAATAAACTTGTTGTGTAATAAGCCATCTTAAAACAAGCAACATGCAATACTGTAAATTCTTAATTAAAAGCGAGGAAATAATATCCGCGTAAAATCGCACCAACATTGATGAAACGTTCAGGTAATGCAGGTTACACAGATAGCATATTGTGTATTTGGGACGGTATATACAAGGTAGAAGGGTCTCCTCGGGCTCAGGGCTTCACACCTGCCTTAAATTAGCTCCGCCCCGCATTTACTTACCCGAGGAAAACCGACCGATTGAAAACCTCGACCTTTAAGCGCGAAACTTGGTTGAAGCATCGCAGGTAGATCAACCGTGATCGGTAGACCTATATATACAATTTAAAATAATCTATCTCTTTGAAATTGATATATATCTTTCATATGACTATACTCCTTTATTGAAAACATCTTATCAAAATATATAAAGCGATCGATATTTCAAAATAGATACAAATGTAACTCCCAATTTAAATGATACGAAGCAAAAGATAAAACAGCTTTATTTTAACATCACATTCAATCATCTAAAACAATCATGCATCTTCACAAGTCAATAATACTTGACTTGTGAAGAAGACAATCATGTCATGTATTTATTATAACAATTGCCTTAAAAGTTTTCGATTACCTAAGCTGAGATAGTTCACTTGATTAATTAGTTGATACCAGCCATTGTCCAGGCCTCTTTGATCAGGTCAGCATTCTTGGCTATCTCCGGAGCGGCTTTTGTAATCCACTTAGCATGCAGGGGTTTTACAACAGAAAGTATGAGGTGTATTTTAATACTTTCCACCGACACACCTTTTTTAACCTGCTCAGCACCTTGCTTGCGTAATGCTGCTCAAATTGAGATTTCAGGCTTTGCTTGAATGCAAGGTGAAGATAACGAACAGTGATCAATCTCATAACTCCTACAAGTAATACAAAATAGATAGTTGGGCAAACACGGACCCCTGGACACACCAGGTGCCTAGGAGGAGTAAGCATCCCCTGTTGACCGGTCACACTGTGGATCATTAATCGCTAAGTCTAGTGGCTATAGTTGATCTATGCAACTGGCCGGAACAAAAACTACATTGATGTTGCTCTTTCTGAGTTTCTTCAATAATGCTTCGCCGTGATGTGTAGTGTACATGTACATGTCGGGAAATACATAAAGTATAAGACTGACCTATAATCAAATTACGATGCTTCGTGTTACTTTTTAAAAAGAATCATCAAACAGTTTCTAATATATCAATTTAAACTTATTTATAACAACCAATCTAAATTATTATGGATAAGTAAGTTGCCAGTGATATATTTCTATCTTTCACTCGGACACCATTATGCTGATAAAAGAAATACTTGTTTACCGCTATATCAACTATGAAGTTTAAATTTTATAATTGTATACTTATCGATTTTCAATCGTAGTACATGTTTTTCATTTTTTTTTTCAATTAGTGCATGTCTTTAGTCAAACTGACCATGGGCAGTACAAACGGATTTTTTTTCAAGATGTTAAACATCTATTATTAATATTTTTAGGATATTGCAACGGTCATCTCC
Organism: Ostrea edulis; assembly: GCF_947568905.1. Taxonomy (NCBI): domain Eukaryota; kingdom Metazoa; phylum Mollusca; class Bivalvia; order Ostreida; family Ostreidae; genus Ostrea; species Ostrea edulis. Next base: position 45,283,762 of record NC_079171.1, on the reverse strand, counting down.
GTCACAAGGCATTCTGTGCCGCAAACGACACCTACCCCAGGCCACAACACCCTTACGAAGACCCATTACCACAACGGAGGTAACCTCAGCAAGTCACACCATCCCATCGAATGCGTTTTCCTTTGCATCGCCATCCTTTCATACTACAACAGCATCATCAACGCCAATTTTGTCTGGTGGACCATCAATGAGTGGAGATAACAACTACTTGAAGAATATTTCTGCTCAGTTGAATGGTGTACAAGCAACTGTAAATATTCTGAGGCAGGATTTGTCCCTTGCGAATACGAAGTTGGACGCAGTAAACAGAAGAATCCTGCGCCTTGATACCTTAATCAAAGGAGGAGATCAGGAAGCTTGCAGACTTGAGATAAGGGAGCAGGCACCACCAGGAGAGGATTAAAACATAATCCCGGAAGACTTGCGGATCGAGGAAACCATTTTATCTGCCTTAAAGAGCGAAGTCAACAACCCCGATCACTTTGCTTGTTTGCTTTTGAAGAAGATATTTGCAGGTTTGTTCTTTACTGGGCAGAGATCTGAATACAACTGGTTCGGTGGTGGCCAGAAAGGGAAAAATGAGTTAGACGCAAGAAAGAAAAAGGCGATCGAAATCTACGTGGTGCGTTATTATCCAGAAGTAAAGAATACGGCCGCTTGGAGGGACCGTGTAGTGGCTAGGATTAACGAGTGTTTACGAAGACCTAGGAGAGGACACAATGAAATCGTCAATCCAACAGAAGAGGGGAATATAGTGGAACACTCCCCAGCAACCGTCCAACAAACTGCAGAACAAGATTCCGACGAGGAAGAGTACGTTACTGGACCGCTTCGTGCTCTTGCTTTTGCGGACATTTAAATGAAGCGAAACTTGTGTAAAATCTGCATTGTGTATAAGTAAACGGACATTTTGTATGTGTTGAACATAGAAAGTATACATGTATGTTGCTTAGTCAAGTTATATTCAATATGCAATGTATTGATCTATAGTGCACAAAGTTTAAAGAAAGAAATTATTCGTTATTATTATATGCTAATTTGATCAATTTCAATAAATCTCTTGTAAATATGTTCTATTTCATCCGATTTGCTTCAATTTTTACAGATAATCAATAATAGTTAATCAGTGGTGACGTTCCAGAAATTTTAGAGAGGGGTGCATTAAAAAAAGGGGGCAGTACCTGTCTTGAAGCCCCCAGTAAGTAAAAAAAGCATCGTATTTGTGACGGATGATGGGCGTGCGACAGACATGCCGGAGCGGTTCGACACTGCAATAGTATGCTTTTATATTTATGAATGAAATGCGACTTTTATCATAATAAATGTTTATTTTATTTAAAATGAGGGGGTTAGAAGAATACAGTAGTTAAGAAATTAATTAATTAATCTAACTGAGGGTTTGTAAAGTGAACATGAATCATAAATGGCAAATTAAAAAAAATGCTCGTTGAAGATGGTCCTGAATCTAAATCAGTGAGAGAGAGAGAGAGAGAGAGAGAGGGGGGGTAATTATTGAATATTTAAACCTTTACAAATATCGTTACAAAATTCCACGGCAAAAAGTTTTGATTGTCCTATGTCCTTAAACCGAAAAATTGTTGCACAGTTGATTTTATAGACAGTTAATTTAAAAATCTGAAAAAATGGCAGAGTGAATTACGCTGTCCATATACAGCACTTTTGCAAGATAAAGGTGTGAATAAGGCCGTGACCGAATTTCAAGGCATTGAAACCCTGTGGACCTCGTGTCTTGCAATCACGGTTTTAGTTATCCAAGTCAGTTTAGTATGGCGAATTAATTCTCCATAATACTTGACTGATTAATATTCATATAAATTTGTAACTAGGATTTTACACACTTTATGTAGAAGAATTAATCACTCGTTCTTAAAACTTAGAACTTTTAAATCAAAAAGTGTGCATTACATTCGGCAAAATACGGTAACTGATTTTGGAAATAGTCAAAAAAAAAAGGTTTAGGGTTGGGGGGGTGGGGGGTAAAAAAAAAACTAGGGACTGAATCTTTTAGGCACGTTTTATTAGATATTCATATCATGCACCAAATCACAGCGCAATTTGGACTTTAGAATCCTTTTCCCCCCATCATTCTGGGGAAAATCCCCCCAAAAAATCATAAAATAATTGAGAGCATGTATCACTCTTTCAATGGTGAAATCATACCTCATAAGAGGTGTATGAACGAGGAATTAAATAAAATTTTAGTGTAATGAGCTACCTTAGTCAAACAAGATTATTGCTGCGCTAAAGAATCCACCAGGGAAACCAAGGGGAGATGAAAACTACGAACGTACACGACTAGAGATGCGACCAAAGTCAATGGATAAACAACGCTAGTTCTTGTGTCAACCAAAGGAGGAGATAATCAACACCGCAAACACTTCCAAGATTAAAATAGCCTGGCCCAAGTCTTCAAGAAACAGATAAGTCACTGGATCGACAACCTTCACCCGTAGCGCTTATTTCATCAAGGCTAGTGCGTTATATTGGTGACGAATCCATATACATTCCGTTGACCCACGTTAACAACAAGAATAAAGGACAAGGTGAGAGTGTACTTGTCCGTCCGTCATAGAGCAAATTAAAGATTTCGGAAGTGGTATATCTTCCATGCAAATTTTGGGACCCCAAGTGGCGAGTACTTGAGTGTAATGAATGCCCGTAATGGGAACCACGTATAGAACATAAACACAAGGTGTGACGGAAGGACGGACATGACAAACAATATATCCTCTGGCCATATTCACGGCGGGGCATAAAAAATCATTATACATTGTACATATTTATTTTTAATCCTCGAAATATAGCCACTGACTTTATATTCAATTAGGAGGATCTCAACAAAGAACTGCAAGGCTTTAAGAAGACCAAAAAGACCTGCGTTTCCAACAAATGGAATGTCCATGCTCCGTGTCCGAATGTTCAAATCATGTTAAACAAAATACAACTAGTGGGTATTGTTTTTTTTTTACAAAAAACCCAGATGTCTATCCTTCAAAGTTTGATTGTCATAACCGGGACAACAATAATGAGTGCAAGCATAAGCGGCAATAACAAGGGCTTGCATCAATATTACACCTAAATTATAGTCTTGACTATACTTTGCTGTAAAATAGTGACCTTGAATGAAGAAATGGGTCAAGGTCAAAGATTTTAGTACAGTACATATTGTCTTAATATCTGCTTTCTAAGTTGTAAGTTTGAAATCCTAATGTCAAATAGTTCTCAGGTTATAGTTATATGTATAACAGTGACCTTGACACTGTAAGTGAATGAAGGTCAAAAATGTTTGTGATGTGCACTCCTCTTCCATATAACCTCTCCATATTCCAAGTTTAAAGTTTTAATGTCAAACCGTTGTCAAGTCAACTTTTGGCCTGGACTATATTTTGACATAAAAAATTGACCTTGACTTTATGAATGTGTCAAGGTAAAAAATGTTGGTGGAATTCCCCCTATCCTCATTCCCCCTTCTCATATTCTAAGTTTGAAGTCTTAATGTCAAAGCGTTGTAAAGTTATGGTCAATTCATGTTTTTCTTAATTTGACCTGGAATGAAGAAAGGGGTCGAGGTCAAAAATGTTGGTGCACACTTCCATATCATCTCTCCATATTCCAAGTTTGAATGTCAAACGATTGTCAAGTCAGCTTTTGGTCTGGACTACATTTTGACATAAAAAATTGACCTTGACTTTATAAATGGGTCAAGGTAAAAGAATTCCCCCTTTCTTCATATCCTAAGTTTGAAGTCTTAATGTCAAATGGTTCTAAAGTTATGGTCTATTCATGTTTTTCTTAATTTGACCTTGAATGAAGACAGGGGTCAAGGTAAAAAATGTAGGTGCAGTGCACCTTGTATCTATGTCATCTTGCCACTTTATAAGTGAGTCAAGGTCAAAAGTTTTGGTGGTGGGCACCCCTCCTCCATACCATCTCCTTATGTTCCAAGTTTGAAGTCTTGAAGACAAAGGGTTCTCTAGGTAGGGTCCGGACAAAATTTGGTTGAAGAATAATAAGAATAAGAAGAAGTAAAATGACAAAAACTATATGTCTCCCCTTTGAAGGGGAGACATAATAAATCAGAAAGCCGACCGCAAGCGCTTAAAACAGAAAGATAATGAAGGGTATCTGGCAATGGTGAAAGCAAGAAGGTGTGCTCATTATGATTTCACTGCTTACGGAAATGTTCGATACGCAAGACCATAAGGGAAAATTTGTGTCTAAGTGATAAGAAATTAGTAGAAACAAATGACTTAAAATGAAATTTGACATGTACGATTCATCTTCAGAAATTTCTGATGCACGGGGTATGATTATGAATATGTTTATTTAAATTTTCACATACGTGTTTCAGCTTTCATTATCTGGATCACTTGATATAAGTCTTTCAAATGCTATACGAAAGGTTTCATGAAGTATTTTTGCAAACAAAAGGCTTTGTATTTTCAGTGATATTATACAGATGTGCCTTTGCAAAGAGGTTTATCAAATGTAACGTATATTTCTAAGCCAATTTTCATATGTTACAAACTCTGCATATATTCGATGAGATATATATGCATCCTTTCTTTCATCCTTTCTAGATCAAGATTTCATATATCGTCGGGCTTACTAGAAAGTCGACCGTATTAAATATGAAGGCAATTATTTCCCCCCGCTATCTCTACATGATAAATACAGCTCAGTAGTGAACTTGGGTGTAACGCAGCAAATTCCCAGGGAAAGAATTGGAAAAAGGAGTTACCGAATTTTTTACTTGCGTATCGTTAAACCCTGCATGCAACAACCGGAAACAAGCCAGCAGAACTACTCTTCAACCACAGCTACCGGAATTTCCCTGCGATTGATTGCTTGTATATTGTTCAACGTCACTCTCGATAATTTTTCACTCATATGGATATGCCATTATCGCAGGTGAAGGGCTGAAAAATTTGGGCGATGAAGGGAAGACAAGTACTAAAGCTACATTGACAACAATAAGATTGATCTAATACTGTTTTACGTCCCTCTTGAGAATCTTTCACTCATGGAGACGTCACCACTGCAGGTGAAGGGCTGCAAAATTTAGGCCTATGCTCAGCGCTTATGGTCTTTGATCAGGGAGGAATCTTTATCGTACCACACCTGCCACGACTCGGAACCTCGGTTTTTGCAGTCCCATCCGAACGACCGCCCCATTTAATCTCCTCTTACAACAAGCAAGGGGGTACTGAGGACCTAATCTAACACGGATATCTACGGGACCAGGTGAATTGTGATGTCACGTTTCGTAGAAAGGCACATCATTAACAGATAACATCTAAGATAATGGTGTCCATCTCAGTGGTATTGTTAGTGTAGCCAGCTAGTACTATGTGCATATTGATGTTTTCGATATTTTAATTTTTTTCAAAAAGTAATAATCTATGCATTACTTCAGCACACCTCATTTTAATCCAATATAAATCCAGATGTATTTCTTCCTAGTTTTAAACAATAAAGTCTTTATATGTAGGTGAAGATAATGAACAGTGATCAATCTCATTATTCCTATAAGATATGTGCGCTACAAGTTTAAACTGAAGGCAGTCATGCAGTGTAGTAAATTAACAATGAGAATGCCCAGCAGGAAAAGGACTAAATGCAACCTGCAAGCCTATGCCTACATCCCTTGTGACACAAGCCACAGTTCTTGCTCCCGTCATCACTTCTATCATAATTAAGTCACTTGAGAATGGTTCCTTCTCAGCATCTTTCACAGGAGCTATTGTGACACCACTTCTGAAGAGGGCTTCACTGACATACCGAAGAACTACCGGCCAGTGTCTAACCTTGCATATTTATCCAAGTTGATTGAGAAGGTTGTAGCAGCACAGATACAAACCTACCTCATTGAGAACAATCTACTGGAGCCATTCCAAAGTGCTTACCTTCAGGGGCACTTCTGCGAGTTCACAACGATGTGGTTTGTGCCATTACAGAGCAGGCTGTCTTGGTAGTGCAATTGGACCTATCGGCTGCCTTTGACACTGTGGATCATTCACGCTTGCTGTAAATACTCAAGGACTTGGAATTAAGGACACTGTGCTCGTGGTTCGCGTTCTATTTTACAAATCGGACCAAGATTGTCAAAGTGAAGGGAGCGAAGTCTGGTGCCACTGAGTTAGGCTGTGGCGTACCTCATGGATCGGTCCTCGGAACTGTTCTGTTCAACATCTACATAGCATCCCTGGGGGCCCTTCTCAGAAAGAACAATGTCTTGTACCACATGTATGCTGACGATAATGAGTTGTATAACAGCTTTAAAGTCCAATAGGCCGCTCTTGTAGTAAGTAAGATGGGACTCAAACCTCGATGGCTCATCATCACCTGAAGATCAACACAGACAAGACTGAGGTGCTGGTGATATCCTCCAAACAATTGGCCTCTAAGCTGCACATACCATCACTGCAAGTAGGAGACGACTATCAATCATGTTAAGGCCAAGGGCGTTGGTGTAACTATATTGACTGTCACATGACCATGGAGGCACATATATCATCAGTGTGCAGAGGTGCCTTCATCCACCTTAAGAACCGGAACCAGCTGAGGAGATATCTGGACAGAGAAACGCTGGAATGTGTTGCCCATGCCTTCATAACAACAAAGCAACTGCAACTCGCTCAAAGCAGATTCAGCGACTCCAATCCATCCAAAACGTTGCAGCCAGAATCGCAGACATCCGCAAATATGGCAACATTTCACCAGTACTACGCTCCCTCCATTGGCTGTCAGTTCAGCAAAGAGTCATCTTCAAGACATCTGTGTTATGTACAAAACAGTCAACATCATGCCTCCATCCTATCTACAGGAACTCATAACACCATATGCTCCCTGCAGAACTCTGCGGTCCAGTGATCACAGCCTACTACAAGTGCCATTTACCACCTCATCTGTGATTCAAACTCGAACTTTTAGTGCGACTGGCCCAAAACTGTGGAATGCTCTACCGTATGATATCAGAACTGCTGCAAGTCTCTGTATCTTTAACTTTAAACTAAAGACTCATCTGTTTACAATTCTTTACAACTAGTCTGTGCATATCAAATCTAAGTCAAGATTACTATGGTGTGCAATAATAACGGACTCCTTATCTTCACCTACTAGTCATTTGTTCTTATACAACTTATTTTATTGTTATTTAAATAGCGTTTAGAGCAATATGGATTTTACGCTTTACAAAAATATTTTTTTATTAATATTATAGCCGTAGTGGTACTTATGCTTGAAACATTCTCTGAAACAGGGAAAATACAAGTCCAGAAATATTGTAGAAAAGATCTTCAAAATTTTAACAAACCTAGCTCACATTACATGGGCAAAGATTTTCTTTTAAATATTTTTTTTTTTTTAAATTGTTCCAGACACAACTTTTGTTATTTATATGACGAAACTTGAGACATGTCCATGAGGAGAATAGTTTATGAGATCCAGCTGATGGATAAACATGCAAGAAATTGAATCTTAGTTTTAACGTTTTCTTAAATTGTAATGACATTACACTATTTGAGCAAGAGCTTGTTATTGGTATAGTCAGTTTTGAAATCGAGGTAAGCTACTGACAAACAAGTTGATGGTACAGGGATTTCAACAGTCTCGATTGAAGTCAGCATTTCGCAAATTCTATGGTCGTTATAACGATCTAGTTCGTCAATACAACCTCGCATTGGGTCAAATGCTGTCTGACGTGTTTCATACCGATTGTTAAGCCGTTCTTGGCACACTGATTTTGACTGTGGATAACTCCATTTATCTGATCAGGATAGAGGGCTCACGGCAGGTGTGACCGGTCAACAGGGGATGCTTACTCCTCCTAAACACCTGATCCCACCTCTGGTGTGTCCAGGGGTTCGTGTTTGCCCAACTATTTATTTTGTATTGCTTGTAGGAGTTATGAGATTGATCACTGTTCGTGATCTTCACCTTGCATGTGATAGTGGCATATTAAGTCAAAGTGTCGTACATGCATTGGTAGCATATGGAAATTTCTTTCAGGTGTGTAGAAAAACATTGGTATTGTATATATTGTCTATGATAAATTACATTAATCACAAATATTTGATGCTTTACCCAAGCACTGTCATGAGCATGTTGTATAATGTATTTCTAAAGACAGAAACGGCAATCTTTAGCATTTTTGTGGCAGATTCTGCCACATGCCCCCTGGAGGCCTTGCTATATGGGTTAGGGTATTGTTATGGGTATATATAGTTAGGGGACCTTCGTCCGACCTCGGAGGGTTTTTTTTTTCGATTTTCTACCCCCACCCCCGCCCCGGGGGTAGGGCTTTTTAGTTAAAATATAGCCATTTTCAGCCCTCTGAAAAACATATTAGTTGTTATTATTTTTCAATCCAATTTGGTACATGGGGAGACTTCGAGGTCGGCTATCGGACCATGGTCTTGGTTTTCGGCAATTTCCTCTCCCGGACCGGACATGATCCGGACAAAATCGGAAAAACATTGTGGCAGAATCTGTCACACGCCCCGTGGAGGCCTTTAACGAGGGCGTTGAGTATTATTATGGGTATGTATCATAAGGGGAGCCTATTCCCACCTTGGAGAGGGGGTTTCGGATTATATGCCCCCACCCTATCCGGAGAAGAGTCCGGGAAATCCGGAAACCGAGGAAAATCTCACTTATTGGGTCAGAAAACGCTTAATACTTATCCTATCAGAAATATAATTAGATATTCCTGTTCGTCTCGTTGAGACGAAGAAAATGATATAAAGAACATTGAGATAGGGCAATAAATAAAAAATAATATGGGCGATGAGGTAAATTTGGCCACGCCGATGGAAATACAGAAAAATGCACAGTTTTTCGGATGTGAAATCTTTATTTATTACTCTATCTTAAAGTATCTTATATCATCTTCTTCGTCTCAGTGCGACGAAGAGAATGATATCAACTTCATATAGCTAGGTCTATGTATAAGAAAACTACAACCCCAAAACTTGTATTTTTCACTCGTCGAAAAAACTGTAAGTCCAAATCCACAAGTTTTTGGGGGTAAAATTTTTATTTATCACCTTAGCTATTATTTGATTATATATTCTTTCTTGTCTTCGTTGAGACGAATACAATGATATAAGATATGATGGGATAGGACCATTAATAAAGATTTTGTCCCCCAAAAGCTATGCATTTTCTATATGATTCATTGTGCATGGCAGAATCTGCCACAATTTTTTTTCCTTTATTTATTGTAGTACATCAGAGTTCTTTATATCAATTTGTTCGTCTCAAAAAGACCCCAAATAATATGCAATTAGATTTGGGGTATCTTGAAAAATATTAATTTTAGGTGGCCATAATTGATTTTGGACTTTAGCGTCCGAGACATATATATAAGCCAAATAGGAAAAACTTTCATTTATCAAGCTATCTCAAAGTTCTTTATATCATTCTTTTCGTCCTAAGTGGCAGATTCTGCCACGCACGATGAATTACATAGGGAATACATAGCTTTTGGGGGACAAAATATTTATTAATGGTCCTATCCTATAGTGTCTTATATCATGTTGTTCGTCTTAACGAGACGAGAAAGAATATGTAATCAAATAATTGCTAGGTTGATATATAAAGATTTTACACCCCAAAATCTTTGTTATTTGGACGAGTTTTTCCGCGGAGGAAAACATACCAATTTCTGGACTGTGGTTTTCTTATACATAGACCTAGCTAAACAAAGTTGATATCATTCTCTTTGTCTCATTGAGACGAAAAAGAGGATATAAGGTACTTTACTATTGAGTAGTTAATAAAAATTTCACATACGAAAAACTGTGTATTTCCTATATAATTCATTGTGCGTGGCAGAATTTGCCACAATTTTTTTTTCTTTATTCATTGTAGTACATCAGAGTTCTTTATATCAATTTGTTCGTCTCAAAAAGGCCCTAAAGAATATGCAATTAGATTTGGGGTATCTTGAACAATATTAATTTTAGGTGGCCATAATTGATTTTGGACTTTAGCATCGAGACATATATATAAGCCAAATAGGAAAAACTTTCATTTATCAAGCTATCTCAAAGTTCTTTATATCATTCTTTTCGTCTCAACGAGACGAACAAAATGATATAAGGAACTTTGAGATAGGACCATAAAAAAAAAAATGTCCCAAGTGATAGATTCAGCCACGCACAATGAATTACATAGGAAATACATAGCTTTTGGGGGACAACATATTTATTAATTGTCCTATCCTATAGTGTCTTATATCATGTTGTTCGTCTTAACGAGACGAGAAAGAATATGTAATCTAATAATTGCTAGGTTGATATATAAAGATTTTTCCCCAATAACTTGAATGTCCTCTGCACCAGTATGCTGGTGTGGGGGACTTCTTTTTTATTAATAGTCCTATCCTATGGTGTCTCATATCATGTTGTTCGTCTTAACGAGACGAGAAAAAATATGAAATCAAATAATGGCTAGGTTGATATATAAAGATTTTTTTCCCCCAATAACTTGAATGTCCTCCGCACCAGTATGCTGGTGTGGGGGACTTTTTATTTTTTTTTTATTAATGGTCCTATCCTATGGTGTCTCATATTATGTTGTTCGCCTTAACGAGACGAGAAAGAATATGTAATCAAATAATTGCTAGGGTGATAAATAAAAAATTTATCCCCCCCCCTAACAAAGCCTTGTGAATTTGGACTTTGAGTTTTTTCGACGAAGCAAAAGTACATTTTTTTTTACTCTGGTTTTCTTATACAAGGACCTATCTAGATAAAGTTGATATCATTCTCTTCGTCTCATTCAGACATAAAAGATGACATAAGGTATTTGAAGATGGGGGTTAATAAAAAAAAAGTTCACACCTGAAAAAAAAATGCATTTCCATGGTTTTATCAGACAGAACAAATGAAATAATGTCTTTTATGATATTCTTTATTACCCAGAGAGCCCTGGAAATGGAATGTTTGTTATTGTCCATGCATAAGACTAAAATATATTTTAAATGAAGCATAATATTTTATATGCAAGGTGAAGATAACGAACATTGATCAATCTAATTTGATATATAATATTATAAGAAGCATCAGCTTGTGATACATGTTTTCACCTGTCTACCAGGTGTCTAAACATGTATCACAACCCAGGCTGGGGACGTGGACCCTGCTTCTATCAGCCCACCTAGAATCTAAAACAAACATTAATGTGTTCTTGTAAAGCTACAAACGACTACAAATTAAACAAACTACACAGCAAAGGAGTATAACAATGACATAAAATAATCACATCGATATATATAGAAAACCTATATACTTACGACTGCAGCCAATCTAGTTTCTCCCCGTCTTCTGAACGGCAGACCCCATAATCAAAGAATAGCTCGGTTACAGGCGGTATGTCTGTCCGGGCTACCAGGAAAAGATGGGGTTTATCGTTCAGAACACGGATCTGCGTTTGTAGATTCGGTGATTTTGCGGAGTGATTAATTAGCCTGCCAGAGGTTGTTTTCTTCTTTGGGTGGCATGGGCAGGGAAGCTTGGCAGCATCAACGCACAGTCGTTTGTTGCTGTGGCGGTAAAAATAAAAATAATTCCCCGCGGGGGCCCCTTCATTGTATGAATTTAACCGCTTTCCCCCCTCCTTGTGGCTAATGATTTCCCCGTGATAATCGCAAACAATCTGTCCCTTAAAGATTTTTCGAGATCCTGTAGTCAAACACTTACCCTTTACCTCATCCTGGGTTATCACCACATTAGGCCACTCCTGTGACTCGATTAACGCTGCCAAATCTTCATCCTTCATTCCACCTTTTCGTACTGTCTCCTCCTTGATAAGGACATCCAAATGACGCCGCAAAATGTCTATCTGTAGTTTCTTTCCCCTAGAAACTATAGATGGTACCTGTATGTCCTTATCTGATAGATCATTGACGCTCTCTGGTACCTTACCTTTTCTATGCATCTTCCTCAAAACGTAGTGGGCTGATTCCCTGTGGATCATATCATCTTGCTTGTATCTTAACGACCTGGCGACCTTATCTCTGTTTTCCTTCCTTATTCCAAATTTCAGTAATTGCTGTGCAGCAGGAATTTTTGCGTCAACAAAAGACCCATATTTTTCTACCAGGGCATCCTTTACCCTTGTCCTACCTACTGATGGCGGTGACTTCGGCGTTTTAGGCATTGTGCTGTACTTACCTGCTTTCTTTGGTGTACTCACCGTCTCCTCTGGCGCCAGCTGTGTAGCTTCATTCCTATCATCATTAGCCGCATCATTCTCAGCATCATCCCTGACAACAGTCTCAACAGCATCCACAACAGCAGTTGCAACACCACTCGTTACATCATTGGCGATATTCATATTTTCCATGTACGCATTGCTCATATTTCTCATACCTTCTACGGCTTGGACGACTGTGAAATGGTCTTTGTATTTGTAGACCTTGTCCCGTGTCTCCGTAAAGTGGCAGAGATAATCTGCGACATCTTTCTGCACATGGTTGGGAAGACCCTGAGCAAAAGTCTCAAGGGACTTTCTCGCATCGCTGATGGTGATAGTGGATGTCATCTGGAGACGATGTTGGGCATCTGCAAGTCCTTGCGCCACTCTGACGAATGCTTCCCCGTCGTACTGCAATAAAAAAAAATTGGGGGTTGTTGTGCAGGTACGCAGCACAATTTCTTCCCGGACATGTTTAATGTAATTGGTGATGAAACTTACCATCTCGGCATCAAAAATTATCCTCGTAATGAACTGCATGGAGGTTTTATGTTTGTGAATCGGGATCACAAACCACTTACCCTTTTCCGTGGTGATGGTGCATTCTGGTAAGCGAAGAGCGTTTAAGTAGCTCTCCATCTCTCAGTTCTGGATCACACTTTGCCTTTGTCCATGACGAAGGCAAACCTCTGCTGCTATGTAGCGGTTGAAAACCGCTACGATGTCGCGGTTGATCTTAATCTTCTTCGTCGTTAGCTCCCTCATCTTCGCCTTAGCATACTTACCGATGGCGTTTGCTACAGCGTTCAGTTGTTCTGGTGTCGGAGGCGGGACTGCCATCACACACTTCTTTCTGTAGGATTCATGGGCGTCTTTCTGGAGAACTCCCATGTTCTTGCAAAACCGGAGCAGGTGCTCCAGTCTTACATATTCTTCGTGGTCCTCCGTAATCATGTCGGTGTTGTTGAGAAAATGCTCAAGGGATTTGCAGAAGGATTTATGGTAATTGGTGGTTGTTTGAGCATCAACTTTGTTATCCCTTAAATAATCGTAAAATGCTCCGACCTTTTCATCATTTTTGTGTTAAAAGTGATGCTCTTTCCCCCCCCCCCCCCCCCCCCCCCATTCTCCACATCATCCTCTGCAAATTTTTCAGATGTTTGTCTCTGTTTACCTTGACCATTTTCTTATAAGTACGAAGTGCGTCATCGAACTCTCTCCAAGTGCGTCATCGAACTTTCTCCAAGTGCGTCATCGAACTCTCTCCATATAGGCAACTCCGTGTATGCTTACGGGATACCGTAAAATCCAACTTTCTGGAGAGCGCTCTTTATACCTTTCGTGAAGCGGATACCTTTTCCTGCCTTTCTGCCATATCCTTTGGAATCAGGCGATCTGGGGGTGGCTGCTGTCCTGGGAGAATATTCCAATATGTCAGCAGTGGCAGGGTGCTCGTTGTGATCCTCCTCCTCATCTGACGAAAATAGGCAACGCTGTGTTGCCTGTCTAATGGGCCTAACTGCAGGCCTGGGGCTAGCCTTTGTGGCCTTGGCAGCCTCTCTTTCCTTACCTGCAACAATATACTCACGCCTATAAACGACAGCCTCCTCCTCTTCTTCCTCTATGCCAGCGTTCTCTGCAGGCCTATGATTAATGTGGTTGTCCTCTTGTTCCTTCTCCTGGTCCTCTAAACTTACTCTTCTTAGTAGGTTGATACCATCTGCAAGAAAGTAGAATGTAACTTACTTATACTTGGCTCTCGCTATAATTTCAATGTACATACAAAATATTATCATATTGTTACATTTATTTCAGATTTAGAGCTAATGATACCCTACGGAAGGGTCTTCCTTGTTATCATTTATTACGTCCTAGAACAAAACATACTTTATTGGCATACATAAATTGTCGTGTAACATACTACAATAAACATGTCGGTCGGCTCAATTTCCTGTATATCCATTTCCTCCTCCGTGTCGCGATGATATGCACTTCCGGTGGCTTTAAATGAGAAATCCTTGAATAACCTCCCAGTCACGTTCACTGTGGAAGGCTTTACTTCCGGAGCCATCATTTCCGCTGCCCTTGGTACGGCAGAATGGCCGAAGTAGGAGAGAATCCCCATAACCTCGTCGTTGCTGTACATCCTATTCTGGAAGTGCCCCGGGTTAAAGAAGAGTCTGGCTCCGAACTCTTCATGGGCCTCCCTAATTTTATCCACGGACTTTTTGAACAAGTTGTTCCTTTCTGTGCTATCATTGGGTCCTTTCCTACAAACCGACATGTGTCTTCTCAAAGCATCCTTTCTATTGCTAGCGTAGCTGGAATAAGAGAAGAAATGCATTAATACAAACAAGCACAATACAATATCTTTACTTCAAATCGCTCGTCGTCAATACAAATAAAACTTACCTTTTTATCTTATGCATTTTACATTTTTGTTTTTACTATGTGTTTTTCTGTGATATTGTCTTGTATTTATATTGTATATTAAATAAATAAACTGAAAATAAACTTTAAAAATGCTTACTCAAAACAATATATGCATGTAAATAACACGCCTCCTCTCTTCTCCTTGGTTTCCGGGGAAGTCTGCACATTTTTCCTGGACACTGGTTCCGGGGTTTTTTTCATTTTCCTCGGAGTGGGGGCCGCTCTTGTTGGTCTGGCTGTCGGTTTCTCCGTTTCCATGTCCGTCCTTAGTCTCCGTTTGAGTGGTGAGGATGTATGAACATCCACAACAATCCTTCTGGGCCTCCCAGTGGTAGATTTCTCCACCTCGGAAACACGGCCTGAAATAAAATTCGTTACCTGTCCCATCCGGTCGGCAGTGAGATGATCTAACTTCTGAAGTATCGAGTACTTACTTACCAGGTAAGCTGCCAGTTCGTCGTTTTCATCATCCGGAATATTAAAACCTTGAAATTCTTCCGGAATGGCAAGGTTGACAATGGCGCCAACCCTTGGCAACGTCTGCGTTGTCTGCATATGGTCTATAAACTCACTTACCTCCGCAGAATTTTCCATACAATACCTAATCCATTTGTTTGATGATCTTCCGCTTGTAGATGCCATACTAATTGTACTTTCAATATTTAACTTTTATAAGCAAGTTATATAAGAATATTTTATATAGATATATATATATAACTAATATATCAATTTAAAATATCAATTATATATATATACAAGGGGAGATAATCAGGAAACTTTTAAATAGATGTCGAAAATACCACTAATTACCTTAAAAGCAATTACAAATAATTCAATTACCAGCGTTCGGTGCTTAAGGAACAAAAACTTATATTAACTTATTAGCTCTTCTGAGCCGAAGGCTCAAAGAGCTAATGCTATGGCCATTTGTGCGGTGTGCGTAAACTTTTTAGAAAAAGGGCTATAACTCAAGAACCCCTTGGCCAATTTTTTTCAAATTTGTTACAGGGTATCATTGGCCCAAGGGCTTTCATACATACTAAATAGGGGGATGTGACCCTTTAACAAGGGGAGATAATCAGGAAAATACAAACAAAAGTAGTGGTTGCTAAAAAATCTTCTTCTCAAGAACCACAGGGCAGATTATCACCAAACTTACACATAAGGATGAGGATATGTTGTAGATTAAAAATTGTTCAAGGCATTACCCTGGGGCAAAGGGCGTGGTCTCAAGGTCACTTCAAAGTTGACCTAAATTTAAAAAAAAATTAAATTTCTTAAATCTTAGATATTTTAGTCATTATAAGGACTAGGATCATCAAATTTTGACAGTTGATGCATCTTAGGACCTTGTGTCAAGTTGTCTCAAAAGTAGGTCACAGTGACCTACTTTTTGAATTTTGCAGGTATTTATTTTAAAATTAATTTTGATGCATATCTTGGACACTTTGAAGCCTATGATCATCAAAACTTGTCAGTTGGTGGATCATGGGACCTTGAAATGCGTCAACTGAAAAATAGGTCACCGTGACCTACTTTCTGAATTTTATGGCTTATCATTTATAGATATATTTTAAGTTGTTATTTCAAATACTGAGAGGTTTAGAATCATCAAATCTTGTAAGTTGATGCATCTTGAGGCCTTGAAACATATTTATGAAAAAGTAGGTCACAGTGACCTACTTTTTTGAATTTTGCAGATATTCAAATTTCACATTTTCAATTTTAGATGCATATTTTGGGCACTGTAAAACCTAGGATCATCAAACGTTGTCAGTTGATGCGTCTTCAGTCTTCGGTTTGTGTCGACCAAAAAGTAGGTCACTGTGACCTACTTTTGGTATTTGACAGCTAAATTACTATATTTCAGACACTATTTGACCTACAATCATCAAACTTTGTCAGTTGATGCATCTTGAGTCTTCGGAGTGTATCGACCAAAAAGTAGGTCACTGTGACCTACTTTTGACATTTGACAGTTATATTTATATATTTCAGTCACTAATTGACCTACAATCATCAAACTTTGACAGTTGATGCATCTTGAGTCAACGGAGTGTGTCGACCAAAAAGTAGGTCACCTTGACCTACTTTTGGAATTTGACGGCTATATTTATATAATTCAGATACTATTTGACCTACAGTCATCAAACTTTGTCAGTTGTTGGGTCTTGCATGTTTGAAGGGTGTTGACGAAAAAGTAGGTCACCTTGACCTACTTTTGGAATTTGACGGCTATATTTATATATTTCAGATACTATTTGACCTACAGTCATCAAACTTTGTCAGTTGATGGGTCTTGCATGTTCGGAGTTCGCTGACCAAAAAGTAGGTCACCATGACCTACGATTGGAATTTGACAGCTATATTTCAATATTAAAATACTAATTGGCTTAAAATCATCAAACTTTGTCAGTTGATATTTCTTGGGTTCTCAAAATGTGTAAACCAAAAAGTAGGTCACATTGACTTACTTTTTTTGAATTCTTAGGATTTAACTAAAGATTTAGAATACTAAGAGGCTAAGAATAGAAATGGTGGGGTTGTACAATTTATCAGAAGAGCGATTCTAGGCCCTTGGGCCTCTTGTTAAAAAATACCACACAGTGGTCAATTTAGATTAACTTAATAAACTAAATAACAGATGTATCAGTATTAATATCCCAAAGAGAGAAGTATAATAACCAATTCAATCAATTCAAAATACCGCAAAGTTGTCAATATATCTCTGGTAATGGATTCCGCTTGAAGGTTAATCTCAGCAAAGTTGCAATATTGCAATAGTAGTTCTCCAGTCAAAATGTAACTGTCAACTGATGAATGTCCAGTATAGTCACAGTCTTATACTTTCACAGTGAATCAAATAATTACCGTCTCAAAAACCGATTGGCAGGCAAGGGAGTACTACTCGGAGTGAAACTAACGGTTCATTAAATAATTTCAGAGACAGGTATGGAGGTCCTATTAAATCTACACCTATTCCATGAGACTTATTTTTCATGCCCTGTCCAGATATATGTCTTACGGACAATTATAACATGAATTTCAGGTTTAATTTTCCTTCATTATCAACTTATGTTTTCTAAATTCCCAAAAATGGCTAAGTTCAAATCATACAGGGTTTGGAGATAAAATATGCATTATGCATCATAGAATATTGTGCCTTACATATTCTTTTTCGTCTTGATGAGGCAAAAAAAAATGGTATAAAGAACATTAAGATATGATAATAAATAAAGAAATCAGCCCCTAATAGCATTATAGTGATTTATGGAAAATGGCTAAGTTTAAATCACATGGGTTTTCGACATAAAATATGCATTATTCATCCTAGAATATTGTGCCTTACATATTCTTTTTCGTCTTGATGAGGCGAAAGCAATGGTATAAAGAACATTGAGATATGTTAATAAATAAAGAAATCAGCCCCTAATAGCATTACAGTGATTTATCGAAAATGGCTAAAGTTAAATCACACAGGTTTGTGACAGAAAATATTCATTATTCATCCTAGAATATTGTGCCTTAAATATTCTTTCTCGTCTTGATGAGGCGAAAAACATGGTATAAAGAACATTGAGATATGATAATAAATATAGAAATCAGCCCTTAATAGCATTACAGTCATTTATCAAAAAAGGTTAAGTTTAAATCACACAGGTTTGGGACAGAAAATATTCATTATTCATCCTAGAATATTGTGCCTTACATATTCTTTCTCGTCTTGATGAGGCGAAAAACATGGTATAAAGAACATTGAGATATGATAATAAATATAGAAATCAGCCCTTAATAGCATTACAGTCATTTATCAAAAAAGGTTAAGTTTAAATCACACAGGTTTGGGACAGAAAATATTCATTATTCATCCTAGAATATTGTGCCTTACATATTCTTTCTCGTCTTGATGAGGCGAAAAACATGGTATAAAGAACATCGAGATATGATAATAAATATAGAAATCAGCCCTTAATAGCATTACAGTCATTTATCAAAACAGGCTAAGTTTAAATCACACAGGTTTGGGACAGAAAATATTCATTCTTCATCCTAGAATATTGTGCCTTACATATTCTTTCTCGTCTTGATGAGGCGAAAAAAATGGTATAAAGAACATTGAGATATGATAATAAATAAAGAAATCAGCCCCTAAGTTCAAATTATAAAAGGTTTGGGGCATAATATTTTCATTACCCATCCTACATAGCTCAAGTAATAAAAATTTTGCCCATTGAAATACTTTACATTCCTATTGAGATTATGTCCCTTTTAGGAGGGTAGATAAGAAAGACATATTCATGTCCTAAAACTTTATTATTCAGGATATTTAAAAGATCTTTACATCATTTTTTTTCGTCTTGAGGAGACGAGAAGGAATATATAATCATATTTTATGTAACATGAATAATAATAAAAATTTTGACCTCAGATAACCTGATTTGGGACTTTATCAAGCTAGAATTATGAACTTGGTATCGCCTCATTGAGACGAAAAAGATGATACAAGGAACATTAAGGTGTGACAATAAATAAGGAAATCAGCCCCCAAAAGCATTTTTTATCACTTGCTGTAAAATGACTAAGTCCAATTTGAAAAGGTTTGGGGCATAAAATCCTACATTTAATTTAATTACATATTCTTTCTCGTCTTTTCGAGACGAAAAAGATGGTATAAAGCACCCTAAGATATGACGATAAATGAGGAAATTAGACCTCGGAATTTAAATGTTTTATCACCGCCGAGAAATTGGATGGTAAAGCGAGCTGTAATCGACGGCAGCTCCCCTCCTCGGCAGATTTTGTTTCTGATTTTGCTGCTGCCGAGAAAGCGAGCTGTAATCGACGGTCGCTCCCCTCCTCGGCAGATTATGTTTTTGATTTTGCTGCTGCCGAGAAAGCGAGCTGTCCTCGACGGCCGGGCCGCTCCGCTCCTCGGAAGATGTTTTTTATTTGCTGCTGCCGAGAAAGCGAGCTGTCGTCGACAGCCGCTCCCCTCCTCGTCTCGGCAGATGATGTTTTTGATTTTGCTGCTGCCGTGAAAGCGAGCTGTCGTCGACGGCCGCTCCGCTCCTCGGCAGATTATCACTCTTCACACGGCTTTAAGAATTATAAGGGTGACATGTATTATTGTTATTATCTATATAATCGAAAAATAAATTATTTTTTGTATATTTGTGGTTTATTAATCATATTGTGATATTTGTGGTCAGCGTCAGGTAATTTACAAGTAGATTTGTTTATTCCACGGCGCGTGCCATTGAGTATTACATGTAAATACATTGAACACTTTACATTTCCCAAGGTAGTATGGGGTGGGTTTTTTTTTTTAGGTAATTACTTTGGCTACGCAGTGTAATAATTATACCCTTCACCCAGGAGAATGTGTTACTCAATCTAAAGTTTTACTCAACCTCTACGCAGGTATCTGACATTAATTATCTGATTCAACTGTAATATATAATCAGTGACCACATTGAACTTTCATCAGTTATCTGAAAAACTTTGAATTTTGATTGCAATTAGAATTTATTTAGAATGGCAGCCTACAATAAATGGATATCATTTTGCACTGAGAATGCTGAAGACGTTAGCAATTATATACGACTAATGAAGACAAGAAAAATTCTGCCCACTGTTGGGAATATTGTAGACTTAACAATTCCAGAGGAATATAAAGATTTGGATATGACCGAGGAAGAAAATGATGATTTGGCGTCGTATCTCATAACAACATATAAGAGTTTACAAAGAATAGACAGTTTAAGCGCGGACAGGGTGGGACAAGTGGTACTATTCGTAGCAGAGCGTGTTAAGGAGTCCGAGAGAAAGGGAGCAGCACCCGAAAAAAGAAAGACCAGGACAGGGAAACGCAAAATGGACGACGAAAAGACACAAAGAAAAAAGAGAAAATTAGAGGAGACCGGATCCAAAGAATTCACCTGCACATACTGTTTTGCGTAAGCAAATATCTATATTTAAAATCTAATATTTAATATCTAAAGAAATTGGTAGTTTGTTTGTTTCCTTGCGTTCACACATTTGTAATATTATTTCTTCTTATTTCAGTTATACAACCAAACGACGTGACAGGATAAAGAGGTACATGGATAAATGCCCGGCGGGTCCGAAGGATGCAAAGGAAAGGGAGGCCCACACAAGAAGATCAATTGAGAGCTTAGTTCAAGCTCATGAGGACTTTAATTTTTTAAATCCATATCTTCATTAATAACTTATTCATATTCATAACTTATTCATAATCATAATTTCCATAATCAAGTTAAATAATACATTTTTGATGATAAAAGTGACTGCTTAATTGACTATACAAATGTAAAGAAATTTGTTAATTTGGTCGTTTCATTACATTCACACATATTTCCTTCTTATTTCAGAATTTGGACTCATAATCAGGATACAGAGACACACTGAAAAAGCTAGGACGAAGGATGCCAAGGAGAGGGCGATCATTGTGACCTTAATGAGGACTTTATTCATTTGAATCCATATCACCAATTAAAATTATTCTTTTTCATCATTTAATGTCCATAATAAAGTAATGTATTTTTGACTGTAAATATACTAGCACAAATAATAAAATTGACTGTTCAATTCACTATACAATTTTCATTTATCCCTCAATTCCATTCTGTTGGATACGATTATGTTGACCCCAGTACGAAGAAAAAAAATATGCAAAAACATTGCTTTAGGGTAAATACTAAGACAACTAGATAGTATTTGTTGCGACAATATCTCAAACGGGCTAAACCCAAATTGAATTACGGTTTTGGACAGAAAATATTCATTATGCATCCTAGAATATTGTGCCTTACATATTCTTTCTCGTCTTGATGAGGCGAAAACAATGGTATAAAGAACATTGGGATATAATAATAAATAAAGAAATCAGCGACTAATAGCGAGAAATTGGATGGGAAAGCGAGCTGTAATCGACGGCCGCTCCCCTCCTCGGCAGATTATGTTTTTGATTTTGCTGCTGCCGAGAAAGCGAGCTGTCGTCGACGGCCGCTCCGCTCCTCGGCAGATTATCACTCTTCACACGGCTTTAAGAATTATAAGGGTGAAATGTATTATTGTTATTATCTATATAATCGAAAAATAAATTATATTTTCTATATTTGTGGTTTATTAATCATATTGTGATATTTGTGGTCAGCGTCAGGTAATTTACAAGTAGATTTGTTTATTCCACGGCGCGTGCCATTGAGTATTACATGTAAATATATTGAACACTTTACATTTCCCAAGGTAGTATGGGGTGTTGTTTTTTTTTTAGGTAATTACTTTGGCTACGCAGTGTAATAATTATACCCTTCACCCAGGAGAATGTGTTACTCAATCTAAAGTTTTACTCAACCTCTACGCAGGTATCTGACATTAATTATCTGATTCAACTGTAATATATAATCAGTGACCACATTGAACTTTCATCAGTTATCTGAAAAACTTTGAATTTTGATTGCAATTAGAATTTAATTAGAATGGCAGCCTACAATAAATGGATATCATTTTGCACTGAGAATGCTGAAGACGTTAGCAATTATATACGACTAATGAAGACAAGAAAAATTCTGCCCACTGTTGGGAATATTGTAGACTTAACAATTCCAGAGGAATATAAAGATTTGGATATGACCGAGGAAGAAAATGATGATTTGGCGTCGTATCTCATAACAACATATAAGAGTTTACAAAGAATAGACAGTTTAAGCGCGGACAGGGTGGGACAAGTGGTACTATTCGTAGCAGAGCGTGTTAAGGAGTCCGAGAGAAAGGGAGCAGCACCCGAAAAAAGAAAGACCAGGACAGGGAAACGCAAAATGGACGACGAAAAGACACAAAGAAAAAAGAGAAAATTAGAGGAGACCGGATCCAAAGAATTCACCTGCACATACTGTTTTGCGTAAGCAAATATCTATATTTAAAATCTAATATTTAATATCTAAAGAAATTGGTAGTTTGTTTGTTTCCTTGCGTTCACACATTTGTAATATTATTTCTTCTTATTTCAGTTATACAACCAAACGACGTGACAGGATAAAGAGGTCCATGGATAAATGCCCGGCGGGTCCGAAGGATGCAAAGGAAAGGGAGGCCCACACAAGAAGATCAATTGAGAGCTTAGTTCAAGCTCATGAGGACTTTAATTTTTTAAATCCATATCTTCATTAATAACTTATTCATATTCATAACTTATTCATAATCATAATTTCCATAATCAAGTTAAATAATACATTTTTGATGATAAAAGTGACTGCTTAATTGACTATACAAATGTAAAGAAATTTGTTAATTTGGTCGTTTCATTACATTCACACATATTTCCTTCTTATTTCAGAATTTGGACTCATAATCAGGATACAGAGACACACTGAAAAAGCTAGGACGAAGGACGCCAAGGAGAGGGCGATCATTGTGACCTTAATGAGGACTTTATTCATTTGAATCCATATCACCAATTAAAATTATTCTTTTTCATCATTTAATGTCCATAATAAAGTAATGCATTTTTGACTGTAAATATACTAGCACAAATAATAAAATTGACTGTTCAATTCACTATACAATTTTCATTTATCCCTCAATTCCATTCTGTTGGATACGATTATGTTGACCCCAGTACGAAGAAAAAAAATATGCAAAAACATTGCTTTAGGGTAAATACTAAGACAACTAGATAGTATTTGTTGCGACAATATCTCAAACGGGCTAAACCCAAATTGAATTACGGTTTTGGACAGAAAATATTCATTATGCATCCTAGAATATTGTGCCTTACATATTCTTTCTCGTCTTGATGAGGCGAAAACAATGGTATAAAGAACATTGGGATATAATAATAAATAAAGAAATCAGCGACTAATAGCGAGAAATTGGATGGGAAAGCGAGCTGTAATCGACGGCCGCTCCCCTCCTCGGCAGATTATGTTTTTGATTTTGCTGCTGCCGAGAAAGCGAGCTGTCGTCGACGGCCGCTCCGCTCCTCGGCAGATTATCACTCTTCACACGGCTTTAAGAATTATAAGGGTGAAATGTATTATTGTTATTATCTATATAATTGAAAAATAAATTATATTTTCTATATTTGTGGTTTATTAATCATATTGTGATATTTGTGGTCAGCGTCAGGTAATTTACAAGTAGATTTGTTTATTCCACGGCGCGTGCCATTGAGTATTACATGTAAATATATTGAACATTTTACATTTCCCAAGGTAGTATGGGGTGTTTTTTTTTTTTTTAGGTAATTACTTTGGCTACGCAGTGTAATAATTATACCCTTCACCCAGGAGAATGTGTTACTCAATCTAAAGTTTTACTCAACCTCTACGCAGGTATCTGACATTCATTATCTGATACAACTGTAATATATATTCAGTGACCACATTCAACTTTCATCAGTTATCTGAAAAACTTTGAATTTTGATTGCAATTAGAATTTATTTAGAATGGCAGCCTACAATAAATGGATATCATTTTGCACTGAGAATGCTGAAGACGTTAGCAATTATATACGACCAATGAAGACAAGAAAAATTCTGCCCACTGTTGGGAATATTGTAGACTTAACAATTCCAGAGGAATATAAAGATTTGGATATGACCGAGGAAGAAAATGATGATTTGGCGTCGTATCTCATAACAACATATAAGAGTTTACAAAGAATAGACAGTTTAAGCGCGGACAGGGTGGGACAAGTGGTACTATTCGTAGCAGAGCGTGTTACGGAGGCCGAGAGACAGGGAGCAGCACCCGAAAAAAGAAAGACCAGGACAGGGAAACGCAAAATGGACGACGAAAAGACACAAAGAAAAAGAGTAAATTAGAGGAGACCGGATCCAAAGAATTCACCTGCACATACTGTTTTGCGTAAGTAAATATCTATATTTAATTAAAATCTAATATTTAATATCTAAAGAAATTGGTAGTTTGTTTGTTTCCTTGCGTTCACACATTTGTAATATTATTTCTTCTTATTTCAGCTATACAACCAAACGACGTGACAGGATAAAGAGGCACATGGATAAATGCCCGGCGGGTCCGAAGGATGTAAAGGAGAGGGAGGCCCACACAAGAAGATCAATTGAGAGCTTAGTTCAAGCTCATGAGGACTTTAATTTTTTAAATCCATATCTTCATTAATAACTTATTCATAATCATAATTTCCATAATCAAGTTAAATAATACATTTTTGATAATAAAAGTGACTGCTTAATTGACTATACAAAATGTAAAGAAATTTGTTCATTTGGTCGTTTCATTACATTCACACATATTTCCTTCTTATTTCAGAATTTGGACTCATAATCAGGATACAGAGACACACGCAAAAAGCTAGGACGAAGGATGCCAAGGAGAGGGCGATCATTGTGACCTTAATGAGGACTTTTATTATTTGAATCCACATCACCAATTAAAATTATTCTTTTTCATCATTTAATGTCCATAATAAAGTAATGCATTTTTGACTGTAAATATACTAGCACAAATAATAAAATTGACTGTTCAATTGACTATACAATTTTCATTTATCCCTCAATTCCATTGTGTTGGATACGATTATGTTGACCCCAGCACGAAGAAAAAAAATATGCAAAAACATTGCTTTAGGGTAAATACTAAGACAACTAGATAGTATTTGTTGCGACAATATCTCAAACGGGCTAAACCCAAATTGAATTACGGTTTTGGACAGAAAATATTCATTATGCATCATAGAATATTGTGCCTTACATATTCTTTCTCGTCTTGATGAGGCGAAAACAATGGTATAAAGAACATTGAGATATAATAATAAATAAAGAAATCAGCGACTAATAGCGAGAAATTGGATGGGAAAGCGAGCTGTAATCGACGGCCGCTCCCCTCCTCGGCAGATTATGTTTTTGATTTTGCTGCTGCCGAGAAAGCGAGCTGTCGTCGACGGCCGCTCCGCTCCTCGGCAGATTATCACTCTTCACACGGCTTTAAGAATTATAAGGGTGAAATGTATTATTGTTATTATCTATATAATCGAAAAATAAATTATATTTTCTATATTTGTGGTTTATTAATCATATTGTGATATTTGTGGTCAGGTAATTTACAAGTAGATTTGTTTATTCCACGGCGCGTGCCATTGAGTATTACATGTAAATATATTGAACACTTTACATTTCCCAAGGTAGTATGGGGTGGTTTTTTTTAGGTAATTACTTTGGCTAGGCAGTGTAATAATTATACCCTTCACCCAGGAGAATGTGTTACTCAATCTAAAGTTTTACTCAACCTCTACGCAGGTATCTGACATTCATTATCTGATACAACTGTAATATATATTCAGTGACCACATTCAACTTTCATCAGTTATCTGAAAAACTTTGAATTTTGATTGCAATTAGAATTGATTTAGAATGGCAGCCTACAATAAATGGATATCATTTTGCACTGAGAATGCTGAAGACGTTAGCAATTATATACGACTAATGAAGACAAGAAAAATTCTGCCCACTGTTGGGAATATTGTAGATTTAACAATTCCAGAGGAATATAAAGATTTGGATATGACCGAGGAAGAAAATGATGATTTGGCGTCGTATCTCATAACAACATATAAGAGTTTACAAAGAATAGACAGTTTAAGCGCGGACAGGGTGGGACAAGTGGTACTATTCGTAGCAGAGCGTGTTAAGGAGTCCGAGAGACAGGGAGCAGCACCCGAAAAAAGAAAGACCAGGACAGGGAAACGCAAAATGGACGAAGAAAAGACACAAAGAAAAAAGAGAAAATTAGAGGAGACCGGATCCAAAGAATTCACCTGCACATACTGTTTTGCGTAAGCAAATATCTATATTTAATTAAAATCTAATATTTAATATCTAAAGAAACTGGTAGTTTGTTTCCTTGCGTTCACACATTTGTAATATTATTTCTTCTTATTTCAGCTATACAACCAAACGACGTGACAGGATAAAGAGGCACATGGATAAATGCCCGGCGGGTCCGAAGGATGCAAAGGAGAGGGAGGCCCACACAAGAAGATCAATTGAGAGCTTAGTTCAAGCTCATGAGGACTTTAATTTTTTAAATCCATATCTTCATTAATAACGTATTCATAACTTATTCATAATCATAATTTCCATAATCAAGTTAAATAATACATTTTTGATAATAAAAGTGACTGCTTAATTGACTATACAAAATGTAAAGAAATTTGTTCATTTGGTCGTTTCATTACATTCACACATATTTCCTTCTTATTTCAGAATTTGGACTCATAATCAGGATACAGAGACACACTGAAAAAGCTAGGACGAAGGATGCCAAGGAGAGGGCGATCATTGTGACCTTAGTGATGACTTTAATCATTTGAATCCATATCACCAATTAAAATTATTCTTTTTCATCATTTAATGTCCATAATAAAGTAATGCATTTTTGACTGTAAATATACTAGCACAAAAAATAAAATAGACAGTTCAATTGACTATACAATTTTCATTTATCCCTCAATTCCATTCTGTTGGATACGATTATGTTAACCCCAGTACGAAGAAATAAAATATGCAAAAACATTGCTTTAGGGTAAATACTAAGACAACTAGATAGTATTTGTTGCGACAATATCTCAAACGGGCTAAACCCAAATTGAATTACGGTTTTGGACAGAAAATATTCATTATGCATCACAGAATATTGTGCCTTACATATTCTTTCTCGTCTTGATGAGGCGAAAACAATGGTATAAAGAACATTGAGATATAATAATAAATAAAGAAATCAGCGACTAATAGCATTACAGTGATTTATCGAAAATGGCTAAGTTTAAATCACACAGGTTTTGGACAGAAAATATTCATTATGCATCATAGAATATTGTGCCTTACATATTCTTTCTCGTCTTGATGAGGCGAAAACAATGGTATAAAGAACATTGAGATATAATAATAAATAAAGAAATCAGCGACTAATAGCGAGAAATTGGATGGGAAAGCGAGCTGTAATCGACGGCCGCTCCCCTCCTCGGCAGATTATGTTTTTGATTTTGCTGCTGCCGAGAAAGCGAGCTGTCGTCGACGGCCGCTCCACTCCTCGGCAGATTATCACTCTTCACACGGCTTTAAGAATTATAAGGGTGAAATGTATTATTGTTATTATCTATATAATCGAAAAATAAATTATATTTTCTATATTTGTGGTTTATTAATCATATTGTGATATTTGTGGTCAGCGTCAGGTAATTTACAAGTAGATTTGTTTATTCCACGGCGCGTGCCATTGAGTATTACATGTAAATATATTGAACACTTTACATTTCCCAAGGTACTATGGGGTGTTTTTGTTTAGGTAATTACTTTGGCTAGGCAGTGTAATAATTATACCCTTCACCCAGGAGAATGTGTTACTCAATCTAAAGTTTTATTCAACCTCTACGCAGGTATCTGACATTCATTATCTGATTCAACTGTAATATATATTCAGTGACCACATTCAACTTTCATCAGTTATCTGAAAAACTTTGAATTTTGATTGCAATTAGAATTGATTTAGAATGGCAGCCTACAATAAATGGATATCATTTTGCACTGAGAATGCTGAAGACGTTAGCAATTATATACGACTAATGAAGACAAGAAAAATTCTGCCCACTGTTGGGAATATTGTAGACTTAACAATTCCAGAGGAATATAAAGATTTGGATATGACCGAGGAAGAAAATGATGATTTGGCGTCGTATCTCATAACAACATATAAGAGTTTACAGAGAATAGACAGTTTAAGCGCGGACAGAGTGGGACAAGTGGTACTATTCGTAGCAGAGCGTGTTAAGGAGTCCGAGAGACAGGGAGCAGCACCCGAAAAAAGAAAGACCAGGACAGGGAAACGCACAATGGACGAAGAAAAGACACAAAGAAAAAAGAGAAAATTAGAGGAGACCGGATCCAAAGAATTCACCTGCACATACTGTTTTGCGTAAGCAAATAAAATCTAAAGAAATTGGTAGTTTGTTTCCTTGCGTTCACACATTTGTAATATTATTTCTTCTTATTTCAGCTATACAACCAAACGACGTGACAGGATAAAGAGGCACATGGATAAATGCCCGGCGGGTCCGAAGGATGTAAAGGAGAGGGAGGCCCACACAAGAAGATCAATTGAGAGCTTAGTTCAAGCTCATGAGGACTTTAATTTTTTAAATCCATATCTTCATTAATAACTTATTCATAATCATAATTTCCATAATCAAGTTAAATAATACATTTTTGATAATAAAAGTGACTGCTTAATTGACTATACAAAATGTAAAGAAATTTGTTCATTTGGTCGTTTCATTACATTCACACATATTTCCTTCTTATTTCAGAATTTGGACTCATAATCAGGATACAGAGACACACGCAAAAAGCTAGGACGAAGGATGCCAAGGAGAGGGCGATCATTGTGACCTTAATGAGGACTTTTATTATTTGAATCCACATCACCAATTAAAATTATTCTTTTTCATCATTTAATGTCCATAATAAAGTAATGCATTTTTGACTGTAAATATACTAGCACAAATAATAAAATTGACTGTTCAATTGACTATACAATTTTCATTTATCCCTCAATTCCATTGTGTTGGATACGATTATGTTGACCCCAGCACGAAGAAAAAAAATATGCAAAAACATTGCTTTAGGGTAAATACTAAGACAACTAGATAGTATTTGTTGCGACAATATCTCAAACGGGCTAAACCCAAATTGAATTACGGTTTTGGACAGAAAATATTCATTATGCATCATAGAATATTGTGCCTTACATATTCTTTCTCGTCTTGATGAGGCGAAAACAATGGTATAAAGAACATTGAGATATAATAATAAATAAAGAAATCAGCGACTAATAGCGAGAAATTGGATGGGAAAGCGAGCTGTAATCGACGGCCGCTCCCCTCCTCGGCAGATTATGTTTTTGATTTTGCTGCTGCCGAGAAAGCGAGCTGTCGTCGACGGCCGCTCCACTCCTCGGCAGATTATCACTCTTCACACGGCTTTAAGAATTATAAGGGTGAAATGTATTATTGTTATTATCTATATAATCGAAAAATAAATTATATTTTCTATATTTGTGGTTTATTAATCATATTGTGATATTTGTGGTCAGCGTCAGGTAATTTACAAGTAGATTTGTTTATTCCACGGCGCGTGCCATTGAGTATTACATGTAAATATATTGAACACTTTACATTTCCCAAGGTACTATGGGGTGTTTTTGTTTAGGTAATTATTTTGGCTAGGCAGTGTAATAATTATACCCTTCACCCAGGAGAATGTGTTACTCAATCTAAAGTTTTACTCAACCTCTACGCAGGTATCTGACATTCATTATCTGATTCAACTGTAATATATATTCAGTGACCACATTCAACTTTCATCAGTTATCTGAAAAACTTTGAATTTTGATTGCAATTAGAATTGATTTAGAATGGCAGCCTACAATAAATGGATATCATTTTGCACTGAGAATGCTGAAGACGTTAGCAATTATATACGACTAATGAAGACAAGAAAAATTCTGCCCACTGTTGGGAATATTGTAGATTTAACAATTCCAGAGGAATATAAAGATTTGGATATGACCGAGGAAGAAAATGATGATTTGGCGTCGTATCTCATAACAACATATAAGAGTTTACAAAGAATAGACAGTTTAAGCGCGGACAGGGTGGGACAAGTGGTACTATTCGTAGCAGAGCGTGTTAAGGAGTCCGAGAGACAGGGAGCAGCACCCGAAAAAAGAAAGACCAGGACAGGGAAACGCAAAATGGACGAAGAAAAGACACAAAGAAAAAAGAGAAAATTAGACGAGACCGGATCCAAAGAATTCACCTGCACATACTGTTTTGCGTAAGCAAATATCTATATTTAATTAAAATCTAATATTTAATATCTAAAGAAATTGGTAGTTTGTTTGTTTCCTTGCGTTCACACATTTGTAATATTATTTCTTCTTATTTCAGCTATACAACCAAACGACGTGACAGGATAAAGAGGCACATGGATAAATGCCCGGCGGGTCCGAAGGATGTAAAGGAGAGGGAGGCCCACACAAGAAGATCAATTGAGAGCTTAGTTCAAGCTCATGAGGACTTTAATTTTTTAAATCCATATCTTCATTAATAACTTATTCATAATCATAATTTCCATAATCAAGTTAAATAATACATTTTTGATAATAAAAGTGACTGCTTAATTGACTATACAAAATGTAAAGAAATTTGTTCATTTGGTCGTTTCATTACATTCACACATATTTCCTTCTTATTTCAGAATTTGGACTCAAAATCAGGATACAGAGACACACGCAAAAAGCTAGGACGAAGGATGCCAAGGAGAGGGCGATCATTGTGACCTTAATGAGGACTTTAATTATTTGAATCCATATCACCAATTAAAATTATTCTTTTTCATCATTTAATGTCCATAATAAAGTAATGCATTTTTGACTGTAAATATACTAGCACAAATAATAAAATTGACTGTTCAATTGACTATACAATTTTCATTTATCCCTCAATTCCATTGTGTTGGATACGATTATGTTGACCTCAGTACGAAAAAAACAAATATGTAAAAACATTGCTTTAGGGTAAATACTAAGACAACTAGATAGTATTTGTTGCGACAATATCTCAAACGGGCTAAACCCAAATTGAATTACGGTTTTGGACAGAAAATATTCATTATGCATCATAGAATATTGGGTCTTACATATTCTTTCTCGTCTTGATGAGGCGAAAACAATGGTATAAAGAACATTGAGATATAATAATAAATAAAGAAATCAGCCCCTAATAGCATTACAGTGATTTATCGAAAATGGCCAAGTTTAAATCACACAGGTTTGGGACAGAAAATATTCATTATTCATCCTAGAATATTGTGCCTTACATATTCTTTCTCGTCTTGATGAGGCGAAAAAAAATGATATAAGGAACATTAAGATATGTTAACAAATAAAGAAATCAGCCTCTAATAGCAATACAGTGATTTATCGAAAATCGAAAGGTTTTGGGCATAAAATAAGCATGCTTTTGGTATCATATTGTTGTTATAAATAAAAAATGGCGTCGTCCAGTGAGGGCGCCCAAGAGTCGCCTGAGAGTGATATTCGTGAAATACAGAATTGTGGAGCCAGTCTCCTGCCCGTAAGTAGTCAAGATTCACAATTTAGATGTGTACTATCAGAAAATCAGGGTATTTCCAACACCGATTTTGCGTACTGTCCTCAAAACACAGACTTTGTGTAAGCAGTCACTAATGGCTTATGTGGTAGTATGAGTGACACTCACTCTACATTGGAGTCTAAAGAAACATATTGCCCAAATGACTATACATCGCTTGATCATGTACTTCAAAATCTCCCCAGAGACTTATATGTGCAAAAACTTCTAGAGATGACATCGAACAACGAACAGCTAATTATAGAATATAGATATGCACTACTTGTGAAAGCAAAAAATATGCAGGGGTGTCCAACGGGTAAACTTATTACCAGAAAAACAACCAAAAATAACAGTAGTTCCGCTAAATATGCTAGAGACTGTTTTGCGCTTTACTTGTTCTGCAACGGTGATAGTTCACATATATCTGACGTGTTTAATAAATCAAAACAAGATCATTACAATGAGTTCCCAACTCAATCGCCTATCGCTAACTCAAGTATTATTGCAGCGAGTGACCAAACTTGAGGAAACACAGGCCAGCTATGTCAAGACAATAGAGTCTCTCAAAAGATCAATAAACGACTTGAAATCAGAAAATACAACGATTACAGATACAACCAAAAAAATGCAATCAGATTTTGTTTCACACGCAACACGATGCGAGACTTCTCGCAAAAACACCAATGCACACTTGAAGAAACTTGATGGTCTTGATTTCACTGAGTACCAAGTTGTGAGCAAGAAAATGAATGACGAACTATCAAGAGTATCTAAAGTATGTGTTAACTTACAGAAACAAATTTCAAACACAAAAATCGTATGCTTCAGCTATTTCCCCGCAGAGAACCCCTCATTAATCCGAGGTGGAATTTAAAGGGACAAGCTGAACGAACAAGCTAACTGTACCTATGCAGTCAGTGCTGATTGTTCCGTTATGCACCAGCCCACACATGCCAACAGTAAACATGACCCTCTCGAAACAATGAGACCGAATACACAAGACTCGTCCAATCGCTCAGACAAATACGACCCAGTCGTTGGAAAATAGACTGCTACAAATGCCACAAATCAGTACACGTCTATAGACGAGAAAACAACGCACGACAACTCTCGTCAACACAAGAGTAACCTCATACCAGACTCATGTTCTTTGTCGTCCGAGAGTGTTCAATTATCTGATCAACCTTCTAGCAACACAAATAACGCAAGTCGACAATATAGTTCTACAGTAACGGGTGTTACAGAGCCTAAAAAAACATCTCCTGAAATGTCACCACTCAACGATGACGACATCTTTGAAGGCGTCACCTATAGACGCAATGCGAGGTACTGTATATCGGGAATCGGCAACAGATCTACGCAACCAGGAATGCTAAACTTCCTCAAGCGAAAATCTGTTTCCCATTGTGTATTTTTTAAACCGAAGCATCCTGGATCCCGCCGTAACGCAAAAATAAATGCATCACCGTCGGACGCCCAAACCGTGGAATCTCCTGGATTTTGGCAGCGTGGAATCTCCTGTCGTTTGTGGTTGAGTGAAAAGGACTGGGAATCAAAGATATCGAAAAGTAAACCTGCTGAAAATGGTACATGTATTTCCGAGGAAGAAGACTGGGAAACCGAACAGTCTTGACTCTTTCGCTCTTCAATAAAAAGTGTCTTGTCCTCTCATTAAAATGTCTCAATCCATAAATATCTTGACTTGGAACATTCGTGGAGTCATATCGTCTTCACTTTGCTTAGCTGCGCTCTTAGCAAAAACAAATTGTGATGTTGCAATAATAACAGAACATTAACTGAAATCAAGCAGTGTAAATTACCTGGATACTATATATGCAGATTATTGTAGTATTACACGTATAGAAAAACCTATTAATACTACCCTTACCGACATTTGTCACTTTTGGGGTAAAGGTGGAGTAAGTATAATGTACAAGAAAAACATACAGTTCTCAGTTGCCGAAATTATTGACATTAACTCTTCTCGCATTGTTGGCGTAGAACTCAAACGCAACAATAGAAAATCATTGTTTATTTTTGGTGCATATCTTCCGTCGGATAGCAATACACAATCCTATTTAGACGAGATAAATTTGCTTGAAGCCTTATATAACCACTATTCTGA
Organism: Ostrea edulis; assembly: GCF_947568905.1. Taxonomy (NCBI): domain Eukaryota; kingdom Metazoa; phylum Mollusca; class Bivalvia; order Ostreida; family Ostreidae; genus Ostrea; species Ostrea edulis. Next base: position 45,249,770 of record NC_079171.1, on the reverse strand, counting down.
GTATGGTGACGTGCTTATTGGAGGTGACTTCAATGCCAGTCTTAATACCAAAGACTATTTGCGTTGCAATTTGCATAAATCAAAAGTTTTAAAAGACTTTATTACTCGAAGCGACCTAGCATGCCCTGATACTGACTTCAAAACAACTGGTTCGAACTACACTTTCAATACGACACGCATTACATTAGACTATATTATCTGCAGCAGAACTCTGTGCAATTATGTAGTAAACTATCATGTTCTTAAAGAGGGTTCTTTCAGCTCTACTTCTGACCATCTACCAATTTGTATGGAACTACAAACCGACATTAAAACACATGTTCTATGTAAACCATCTGTGTCGCTTCCAGCCTGGCATAAAGCAAAACCAGATCAAATTAGGGACTACGACAAATATATCCATAACCATGCAGACTTTCTGGAGAGAAGTATGGAAACTATCGAAGAACTCGACATGTTCTGCCAAGAGTTTAACTCTGTACTACACTCTGCAGCGTCGCAGTTTATCCCTACTGCAAAGTACAAACCCTTTTAAAGGCCAGAATGGACCCCTAAAGTAAAATCGTTGCACGACATTGAGCGTCAAATGCGAAGGGTGTGGATAAATGAAGGTCGCCCTCGAGGAATGATACACAACTCCTACAAAAATTACAAACGAGCGAAACGAAACTTCCGGAACAAACTAAGCGATGAACACGATCGATACATGCCTGGCGTCTTTAAGGACATAGATGAATCATCAGAGTGTGATGTTCGCCTGTTCTGGAAGTTAATCAGACGATTAAAACCACGTTCCTCTCGCACCTATCCCGTCATTGAGTATAATGGCGAGCAGTTCGATGACACCCCCCCCCCCCCCTGGCGTCTCTTTTGCATTTGCGAAGCATTTCTCAGAGACATTTATAATCCCAAAGAAAACTCAAATTACGATTCTGACTTCCTCACTTCAATTGAAAACCGCTTTAGCGAACTCGAACGTGCCTCATGTTCATCAAATGCTGGTTTCACAAGAGGTCCTGCGACTGTCGACGAAATACATAACATAATTCGCAATCTCAAACACAGAAACGCACCCGGTCTCGATCTCATTCAAAATGAACATTTTATTCATGGCGGTATACATCTAGCAAGATGCATCACTCACCTTTTCAACGCAATCCTGGAAGTTGGGTACGTCCCATCCTGTTGGAAAAAAGACTTGATTGTACCCATCTATAAAGGCAACAACAAACCTCGGAAATCTCCAGACAGTTACAGACCAATTGCCCTCCTCCCTTGCGTGTTTAAAATGTTTGAAAAGTTCTTCTTATTAGGAGTTATGAGATTGATCACTGTTCGTTATCTTCACCTTGCATACAGACAAATTCCATTTCCTTGTTCTCAACAAGGATTCCAGCAAAAAGTTGGGTGTCTAACAGCTTCTTTTAATCTGCAGGAGACTGTTTTTCATATCATTGAACACAATAGTTCTGTTTTTTGTTGCTTTTTTGGACACAAAAAAGCCTTTGATACGGTAAGGAGGCTCGGTCTCATGTGCAAACTATTCAAACTTGGAATATCGGGCACTATGTTTTCCCTAATAAATGACTGTCACTCCAACACACACTTCTCCGTTGTAGTTAACCAGATCAGATCACAGTGGTTTCGGGTATCACAAGGCGTCCGACAGGGAGGTGTTCTCTCCACTTTCTTGTATCTCGTATTCATAGATGATCTACATTTAGAGATTCAAAATCTAAGTTCAAACATTGGCGTCTTCAATATCCAAAGCTCAAACCCTACCTTGGCAGATGACATTTGTGTTATTGCTCTCACTCCACGAGAGCTTCAGAAAATCCTAGATAACATTTTCCAATACTCCGTACGCTGGCGGTTTACCTTTAATGCTGCAAAATCCAACGTTCTTTATTTTCATCAAAAAGGTTGTAATCCCGCTGACACTTTCAGCTGGCATCTTGGTAAAGAACCTATTGAACCTTCCAATTCATACAATCATCTTGGAATTCTCTTAAGCTCTAATTTTGACCCAGGCAAAAGAACATCTAATGCTTGCAGGAAAGGACGACAAACATTTTTCGCTCTTAAAACGTCCGACCAGCTGAACCCCATCACGGTTGCCAAACTCTATAAAAAAAGTTGTTCTACCATCGGTTCTTTATGGATGCGAGCTATGGTGCGATCTTCGGGCAAAAGACATTAAGTCACTTAACACATTTCAACATTCCGTCGCAAAACATGTTATGGGACTGCCCCAACATACTAGATCAGACATGTGCGAAAGCCTTCTAGGTCTCCTACCAATTACAGCAGAGATCGACATCAAGAAATTGCAATTCTTTGGTCGTCTCTGTGAACTCAACACAACATACCTTACAAAGCGTATATTCATCATCTGTCTGTTTTCCTACTTGTTCAATCCCAGTACTAAGCATGATGGGTTTATTCAGGACATCACTCTCATACTGTTGAAATACAACATGTATCACGTGTTAACCGAGTACCTCGCAAATGGATTCTTCCCCAACAAGTCACAGTGGAAAATATCCGTGAAATCTTCCGTCATATCGTTTCACTCTTCATCTAGATGCAACCGAATGCTTGCCGACCCTGACTTCGTTCAATTTAACATTCTCTGCGCAGACAAACCACCTAAACATCTATGGGTTATTCCAGATAATATTCAAGGCATTGTTCTGTGTAAATTCATTGTGAAACTATGGACCCTCCTAAACACACCACCGGAATCGTGTTGCCTCTGTGCAAAAAGTTTTACGAACGTGTTCGAGTACATTACTACAGTCTGCCCTGAAACATCCCTGTATCGCAATGCCTGGTGGGAAACTGTGATTGAGGACTACGACATCTCACTAGGCGCTGAGTTATCTGGACTGTCGCAGAATGACTTATATTTGTTTCTTCTCGGTGCGAGAGGCTAACTACCTCACTCTCGGACTATGACTGCCCAGGACTCCATCGTTTTAACTTTCGATTTAAATAAGACGTGGCAGCGGCGTATTACAGAAAAACAACAGCGTCCTCATAATGTTCCATGTAGCCCATGTGCATTAACTCTATTGCAAACTTACGTGCAAATGTATTTGTATTTAACCTGATATTCCTTACATTATGTTTATTTTCATATTATCTTTTGCACATATGTACAAATTAGCACTTATTTAAAGCTACATGTTTTGATTTTGTATCACACGAATCTCCATTGGGAGTAAAGAAAGAATGAATAAAAAGGTGCGATACCCCCGTTAGAGTAATTAATTAATTAGTAAATCTCCATTTTGAGTGAATGTAATTTTTTGAGTGAGAAACAAATGACATGTAGGTAACATATTTATGACGACTGAAATGAAATCTATCATTTATGAATTATTGGTCTTGGAATTGAAAAGCTGAAACTTCAGAAAATGGAATTCGCAAGAAGAAACGAAATCTACGAGTACATGATTGAGACAATCGAGAGGATGAAACTTATTCTTGAAGTGGAGTTTATTGTGTTGTTTATTCTTCTGTGGGTGTGTTTAGTGATCATTTGCTGCAATGTAGGAAAACAAAGACAAAGAAAGAACAGGGTAATTTACCGGAGGAACATAAGAATTACGGACAGAGAACGGCTTAATGTGTTAAAGAATTATGGAGGACATTCTCTGACAACCGTAAGAGAAACAGTTGTTTGACTGCTTAACAAACAAATGACATGTAGGTAACATATTTATGACGACTGAAATGAAATCTATCATTTATGAAGTATTGGTCTTGGAATTGAAAAGCTGAAACTTCAGAAAATGGAATTCGCAAGAAGAAACGAAATCTATGAGTACATGATTGAGACAATCGAGAGGATGAAACTTATTCTTGAAGTGGAGTTTATTGTGTTGTTTATTCTTCTGTGGGGGTGTTTAGTGATCATTTGCTGCAATGTAGGAAAACAAAACAAAGAAAGAACAGGGTAATTTACCGGAGGAACATAAGAATTACGGACAGAGAACGGCTTAATGTGTTAAAGAATTATGGAGGACATTCTCTGACAACCGTAAGAGAAACAGTTGTTTGACTGCTTAACAAACAAATGACATGTAGGTAACATATTTATGACGACTGAAATGAAATCTATCATTTATGAAGTATTGGTCTTGGAATTGAAAAGCTGAAACTTCAGAAAATGGAACTCGCAAGAAGAAACGAAATCTATGAGTACATGATTGAGACAATCGAGAGGATGAAACTTATTCTTGAAGTGGAGTTTATTGTGTTATTTATTCTTCTGTGAATGTGTTTAGTGATCATTTGCTGCAATGTAGGAAAACAAAGACAAAGAAAGAACAGGGTGATTTACCGGAGGAACATAAGAATTACGGACAGAGAACGGCTTAATGTGTTAAAGAATTATGGAGGACATTCTCTGACAACCGTAAGAGAAACAGTTGTTTGACTGTTTAACGCTACTTAATGATAATTAAAAAATAAATCATGAATTTTGAAATCTCTTTGTATTGTTATGTTATCAAAGTAGTTATAGCGTAAATGTTGACCAGAAGATATTTTTCCTTTGGAAATATGAGTTAAATACCGTTTCTTCCATAATAATCGTACCCGCAATCGTAAACTATTTGATAAGGTAACATGTCCGATGGGAATATCAATTAAAGTGTGCAAGTGAGAACTTGTTTGACATGTTCACGAATTTACTATGGTGTTGACCGGAAGGCACGTATTAACGCTGGTTATCAAAATCATTATACTTGCAGCCGAGGAGTACCTTTACGCATTAATAAGTTTTGCATACTTTAAAAGGAAGACTAAAGTATAGATCGTCAGTTGACAGTTGTCATCTAACTGGAGAACTGAATTGGATGCTTTGCAGCCAGATATACCTATACCTGCTACCAGATTATATTGCTCTCAGACCTCAGGATCTTTTTCATTTTTCTAAAAGTTTTAAATACGTTTAAATTCTTTTCATTTTAGTATTTTTACTATCTTAAATTGTGTTGTGGTTTTGGAATTTTATCATGGAATTTTCAAGCTATACACTGTTTTTTTTGGTTGTGTTGGCAGTTTTTGCAATTCCTATGTCGGCCGAAGATCGGGTAACGCCCCAGGATCGGTTTTACGGCAACATAGGGGTGTTTCTGGAGGACATGGGGACCATTGTGCCGTCTTCGTCTTTTTTGGCATCATAGCTTTGTGATTAGCCTACCGAAAACGGACATAGTGGCCCCATTTTTATGTCATCAAATCCCTGACACACAAAATGCCCTCGGAAACGTGTGTGGTCGCTATGGCGGCCACCCACTGCAAAAATTCATTACAACTTTGGAGGACGATTTAATGCGCTCAATCAACGACCTTTCTTCCTTCATTTCTCAAAGTCTTTCTCATTTTTCAGTTCTACCCCGAAAACGACGCTCGGCACCATTGTCCTTCATAGAAAGTCTATCAAATCTCTTTTTGGAACGGCAACTGTTGAAGATTTGGCAATAGTCACCAGGCGTGTCAACGCTCTTATCAACGCGAACCGGAATCTATCTAAGGCAATTTTGGTCCACAGGCCGCGGTTGAAATCGTTCATGGAGATATAGAATTCGCGATACAACAACATGAAGGACATGATAAATGTTACACGGAAATCCTTAGACGGACTGAACATCAACTTCAATACAACCTCTGAGGAAATGCGGGAAAAACAAGAACTTCTGATCTTAACGTTTTTCGTGCAAAACATTACTTACGCGTTCAAGAATGAAATAAGTAAGCTTCGCGACGCCATCAATGAATTAAGAAATGGTTACATCTCAGAACTTTTAATTTCAGATGAGGACTTCCAGTCAGCACTGGACAAAATTGTGGAGAAATCAACTGATGGGATGAGCCTACGACACAGCGACGTTACTTTCTACAGACAACAAGGATCCTTCATAGCGCGATTGCGACGCGAAACGGGAAATTTGGGTAACAGTGAAATTTTCCGTCGGAATACAAAGTGTGGATAAGTTATTTAGAGTTGTTTCTTTTCCAATTCCCGCAGGTAAGGGTTCTACGCATGCGTCAGAAATATTAGACATGGCAGACTACATCATCGAACGTACATCAACAACAGAAGGAAATTTCTATTCAACGGTTTCGAGTTTTGATATGACCGCGACTTGTAGGAGGATGGGTTCCTTTCATCGCGAATGCTTGCTGGAACCGGTCTTCCAGAGAATTGAAGTTACAAAGACTTGCATTTCCGGAATTTTGAGGGACAACGCACGCGATATCCACGATTACTGCCAATTCAAGTTTCTGAAGGATTTCCCCTCTTATTCCCCTAGTGAAAAATGACGTTACTGTAATGAGGCGGAAACTTATTTCATTGAAATGTAAGGACAAGAGAAGATATATAGATGGCTGTGGTTTTTGTAAGTTGACAATTCCGTGTGGGTGCGAAATTTGGGAAAAGGACTTAATCATCATCCCGGCTTCTTCCGCGGACTGCACCGACAGATATGATGAAAACCCGGAATATCATCACCTTTTAAATTTAATTGCGACGAGGGATTATTCGGATTCAGCAATAAAGCATGTTTTTACAGCCAGTCAATTATGGGATAAAGAAATGGAAAATAAAATGCCCGCGATCAATTTCCATGAGAGCGCCTACCAACATCTTTTGGCTGTGGACGTAAAAAATAAGTACTTGTTGGATGAAGTTCTGGGGAAGGTAAGAAACAATGAAAAGGTATAGTCTAATTTAGGACAGGCATTATTGCAGGGAGAAATCTTCATCCCAGATATATTATCGGACCTTGAATGTTCTGACAATACTATAATTTATTTTAATGGTATTAAACATTACTTCGTTGTATTCTCGTGTTGTTATGATAGATTAGGGAGGAGAATTTTAAGAAAAATGTACTAAGTTCAAATTTGATTTTCTCCTCCAGTAGAATTAAGATATGTAAAAATATTGATGAACACATTAATTATTTTTTGTTAGATTCCAGGTGGGCTGATAGAAGCAGGGTCCACGTCCCCAGCCTGGGTTGTGATACATGTTTAGACACCTGGTAGACAGGTGAAAACATATATCACAAGAAGTTGCTTCTCATAATTTTGTTTATTAAATGTAAAAGCTTATGCTTCATTTACAGAGAACCTCAACAATAAAAATGACTACCTATTTGCCTGTGAAATTCTTATCTATTGCTCAATTTCATCATGCTTGCTATCATGGTCTTCGTCTCGTTGAGACGGGGAAAACGGTGTAAGAAACATTGCTCTAGTATGTACAATAAGACAATCACCCTCTAAAAGAATTGCAATTTACTCATCGACAAAAAAGTGTAAGTCCAAATCCTACCGTTTTCATGTCAGAATTTTTTTTATCTTTTGGACTACCATAAATCTGATGACATATTCTTTCTTCTCTCAACGAGACGAACAATTTGATGTAAAGATATTGGGTTTTAGTATCAATAATAAGGCAATCACCCCGTAAGAGGACGACTTTTCAACAACCATTCAACCAAATCCATGGGCATTTGTGACACAGGGTCCAGAATGCATCAACGACGGCACCATCATAGACATACAAAATAGACATACAAAATCCGAAAAGCTGGACTGTGGCATCATAAACTTATACCAGACATACAAGTGCCGAAAAGCTGGACTGTGACATCATAAACTTATAACAGACATACAAATGCCGAAAAGCTGGACTGTGGCATCAAACTTATACCAGACATACAAATGCCGAATAGCTGGACTGTGACATCATAAACTTATACCAGACATACAAATGCCGAAAAGCTGGACTGTGACATCATAAACTTATACCAGAAATTAATTAGGACATAATACCCAGAAATCGGCGGTTAAGAAGATACACGCTCACCATGGTATGAACAGAAGACAAATGGAAATACGCGCCCTCGTTCAGAACTATTCAGAATGAGCTCATCACGCTGGACAAGATCACTGGGTGACTTCCAATGAATGTGACGACACTGTAACACTCTATGTGACAGCTGTGTTGCGAAAAGACCCCGTTGCCAGATTCTTTGAAAAGCTAAATATATATAAATATACAGACAAGAAAGACAACGAAATAGTTTCAAGCAAGGTGAAGATAGCAAACAGTGATCAATCTCATAACTCCCACAAGCAATACAAAATAGATAGTTGGGCAAACACGGACCCCTGGACACACCAGAGGTGGTATCAGGTGCCTAGGAGGAGTAAGCATCCCCTGTTGACCGGTCACACCCGCACAAGTTTTACATGGAAGATGTGGTAGGTGGAATGTGCATTCTCCAAACCAGAAATATATCCCACCTCTGGTGTGTCCAGGAGTCCGTGTTTGCCCAATTATCTATTTTGCATTTCTTAAAGGAGCTATGAGATTGATCACTGTTCGTTATCTTCACCTTTGAGCCTGTATATAATAAGGTGACCTGTCAATATTCTCCAGAGTCCGTTAAACAATATTTAATCAATCAATTCCTTTAACAAAGGCATTGTTTTCATCACTAGCATGGGATTATGGAAGGTCTTTATTCCGTGTTGTGTTCGTTTTCGATTGACTGAATATAGTTTGACGTCCCTCTCCATAATTTTTCACTGATATGGAGACGTCACCATTGCATTGAGTTTGGGGAGGCACTGGCGGACACTCTTAGGGATCGCCTTGTCCGTGGACTTAGAAATGAAAGTGTACAGAAGAAGCTACTGTCAGTTAACAATCTGACATTCAACGGTGCCATTGATGTTAGGGTAGCCATGGAGACTGCGACTAAGGATGCAGCCGATCTGCAGAACAAAGAGGACTCTCATCTGTTAACAAGCTTCCAGAAGCAGCGTCATCATAATCCTGTTAAGAAGGAATGAAAGTGCTACAGATGGGGTAAAGAAGGCCAGAACTCTAATGAGTGTCAATGCAGAGGATGTGGTAAACAAGGATACCTTCAACGTGTGTGCAGGGGAGCTGGCTAGGAGGTTATAAAAGTTGGCTCGGGCTCCAGCTCCAACTCTAGCTCGAAAAAAAGAATTGGAGTATGGCTCCAAATAATTTTAAGTTATGAAAACTGGCTCAAGCTCTGGCTCCAAATCAGGCTCGAAAGTTGTCTTGAAATTTTGAGCTAGAGTACATACTCGAAATGTGGGTTATAAAACTTTTGAGTAAGGAAATCATACTCCAAATGGAGTATGCCATACTTAAATCTCGAGTAAGCTCAATAGCTTACTTGAAATTTAAAGTATGTACTCAAAGTGTCGTTTGCTTTTATAAAAATGGCTGCATGCCAACAAATGCCAATTAGGAAACGTGCTCCACATAATATCAGAGACAGGTCATGCAACCCTTTAGAAGAATTATCTGCAGATGATGTTTTTGCAAGATATATATTCCTACCACACACCATTATGGATCTCTTGCGTCAGCTGCCAGACATATCATCTCCAACTCAGGGGAACCTTCCAATTCCACCCCTCCTTCAATTACTATTAACGCTGAGATTTCTATGTTGGATTTTACAGATTTTATAGGGCTTGAAATATGTCCTATGTAGTCATTTTTACTATTTTCTGTCATTTTTAATGTGAAATTTATGAAATAATGCAAATTTTAAGGGTTTTGGAAAAAAATAAGTTCTCCCCACAAAAAGTTATTAGATAAATCAAAATTTTGTCATTAATTCTCTGAGAGTAAAAGAAATTATTGCTTTCTTTATCGTTTACATTTTTCTAAACAAGATACCATGATTTACCTTAAATTCTATAAGTTTAGGAGGGGGGGTGTTACTGTCCCTGAAACGTTCTACTTCCCCACTTAAACGGTGAACGCAAAGCGGGATATTTCGGATTTTACCCTTGATTGTACTTATTTTATAACAAAGGTAGGGAATATATATATATATATATATATATATATATGTGTGTGTGTGTGTGTGTGTGTGTGTGTGTGCATCTGTGTAAAAGCACGAAAACCCAAAAACACCCTACTTTCTTAAAGTGTCGGATCTGAGAAGATACAAGGGCAGTAAAGAAATTTATAAAAAGACCGAAAAGGCAGTTTATCAACAGTGTATCATTCTTGTTACCAATGTAGTTTATTGATACTTGTCGTTTTTCCTGGTGTGTGTTATTTGTTTATGTAATATACGTCTCTTGATAAAGACGCGGGTTGCGTCTGAGTTTTAAATAACCAACAGTGTCGTGGCCTTTTCAGTGCTAGCACAGAAAGTTTCACTTTATTTGGATACCCACTTCCGCCCCTACCCGGGGTTGAACTCACGACCTGCGGAACCAAATCTCCTAGCAGCATGTAACCAGCGCGCTAGACCGCTCGACCATCTAGGCAAGTCTAAAAACTTGCTTTCGATGACGATGGAATTCTCGTCACGCTATCACACGCTACACGGTCATTGAGAATGGAAATGGGATACAGTTATTTAATATACATTTAAGAGGATCATACATGATATACATTGCATCGAAATATTTCATATATATATATAAATATATTGAAAGTCTCTTTTTTGGAAGTAAAATACAGAAAAAACTCTGAACACTTTGTTGAAACAACTATATATATATATATATATATATATATATATATATAAAGCACAAACAAACAATTATATCACCCAACCTTACGTTTACCCCTAGGATCTAAACGATACATGTGAAAATCAATTAATTAATATGTAAAGCACTAAATAATCACAACTAGGTACTGAAAATTTTCGCCCCAGCCCGGGGTCGAACGAGCGACGTACGGCACCCATCGCCTAGCAAGATTGTCAAACCAGTCTGGTTGTGATTATTTAGTGCTTTATATATATATATATATATATATATATATATATATAGTATGTATAATCGATTCGGGAACTGAATGTTCTACAGTTCTGAATACATCTGTATGTCTATTTCTCATGAAATGATCGTAAAAAGGGTGGTATAGGTACCTCGTGCTGATGCCTGAACGCTTCTAAATAGTATAAAAGGTTCATTCCCACGTACATTTTGTGTAATTCACTATATTGCAACTACATGTACAGTATATCGACCTGAGGAAATAATATCAGAATTAATGTATGTACAAAATCGTGTCACCATGAATTCCATTTAGATTGTGCAATATAGATTTGTATATATTTGATGCGGATAAAACTGTTTATTGTATACTGCACTACACGTATATTATATGTAGGACAGAAATGTACGAGAAAAATTACATCTTTATATTAGAGATTGATTGATTGCATCTTGCTTAACGTCTCGCTCGAGAATATTTCACTCATATGGAGACGTCAACAAGGCCGGTGAAGAGCTTCAAATTTAAGCCTATGCTCGGCGCTTACGGCCATTGAGCAGCGAGGGTTCTTTAGCGTGCCACACGTACTGTGACACGGGACATCCGTTTTTAAGGTATCTCCGAGGACCCGTGACATTCACATCTTATGCCGAGCGTTTGGCGATGGAACTGTTTTAACGACTTAGGTCTGTCGCGGCCGGGATTCGAACCCCGGCCTTCCGCATGCGGGGCGAACGCTCTAACCTCTCTACCAAACGATACAAAAGTTTCAAAGATTGGGGAAAGAAGTAAATACATTTATTGACAATGTCTTTCATAAACATAGGCGTAAAATAATCAGAAATACTTGTCAATTCAGTTTGACATTTTGGCACGATTGTGCATTGAAATGTAGCATCAAGTTGAAATGTAGCAATAATCAGAAATACTTGTCAAATCAGTTTGACATTTTGGCACGATTGTGCAATTAAATGTAGCATCAAGTTACTTTTTTAAGATTGCAGGGGGGGGGGGCTTAATGAAAAAGATTATTTTGCTATACATTCCTTTATAACATAAAAAATTCCACCGCCTCAACTTACTTGACATTTGACACGGACGTAGAGCAATTCAGGTCCAAAAATATTTGCGAATTTCAGGAAAATCCACCGCACACAAGTCCTGTTATGACACCGCAAGTAACCCCTACCCTGCATATTTCCCTTTCCCTTTGAGAAGCAGGTAAACAATGGCCTATTTACACCCTTCCTTTCCTACTACACACTTAAGAGCAGAATTTCCCATTATTATATTTTTTGGAAAAAAAATTCAGACCATCTTCTTTCCATCTATGCCCTATAATAAACACAAATCCACCCCACATACATCCCCAAGAATTTTTAAGAAAAAAAACTCTATTTATAAACAGGCACTACAATGAAATAGGGGTAAAATTAGTAGTCTGTAACCTAATGTTTCAGGGATTGTAAATCCGCCACTGGCAATACAGCTCTGCAGACGATAGCGAAATTTTATGTTGTAAATGTCTATGATATATACATGAAACACAGTAAAAATGGTAATATACATGCATATATATTTTACAGAAATTACATCTTATTCAACGATTATTTCTTTTTAAAAAAACATTTAGAACGTTTTAGCAAAGTACTGGCACTAAATAACTCTTATAAGGATTGGAATATTGCTGTGAACTGCCGTCAACATAAACACATGGGCGCCGCCATTACGGAAGAAGTCTAAAAAAGGCCGCTTATGCAATTAAAAACAGTTTTGAGTACGAACTCGAAAACTGGAGTAAGTACTCCTAAGAGTACATACTCGAAATGTTTTATAACCTTAGAATCTGACCACGTACTCCTAGGAGTATGATTTTGAATTCGAACTAGAGTTGGAGCTGGAGCCCGAGCCAACTTTTATAACCTCCTAGCCAGGTTGAGGTAAGCCAAAGAAAACACTCTATATGGGGAATGATAATGAGGATGATGACCTCTCAAGTTTAGAAGTGCACAACTTGAACAGCTCAAAAGAAATCATCAGGATTCAACCAATAGTGAATGGTAAATTGCTACGTATGGAACTCGACACCGGAGCCGAGAGAAACACACACAATCGTTGGATGGGTAACAAGCTATTCAATGTACGACAATAATTTGAACGAGTTATCATTTAACATCATTAAATCGAATTATTAAGTCATACGGATAATGTTTCGTCAACGACTGTTATCTGACAAAGCAAATGATCCTGTTATCCACACTTTGAAGCTGCAACCTTTTACATGATATAAAATAACTGGTACACACTCGCCATGTTCTATTGCCCAGCCCCAGTCTGTGAATCTGAATCCACCGTTTTACTTGATATAATGTTCTATAGAATTACCGACAGTCCGGGTCCGGGTCCGCGACGGTTCGGCACCTGGTACGACGGTTCGGGAGTTTGTTCACGACAGTTCGAGAGTTTGTTCACGACAGTTCGAGTGTTGATTATTGAAATTATTTTACAAAGAGGTGCACAACGGTTTGGGAGTTGCCATATGTCGCGCACCCGAACTGTTGATAGGTGTAATTCACGTAAAGTAACAATATGTATAAATATTTCTTTTGTTTGTGTTAAAATACAGCAGAGATAATGCATCAGAGGAAATTCGGGCTATGAAAATTTCCGACATACTGGGATTACCGTTACATTGAAACAATAGACAATAATTAGCATAAGCCAAACGGCGAAGAACATCTTACTCTACATGAGGAGCAGACTGCGTAGAATGTTGTTAGATGAAGTCTGCTTTCAAGATCTACTGTAATCCAAAAATAATTATATATCAATGTGCACACAAATTCTTTTCATATTCAGAAGTGCTGTAACATATTATGTTTCCCCCTCCCAGAATGGGGGGGGGGGGGGGTGGATATTGTTTTAGTGTGCTAAAAGACTTCATCCAAGTTTCTTTTAATTTTGATATCTAGTGTGAAACTTTAAATTACCGTCTCATTCGTTGTTATATAAACCAGCAATACGTGTAATGAACGAAGAAGTGTCATGAATAAAATATTGATATATAGATAAACTTCTTATGTTATCTTGACTGCCAAGTGGCTCACTGGTTGAGCCGCATGGTTGTAGCCCCTGATGCCTTCTTTGAAATGGTCCCCATTCTGGGTAACAGTGGCTGGACAGGGATTAATCTTCCCACGTTTTGAACATCTCCAATATCCATGGCCTTCAACTTTTGACTTCTGAAATTCGTAAAGTACATTTTAAATGAACAGAAAAAAATTTCGTTATAAATTGGGAGCTCTTTCAGTCTGTTACAATTAATAAAAATATAACTAATTGTAACAAGTACCATTTGAGTGTATTGGTAGCCTCGTTTATCTACGTACAAGTTTTCTCCTTCCCCGTTTTGTTCCATGGTCTATTGCTTCATATTCAGGTCTAGGATCATCTGCTTGGGGAGGAATGTCCCCTATTGCATCCTCTTGAATTGATGTTTACTGGACTGGATTTGGCACTTCAAACGACATATCTACCATGTATGACATGTCATTCATATTCTGAAAAATGAGAAACACAATTTTACTATCAAAAATAACTCGTAAAGTACATGTATGTATCATTCATTTATATGATGATATCTAAACTTTGCATGTATTTTTTTTATTAATTGTACTTAAAACTTGTGACCTTAAATAGGTTGATTTACAACAGGTCTCAAGTCCTGATCCATTTGTTCCTCCTAACTGTGAAGGTATCACTATTCTCCATGTACGATGCGAGTTGGTGCTGGCAAATATTGTTATAACATTATATGTTAGAAGATGTAACATTGCCATTATACTTTTTAGGTGACCTATTGCAATTGGTTTTCGTCTGTTGTCGTGCGTTAACAATTGAAGATTTTTAACTTCTTAATAACTGCCAGTCCAATTCTTTTCAAATTTGGTATGACGCATAATTGGGATAAGGGGGATATAAATTGTAAATGTCAGGACTCCAGCAGTGAAAAATTGTCGTGCGAGACGTTAAACAAGATACAATCAATCAATCTTCTTGATAACTACCATTCCAATTCTTATCAAATTTGGTATGAAACATATTTGGAACGAGGGGAATGTAAATTTCAGGATTTTGGGGGGCGGGGCAAAAACTGCCCTAAAATGACCAATTTTCAAAAAATTTCTTCTCAAGAACCACACATATAGAAGAAAAACTAAATGCATAATGATGTAGAGCAGGAAGGCCTCTATCAAAATTGTAAATTTCATGATCCCCGGGGTGGGAGTTCTGACCCCAGGGCGGGGCCAAACTTGTTATATAGTGTTTATCTGTAAAATACTTAAATTACATCTTCTTTAATGCTATTGATACTAAATTGAAAGTAAATAGATATTTAGAAAGAACTGATAGTCCTTTACCAAAATTGTAAATTTGATGATCCCAGGGGTAGGGGTTTTGGTATCGGTGGGGCCAAAATGGTCAGTTATTAAATGTATGAACAATGGAAATTGTTAACTTCTTGATAACTATCATTCCAATTCTTATCAAATTTGGTATAAAACATATTTGGAACAAGGGGAACATAAATTGTAAATTTCAGGATTCCTTGGGCGGGGCAAAAACTGTCCAAATGACAAATTGTCAACAATCTTCTTCTCAAGAACCACACACATGTAAGAAAAACTAAATGCATAGTGATGTAGTGCAGGAAGGCCTCAACCACAATTGTAAATTTCATGATACCCGGGGTGAGGGTTCTTATTCCAGGGCGGGGTTAAACTTTTTATATAGTGTTTATGTGTAAACTACTTAAACTACATCTTCTTTAGTGCTATTGATACTAAATTGAAACTAAATGGAGAGCAGGTAGTCTTTTACCAAATTGTAAATTTCATGATCCCCAGAGTAAGGGTTCTGACCCCATGGCGTGACCAAACTTAGTATATATAGTATTTATGTGTAAGTGTGGTGATACTGTATCAAATGCATACTTAAGAATAGCAGAAAAGGATGTACAAATAATGGTGAACTTCAATCAAAACCCGGGTTATGACTTTAGGTTGAGTCCAAATTGGTCATATGTTTTGATGTTTTAATGTTAATACACCCAAATGCCTTTCATCAGTGTATGCACTTTTGAAGGCAGTGACGTTTTAAGAACACATATTGTTTTATACTGTTGCTGAACATTAGTTTAGCTTAGATATTCAGAACAGGAATTTTTTTTTCTAGATTTCATAGCTCATGGAAGTAGTGATACTTTTTCACTAGTATTCAGGTGACCGATAAGGCTTGTGGGACTCTTGTTTAAGACCTTTTCCTTTTCCTACACCAAACAATCTTGAAGTAGTATCACATCCTGTGATTGTATGAACAACAAGTATATTGCAACGATCTTGTCCAAGAACACATTTTGTTTTCTTCATACCCCATACTTTTTTCTTTGTGATGGACGTGGTTTCGGATATAAACAGTGTCTCTTTCTTGTGGATTGGCATGATAACGGAGCAATAGAAGCAAGTCCGTGTCTTCACCTACGAGAACTGTTTTCACATTTTTGCTGATGGCTGTTTAACGTCCCTTGTGAATTTTTCATTCAGATAGAGACGTCACCATTGCAGGTGAAGGGCTTCAAAATTTAGGCCCATGTTCGGCGCTTACGGTCGGTGTGCAGGGAGGGTTCTTTAACGTGCCACTGTGAACGCGGGACATCATGTGACCTGGGGGTCTCAATTTATCTGGTCTCAATTTATCTGGTCTCATCTGAAGGACCGTCATATTCGTTGTTACATGAATAAAAAATATATTGAAAAAGAGTTGAGCTCTATTTATGAGTTTTAATATTGACTAGTGGGAATCTGGGTTAATATAAGGCATTGTCGACAGGGGCATGACAACACAAAAAATGTGGCACGATAAAAAATACCTGCGTATCCAAAGGCTGTAAAGGACATTCATGTAGTTGTTTTGCAGCACTTCACCGGCAATGATTATCTCTCTTTTTAAGGAGTGAAAATTGAGTGGGACATAAAACATTTATTGTCCCCGACCCCAACGTGGTAAATGACCTAAAAATATCGGTGTCCGTCCACTCCACCAGTGCGTACCAATTCACTTTGTGGACGCAACTCATCTGAAACCGTTAAACAGATTTCGTTTTAATTGAGGGGGGGGGGGGGGGGGGGGTTGTTAGTCAACCAATTGTGCCGCATTTTGATGCAACAATTTTTAGCTCTTCTGAGCCGAAGGCTCAAAGAGCTAATCATATGGCCATATGTCTGGCGTGCGGTGTGCGTCAACTTTTTGGAAGAAGGGCTATATCTCAGAACCCCTTAGCCAATTTTTGTCACATTTGTCACAGGGTATCCTTGGCCCAAGGGCTTTCATTTGTACTAAAACTAGGTTTGTGACCCTTTAACAAGGGGAGGTAATTAGGAAAATGCAAACAAAAGTAGTGGTTGCTAAACAATCTTCTTCTTATGAACCCCTGGGCAAATTATCACCAAACTTAT